>NC_092859.1:23606296-23615260 GCF_032062135.1 Pyxicephalus adspersus
GAGGTGGGGGAAAGTAGTGCACAATAGGTGAGGTGTATGGAATGGTGGCTAATTATTGATGGGTTAAGTGAGAGATGAGCGATTTAAGAGCTTTTTAAATGTGTAGAACAGCCCTTTTAATGTTTTTAACTCGTTTAAATGTCTAGTAATGTAAAGTCTCCAGAGAACCCCTGCTATAAATACTATATAAAATCCAGAGCTCATAGTACACGAGTGTGGTGGTCAGTGGGAAGAATGTCTCCTACATTGCTGGCTATGGAGAAGAATGACACCCTTACAGATAGACAATAAGTTCACTGGGGTTCATTTAAACTGACCTGAGATGCGCGTATTGCTCATTCCTCAAGGAACCCTAGCAAGCTCAACAGGAACCCTGGTTAAGAAACACCGGTGAAGAAGGTAGGAGCAAGCCTAATAGGATGAGGAAAGGAGTTCCAGAGAATGGGAGCAGCTCTAGAGAAGTCTTGGAGTTAAACATGGGAGGAGGTTATGAGTGTGGATGTCATCAGAAGGTCTTTGGAGAGCAGATAGGGTGTATGAGATCCAAAATGCAGGTAGAACAAGAGCAGTGAAGAAATTAAAAAGCAAAGTACAGTTTGAGAAGAAGAAAGTCTGAGAAGAAACAGAAGCCAGCGTAAAGATTTGCAAAAAAAAAAATCGGATAAGGGGAAGTAGGAAGAGTAGATAGGTTTGGCTGCACCATTTATGATACAGAAACAAGTCGGGGTAAACAGGTACATGCTTGTGTCATCTGCATACAAAAGGTATTATAGATCAAAGGGATAAAGTGTATAAAGAAAAGAGAGCAGGTCCAAGGACTTACCGAATACCAACAAAGGAGGAAATTGGAGAGAAAGAGCTATCACCGAAAGAAATATGGAAGGAGTGATCAAATAAAAAGGGGGCAGTGTCATCAATACCGAAAGAGTGTCTGATCCGAGTAGAAGAGGGTGATTAATAGTGTCAAAAACAGAGAAAAAAATCCAGATCTGTTTCCTTTATTTTAAAGTTTTTTTGCATCCCATTGGGAAGGTTTCCCCTTATCCTTCTAGTTAGAAGAAATCTAGAGAGTTTGGTTTTCAGTTGTAAAAAAAACACCATAAATCTTCCTAACAGTAAGGCTTCATACATGTGCAATAATTATCATTGAAAATGAATGAATAATGACTGATTGTCCAAAAATTGTTAACCAAAAAATGGACGACAGGCCAACGACGATGATGAACAAAGAATGTCACTGGGAACGAACGACTGTCCCGGTGGATCCGATTGGGCGACGATCGTTCACTATCTATTGTGTGTACGGTCGTTAGGTGATCATGGATGGTTCTGCAGTACACTTTCTCCTTTTCATGTCACTTCCTGCATCATTCAAACGATCGTATCTAGTGTGTGTACATTATTGATGGATAATGTTTGAATGATCGTATCGTTACAGATTGTACAGAATTGTGCACAATACGATCGTTCAAAATATTCGTGCATATTCATTCATCGGTTATTAATCATTCATTTTCTAGGGATTCTTATTGCACGTGTGTACGTAGCCTAACAGACAGTAAAAAAACCTGATAGGGGTTTTATGTCTTACACATACTGGATATATTGTTAATCCTGGGAATTATGGACCTGTACACCGATAGGGTATTTATATGGTGCCCTGCACTCATTGTGTAATGTTTTATCACCTACTGATGTATATTAGACAAAAAGGACCCTGGGTGCCTTGTGATCCGCCTGAAGATTTTTGGAAAGGGTAAGTATCGAAAAATGTGGGACATTCTTCCAGAGGGCATAATGTGTCAGTTTAGATGACTTTCAATTGAAACCATTGCAGTCTCCCTGTGCGCCTACCTGATTGAACCCCACAAGGAAATTATTCATAAGCCCAAAAAGTTTGACACCTAGGATGCTGATGACCTTCAAGGGATTGTGGCACATACCTTTTAGGTGTACGATGATAATGTATTTGTAAAGTTCATCCCTGACCCCTGATCACCTTGCAATTTGATCCCTAACAACATCTCGTGGCTGGGCCAAAATATGTCTCTACTACCCCTTGCATTGGACACCAGATGACACTTTAGATTTTACTGTGATTTGGGACAGATGCTCTGCACAGTAGACAATGTAGCCAGGGAAATGTCTGCAGAATGCAAAACTACCTTCATCTTGTAAGTTCAAATGATTTTATATTCACTGGTGCAAACAGTTTGCTTAGTAGATGAAATTATTATTATATACATGGCTGATGATCATGAAATGGAATGATCTTCCCTATTATATTTGTTTGATCTCCTCTCTTGCACAAGCCATGCCCAGCGGCCTACAAAGTCTTGCATAGAATATAAGGTGTCACAGCTCTTGGCTGATACCCCGAAGTGTATGGAGGTGCCCACTGCCACCCTATGTGGTCACATTATCTCACCCACTGAAATTGCCATTGCTATTACCTTCTGCTTTGACAGTCATATACTTGTGACTTTGCCTGTTCCAGACTTCCTTTGCATTAAAATTCACTACATCCCCACTATTCTCCTGCTTATGGTTTAGTAGCAGATCTTAAGGTCCCCCGTGTACCCTGAAAATATCACATTTCTATGACACGCAGTGTAGGAGATATGATGATTTGTACATAGGGATGATGACAGCTGCATGGACACAGACACAGCTCTCAAGCTGCTGCTGGGATTATCTCACAGTACAAAGTGGGTGGGGAGCAGACACAGCTGATTGGCAGGTCTATAGGACACGCCCACTCCCTCCCTCTCCTGGTATCACAATCTCATAGAGGAATTTAGGAGATGTAAGCGCACCATCCACTGCAAGACAATGAGCAGAGAGGGAACGAGGAGAAGGCCGGATCTGGCAGCTCAGCAGGCCGGATGTGACCCGCAGGCTGTAGTGTGGGCACCCTTGTCATAGATTAACATAGGAGATGCGAACGTGCCATCCCCGCAAGACAACGAGCAGAGAGGGAATGAGGAAAGGGCAGGATGTGGCCCATGGCCCGTAGGTTGATCGATCTATTGCAATCTCATGCTGCTGGGATAATTTCTCAGTACAAGGTGGGGGGGAGCAAGACAATGAGGAGAGAGAGCAGAGAAGGCCGGACGTGGCCCACGGACCGTTGATCCAATGCAATACAGATAAAAATCTAGTGCATGAGAATACAGACTAACCTAGTCATGGGTCACAAACTTAAGGTCCGACAGTCTACTTAAGCTTCCTTATTAGGGCAGGTGTGCACTGCAGAGAACAGAGCTACAGAGTTGATCAGAAACTACCAGAAAATGGCAAAGGCTTCATTTTTTTCACAAAACTACCTATCTTGTTTAATGTGCAGGTCTATTGTTTAATGTGTAATTTGGAATAATACACAAATTGGCAGCCACGATAAGATGTTGAAGAATAGACCTTTTATATGCCTTTTCCGGAATTACATTGTGGTGTACCAGAAAAAAACCTGGATCCCATGGTATATTGTGGGTGGTGACTCTCTGCATGAGGGACCTCACATGCTCCAAAAAGGGGTGCAATAAAGGACATGCCCAAAAGATATGGAGCATAGTACCTCTCGCCTGTTCACAAAACCTATTCCTATCAGTTTCCTCAGGAAAAAAACTGCATAATCTATATACCCCTTTACCACCTGGACAGGATTTTAAAACTCAACTCCTGATATCTACTACTTACAGATGACCCATGTACCAAGGTAAGTAACTTTGCCTTCTGTTCGGCCTCTATTGTGTACCCGAGTTCTGCTTCCCATGCCTGGAGGCCTTCCCACCCCTGGAGTATGCAGGTGTAAAATTTTCAGAGGCAGCATTCAGTTCAGAATACAATACTGAAAGAGAGTGTCTGGTCAAGCCACTCCCAGCACATGACTTCTCAAACAGCATTTTCCCACGGCTATTTCTGTAGAGGGGTGGGACTTGAATCTAATTTCTATCTACCAGTGCCACCCATCAACATCTACTTCGTCACCCAGTGACCCTGATGAACAAAATGCTCTGCCCACTGTACCCCCCGCTCCCGCAACTTAACAAACCTCCTGTTCGCTAGGCCTGGGGGAAATAAAGGGTTGCCTAAAATTAGTAGCAAAGGTGAGGGCCATGGAAACAAATTAGGTCTAAACAGAGGTCTCTGACATGCCTTCTACGTGGCAGAGTTTAAAAGGTGAGTTCTCAAGACATCTTGAGACAACTTCGGTAGCCTTGGGACCACCGTAAGAGGCATGGAGATATATGATTGTTCAACTCCTACCCATGTTTATGTTCCACATGTCTGAACCAATCTAGAATCCAGACCATATGGGCAGCCATGTAGTACAATGATATATTGGGAACTTCTAGCCCCCCCCCGCACTCCCTTGTGTGATGGTGACAAGTATTGGGGCCCTTAGCCCAATACCTTTTTGCCTTTTTGTCCCATTTGAAGGAGAAGGAGGGCGAAAATTGGGCGCAAAGAACCTGGGGCAGGGAGATGTTGCGAGCCGCCAACTTAGAATAATAAATTTTGAAATTAGGCACAGTGCCATATTCCTGAATGGTCCGAATGAGGTTTAGAAGAGAGGTTACTGGAGTAATATTAACAAATAATAGGTTATCTGCATAAGCTTCCACCTTATGTCCACGACCATGTAGAAGAAGGACCTATACTGTATATCTGGGTTAGAACGTTTTGCTGTGAGTAATGGTTCCAGAGATATAATAAAAATAGGTGGAGACAAGGGGCAACCCGATCTGCTGTCATTGGTAATGTTGGTAAAGGGGGTCGACACTTCTCTAATTACTCTCACTGATGCAGAAGGGGAGGAGTATATGGCCTTAATCCATTCCATCAAGTTATTTCCCACTCCCAAAGCCTGAAGTGTGGCTAACATAAAATCCCAATCAACTCTGTCAAAGGTTTTTTCTGCATTGGTTGAAATCAATCCAGAAGGTTTACCAGTGAACCCAGCTGCGTGTATCCAATAATGGTCCGGGAAGTATTATCTCGAGCCTCCCTAGAGGGCATAAACCCTACCTGATCAAAATGTACTAGGTTATGGATATGCTTTTGAAATGTGTTGGCTAAGATCTTGGTGAATAGTTTAGGATCTGGTTAAAGAGCGAAGGTCTTTATCTGCCTTAAGTGCCCGAAGAGTGTCGTTTGGTAATGTACTGTCCCTGGTCAGTGAGTTAAAAGAGGCTACAAAATGTGGCGCCAACTCTGCTGCAAATGTTTTTATAATAAGGAAGCGAAAAGCCATCCCAGTTTTGGTTTGTTTTATAGCCGCCTTAAACTCCTCTGCCATGAATGGAGCCTCCAGATCCAGCAAAGCAGAGTGAGGTAATCTAGGTAAATTTAGCCCCTCTAGATATCGCTTAATTCGCCCTAGATTATAGTTTTGTGTATCCACAGTCAGGTGGGGTTGTCGCAGATTATACAGAGATGCATAATAATCCCTAAATTTTGCCGCAATCTTCTTAACCTGGTAAATATTTTCCCCCATAGTAGTGGACAAGAAGGGAATGTTTGTACGTGTCCATAGTCCTCGCAGTTCCCTAGCCAGTAGCCTTCCACATTTATCACCAAACTCATTTGAGGACCTGTGACATTTACTAAGCACTGCTCTAGCTTTACCCAGACATAATGAGGCTAGTTTTTGTCGTAGTATGGTCAGCTCTACATCCACCTGTTTATCTAACTCAGTGATTTTCAACCACTGTGCCGCGGCACACTAGTGTGCCATGAGAGATCTTTAGGTGTACCGTGGGAAATTATCTAATTACCATTGTCGAGTGTCTGTGCTGTAGTGACTGGCAGAGTAATGTAATACTCTTCCATGTCAGTGGGTGGCAGTAGGTAACAGTTTTCTTGTTTATTCTTAGAGACAAAAGAATTAGCTACAGAGTGTCATTTTGTAACATTTTTGATTTGTGGTGTGCCGCAGGATTTTTTCAATGTAAAAAAATGTGCCGTGGCTCAAAAAAAGTTGAAAAACACTGATCTAACTTACGTTTATGTAGCCTCTAGCTCCTGCAGTTGTTTAGGAGTGGATGAGATCTCTGCTTGGTTTTCCCTCTTAACCTCCCTAGCGGTTCATTTCATTCCGGTTTTATATGTCTAAAAGCGTTTTTCATGAAAATTTATTTTACAGTACAATATAATAGTATGAGTATAATAAAGTTTGAAACACAAAATCATGTAAAAACAATAAATTGAATAAATTAAAAAATCTATATATTTAAAAAAATTCATAAAAAGTAATTCATACTATTATATATACTGTAAAATAAATGTTCTTGAAAACAATGTACTGCTTTTACACATATAAATCCAATGTATTGCATTCAATACAGTTATTTTGTATTGAATGCAATACAAATAGATTTTGAATTTCCCACCCCGCCGGCAACATACACACGCACCGACGTCACCGGGAACTCCCTGGTGACTCATTGTGTGCTGAAGCCGGCCAGAGGAAGAAAAAAGAAGACAGAGATTGCGGTGATGGATGGTGCGGGACGCCGGTGGATTAGGTAAGCGCTCTATTTACTAATCTTCCCATAGGTTTACCTACCCCGAGTGTGACTTAGGGTTTCCACTTTTAGCAACTTTTTTCTAACCCCGAGTCACACTCGGGGTTACAGCTAGGGAGGTTAATCCTAGAGACATGCTTTATGAGCAGCCCTCTCATTATTGCCTTATGCGCTTCCCAAACCGTGGTTGCAGAACATTTCTCTCAAAATAACCTTTCATTTCAGAGGTCAACTCAACAACCACCACCGGGTCAGAGAGAAGGGCCTCATTCAGCTTTCAATGCCAAGATTTAGGGGAGGCATATTCCAGGGTCAGGGTGAGCAGTACCGGTGCATGGTCTAAGAACGCAATGTTCCCTATGCTGCATTTCAGAACCTGCACTAGATCAGCGTGCCTAAACCAAAAATTATCCATTGTAGAATACATCCGGTGCGGGTGGGAGTAAAACGTGTAATCTCTTCTATTAGGGTTCACAATCCGCCAGACATCCACCAATTGATGTTGTTGCATAAAGTGTTTCAACTGGTCTGGTGATCTGGCTCAGGAAGGCAGTGCCACATCGGATGTATCCATTTCAGGATCAGGGGCAAAGTTAAAGTCTCCCCCACAGAGCAACAGGCCCTCTGTGAATTCTCCCAGTCATTCTTCCAGAATCCCCTTCACAAACAACATTCTGCTCGCTGAATCCTTATACATGTCAATAAAATGCCAGGACATTGAGCCAGACATCAGGATCGACGCTCCTAGAGTCCACCGAGCCACAATGATAACCAGTCCCGGTACTTCTTATTAAAGAGTTTAGGAATTTTATCTTGCTTAAAATGAGTTTCCTAGAGTAGCACCACCTAGACCCGAAGCCTAGTCAGTTCACCCAACAATGCCGAACGTTTTTCAGGTAGATTCAGTCCCTTAACATTAAATGCCAACAATTTAATGCGATCCATAAATAAGCACATAAATTGCCACAAGATATTTTCGTTCTTGTATGGGTCTTGGAGGGTGGGGTCTAAAGAGGGGTGAGTGGGCAGTAGGAAGTGGGACGATAGGTCCCAGGGGCCGGAAGCAAAAGGGCTTGGGGAAGGGGTGGGGTTTCTTAGGGTAATTAAGGCACCTAACAGTGTCATATAACCTGAGATGCCTAGGTGGGGAAGAAAAACTCTGCAATGGCATGGGTGGCCCCCACTCGTGACCAAGTGCAAATGTTAACAATAAGACAATGTAATCACAACAACATCATATCATTCAAACAACAAATATTTAAATATTCATGGGTCAGTAAAAGTAGATCTCACAGTAAATCAGTAATTTCTGGACCGGCCAGAACCCGGATCACTTTAAAGTATTGTGCAAAACAGAACAGTAGTATTATATGCTACTAAAAAACAGCAGCATGTGAACAGCAGTTTAGCAACCTGCATATTTAAAACCAGCAGGGCAACGAAACATAAGTCAAGTAAAGGGTGGGGTGGGCCAAGCGTCTCTCGGGGTACAATGAAAAATTCCACTTTGAAACACAACACAGTGAAGGTCCTTGAGTAGACATAAAAGAAGAGGAACAACACCTTCAGAAGGAGAATCAGTCCGGGCCATCAGTCCGGTGGAGCTTGCCGTGCCATGAGAAGACATGGCGTCCCTGGCCAATCTGGTATGGATACTGTAGGTAAGTTGAAGCTAGCCAGTAGTGAAGGTAGATCCGATGCAGAACAAAAGATTGCGGTCTTCCCATTTTTTTGCATGTTGAGTTGGAATAGGAAACCCCACCGGTAAGAGATTTCCTGGCTTCAAGGCTTTGCACAACATTAGCGTGTGTCAAGACAAGTCCTGTAGTAGTTGTATCTCACAGCCTTGAAAAGTGATAGGCTCTTGCCTCCTTGCTGCCCGCATGATGGATTCCTTGACCTCAAACAAGTGGACCCTACATATGACATCCTGCAGCCAGGATGGATCTTGGCTTTTAGGACCCAGTGCAAAGTGTATGCGGTCCCATTCAATCATAGAATCTGGTGCTAAGTGAAGAATTGAATTAAAGATCGCAGTTGCAGCAGCGTGAAGTTCTGGTGGAGTGATATCTTACGTAAGACCCCTTAACCAAATATTATTTTGTCTATTACATTTCTCCAGGTTGTCCTGGTGCATCAGTAGCTGTTGTAAAAGCATAGTGTGAGAGTTTAAAGTCTCAGAATGTTGATTCACCTGCGCTGAGATGTGGACACAACTTCTGCCGGGTCTGTATTGATCGTGTTCTGGATACACAGGAAGGGTCTGGAGGATATTCTTGTCCTGGATGCAGAGAAGAGTTTCAGGAGCGGCCTGCGCTACAGAGGAACATAACCCTGTGTAACATAGTGGAGAATTTTCTGTCTGCTCAGCCAGGTCAGGAGGAGTCCGGGGTCCTCTGTACTTATTGTATTCATGCTCCGGTACCGGCTGTAAAAT
>NC_092859.1:23615766-23662940 GCF_032062135.1 Pyxicephalus adspersus
AGATATATGGAAAGATGCGTCACATCGAGGAGCTGTGCAACATGACGGATCCACTGACTGTACTGCAAGATTTAAACATGGGTGACATATGTCATACTGAGGATGAAGAAAATGAGGACACAGATAATAAAAATACTGCGGATGAAGATACTGATGAGGAAGATGATGATGTTATCAAGAAGGGAGATAATGAGGACAGAGAGCGATATAGTGAACTCCTTTATGATGGAAGGGATCTGAATTTGTTTCGGATCTCAAAAACTTTACACAAAAGTTTATGTGATATATTCGCATATGTTCATAGGGTATTCTATATACGAGACATAGTTCTTGATGTAAACACAGCTTGTAGTAAACTCTGTATATCAGATGACAGGAAAACTGCATCCTGGTCATGTAATAGTCAGAAATATTTAGAAACATTAGAGAGATTTCAGGTTTGTCCTCAGGTGATGAGTAGTCAAAGTTTCTCCAAAGGTCGGCATTCCTGGGAAGTGGATGTTGGGGGATCAGAGTATTGGAGTGTCGGGATGTGTTACTCCAGTGTAGACAGGAGTGAAAGACACACACAGGCTGGAATGAATAAGAAATCCTGGTGTTTATATAGGAAACATGACGAATATTTTGCAGCTCATGACAGTAAAAAGATCCAGCTGCCTGCCAACATCTCCACTGACAGAGTCAGGATAAAACTGGATTATGAGGCTGGGCAAATTTCCTTTTCTGCCCTCTGTCCGCAGATCCAACACTTCACCACCTACACTGCCAAGTTCACTGAGCCTCTCCACACTGTGTTAAATGTATGGCAAGGCCATGTAACCTTATCTGGGTGTATCTTGGCCTTCTACTGACACAGATCTTTGGAGGCCACCTAAAAAATCATATAAATATGAATATTTTGTATGTGACAAAATATTTATGAAAAATTTATATACATAAATATATTGTTCACTTTATTTAATAACTTTCTTATTACTGAAATCACAGTCTATGTTGGTTAAGTCTATCCAATCCCTAGTCTAAGTTAATATAAAAAATTATTACATGACCAAAATGTTATTTTAGTATAAGTCTTTTAGAGATGTTGGTGTCATTGCTTCTTTTTTAAATGTGATTTTATTTTACAAGGTAGTATGATATATATTGGATTGATATCAGATACAAACATGTATGTCTAAATTTTCTTTTTCCCATATATCACTCCTAATAAGCTCTGACATTTTTTCTTATGGATTAATAAATGGTATTATTGTCTTTTTATAAAAATTGACTGCAAGCTGTAAATCAATGTTCATCATGTTGTGAGAATATTATTTTACATTGCTGTGAACTAGCAGTCTATACCTATATTCACTAATTCTGTGACTATATTGTCACTGGTAGCCTTAGGTGAATGTTATTCATCAGCACTCCAATCTTGCTTAAAGAAGTGTGTATTTGTTTTGCATAAATCCTGTTCTTTCTCTTTTTTTGTTTCATGATTATTTTTTCTGCACGCGCAGCCTTACCTTATACACGGACAAATATGGGCAATACATGTTGTGTTACAACGTGTAATATATCCTCCTATCTACAGGATGATGACTGCCCTCTAGTTACCACCTTCCCATTGGGGCTATGAATGATTTTCATGGCAAGCATGTTGGACCTCTTTGAGCCTGCTTTCTTCTACCCACACTACATGTTCATCAGCCTGTATTCATAGTTCCCAGCATATTTGGTCCAAGTTTTCTGATGACATTGGTGTGCTCCTCAGGTTACTTGTTGATCTTATTTTGGTGGTGTGCTTGGCGGTCTGCGAGAATAGCCGTATTTACATTGAGCTTGGCTTCTTTTGGGCGGCGGTCACTGTTTACTCCATAGATGCCGCCAGGCTATTCTTGTTTAGGGCAGGTACTCCATTACATCGTATTGATGTTTGCTGTATGCACTCTTGGCCTCCATGTAGGGTCAAGTGCTCTTTTCTTTTTGATGTTTTGTGTTTGTCTTTGTGTGATCCCCCTCTTTCCGCCCCTGAGCCCTAGTCCCCCCCTTTTGAGACTGGATCCCAATGCGAAGTGTAATCCTGAATTTCCAAATTTGATGCTTTGTATGTGTATTTACCATGCCATTATTATTGCTTGGTTTGAATCTGCAGGGGATGAACTCCCCTGCCAAGAGAGTCAAGGCGTTATGGGGTTTCCACGCGCAGAAGGCAGATAATATTTGTCTTCAAGAGACACATTTTTCAGCCTCTTCACATTCAGAATATTTTAGCAACCAATATCCACATATCTACATGGCCAACAGGCCTAACAAACAGGGTCCTGATCGGATTCAAAAGGTCGTTGCCATTTACCTGTGACCAGGAAATAAAGACCCTGAGGGTCAGTACCTTCCACTAGTAGGGCAATTGTGTGATGTGCAGATAACCATTGTCTCCTATTATGCCCCCAATTTAAGGCTGCTCCCTTTTTCTGTAGCTTGCTGTCGGATATACAACTTCATCAAAAGGGCATGCTGTTATTATGTGGTGTCTCGAACCTTAAATTACACCCTAACTTGGACAGACGGCAGGTTCGATCCGCACCAAACCCCATACTGCATAGCTCGGCCTCCAACCCATTCGCCAAATTAGTGCAGTAACATAACCTAGTAGATAGCTGGAGGGAGTTACATCCCTTGCAACAAGACTACACACATGGTGTTCATGATCTGATCATGACGCCATGGTCTTATCTCTCTCCTCCTTGTACGCTAAACCTAGAATGAGTGGGTGGTTAGTAAAAGACTCTTTATTAGGTAATCTGGAGGTGGGCGCCCTCGTGCAGCAACATTTGCATGACTATTTTTCCTGCAATACTACGCCTGAGATTGGGGCTGCAAAACTTTGGAATGCCCATAAGATGGTCATCAGAGGCAATTTTATACAAATAGCCTCACATAAAAGGAGACAAAGGATGGTTAAGGTCACGGAATTGGAGGCAAAATAAAGTTCCCTGCTCGACCAAGGTAAGCACTCCCCTTCGGAGACCCTTAAGAGACTTGCTGAATTGGTAGCAGCTCGTACTGAATTGGAATTGTGCCTTAACAATCAGGCTGAGAAGCAACTCCGCTGGGTTGGTAATAAATTTTATCCCAGAGGTAACAGAGCAGTAATGTTCTGTTATTTTCCGATAAAGCGAGCCACCAGGCAAAGCTGTTCTCTGTTTCCGTTGTTGTTTGCTTTGGCCATAGAGCCCCTAGCTATCTCGATCTGTGAATGTCCGGATATTTGGGGATTGGAGACAGCAGGCACTCAACACAAACTCTGCCTGTTTGCAGATGATGCCATTTATTTATAACTAATCATGTAATATCTCTCCCCAACCTATCCAAGGCCCTTGGTAACTTCTCTGTAGTGTCTGGACTCACAGTTAATCATGATAAGTCTGAAGCCCCTAACATATCTTTACTGGCACGACTCAAGACCCTGGTCCAAACTATGTTCATATATCAGTGGGAAGACTGTAGCCTCCCATATCTAGGAATCCAGCTGACGGCATCATATGGAGAAATGTTTGCAGCAAATTTCAGCAATATTCACCACTATGCTGGAGACATGGAAAAAGTACCACATTTTCTTGGTTTAGGAGAATTGGTGCCTCAAAATGACAGCATTGCCGAAACTCCTGTATCTGTTCAGGGTGAATATCCTTCACTCCTTGCTCAGGTCCCTACAGCAAGTATTTCTTAAATTTAAATGGGGAAACAGTAGGCCCAGAGTGGCCAAACTAATTCTGTATTACCTTAAAACACACGGGGGTCTGTCAGTCCCCAATATTAACTATTACTACCAAGCTGCCCAACCAGCTCCTTTGATGGCTTACCATGCTTCTAAGCAGGCACTTTTTTGGGTTGCTATAGAGGCGTTTTTGATATCACCCATGGCTACCGATACATTACTTTGGACTCACCCACATTGGCGTAAACATATCAAAGACCCTATAATCAAACATTCCCTCTGGGTGTGGGATTCTGTTAAGTATTCGGGCAACTTGATGTCCCCTCACACGCCGCTAGCAACTCCTATACATAATCCAGCCTTTCTACTGGGGTATGATAAGCGTTTTGAGTGGTGGGTTGGGAAAGGATTCCATAAAATTAAAGATTTGGTGACGATTGATGGCATAAGATCTTTTGACTCTATTAGAGAGAAGCATGAAGCCGAGTCCACTGGATTTTTTCAATACATACAACTATAACACTATGTTTAGGGAACCCTTGGATACACAAGAACCTCTACAAGTACCACACAATTAAAGCGCATCTGTACCAGAGATCCAGGGGGTAAAGGTATTCTCTCTGTGGTTTATTGCTCCCTGCTTTTGGGGAGCCACTCACACCCACTACCGTATGTTTCTCGATGGGAGGCGGATATTGGGCAACAGTTGACAGAGAAGCAATTGCAGCAAATGTGAGATGTCGCAGCTTATGGTACCCCAAATGACAGTTTCATGAAGCTAACTATAAGCTTTTTCTCCGATTGTACATGGTCCCCACTAGACTGGCGGCATACTCTCCAGAATGCACCAGAAGTTGTTTTTGTGGCTGTGTGTCGCCAGGGACCTTGTACCACATTTGATGTCAATGCCCTAAAATTAGGAGGTTCTGAACGGGTGTTTACCAAATTATTTATACTCTAGTGGGCAGAGGTATCTGTAAGGACCTGTTTGAGGCCCTCCTGATGCTACATCCCCAGGGCATTTCCAAGAGTCAGTTTTGACTCATGTCCTATGTATGTACAGCTGCAAAGCGACTCTGGACAAATCCTGGTGGTCTGGCATGCCTTCTGTGGTACAAGTGAAGAAGAAAGTATTGTGGTATTTGATCAATGAAAATATGGTAGCTAGACTTCAGAATCATTTCCACATTTTCAGAAAGGTATGAGATCCATGGATTGAGAATTATCTGACATAAATGAGTGGGTGGCTGGATGTTCTTCCTTTCTTCTTTTTGCCAGTATACAATTGGAAGTGTTAAAACCCTATCTTACGGTATTCAGTCCTACCACTCCCCCTTCTTTCCTTTTCTTCCCTTATATGTTCAGTGAGGGAAAGAAGTATTTGATCTCCTGCTGATTTTGTATGTTTGCTCTCTGACAAAGAAATGACTAGTCTATAATTATAATGATGGGTTTATTGTAGGTGTGAGAGACAGAATAACAACAAAACAACCCTCAAAAACCCAGTCCTCAAAAGTCAGAGCTTGATGTGCATTGCAATGAGTGAATTAAGTATTTGATCCCTATCAACCAGTCTGGAGATTGGCTATGCCACTCCAGGACCTTCATGTGCTTCTCCTTGAGCCGCTCCTTTGTTACCTTATCATGTGTTTTGGGTCACGACCCATTTTCAATGCCCTGGCTGAGGGAAAGATGTGCTCACCCAAGATTTGAAGGTACATGGCCCTGTCCATTGTCCCTTCGATGCGAGGAAGGTTTCCTGTCCCTATAGCAGAAAAACACCCTCAAAGCATAATGTTTCCCCCTCCATGTATGACGGTGGAGATGGTGTTCTTTGGATCATAGGCAGCATTCCTTCCCCTCTAAACACAGCGAGTTGAGTTGATGCCAAAGAGCTCAATTTTGGTCTCATCTGACCGCAACACTTTCACCCAGTTCTCCTCTAGATCACTGCAGATGGGCCTGTACATGTGCTATCTTGAACAGGAACATTGTGGGCTCTGCAAGATTTCAGGCCTTCATGGGGCAGTGTGTTACCAATTATTTTCCTGGTGACTATGGTCCCAGCTGCCCTGAGATCATTGACAAGTCCCCTCCGTGTAGTTCTGGGCTGCTTCGTCACCGTTCTCATGATCATTGCAACTCCACGATGAGAGATCTTGCATGGAACCCAAGACCAAGGGAGATTGACAGATATTTTGTGTTTCTTCCATTTGCAAATAATTGCGCCAACTGTTTTCACCTTTTCACCAAGCTGCTTGGTGATAGACTTGTAGCCCAGTCCAGCCTTGTGTAGGTCTACAATCTTGTCCCTGACATCCTTAGACAGCTCTTTGGTCTTGGCCATGATGGCTAGTTTGGAATCTGATTGATTGTTTCTGTGGACAGGTGTCTTTTATACAGGTACTGTAACAAGCTTGGATTAGGATCACTCCCTTACAGAGGCTGCTCCTAATCTCTGCTCGTTACCTGCATACAGGGAAGACACCTGGGAGCCTGAAATCTTCCTGGTTGATAGGGGATCAAATACTTATTTCACTCATTACAATGCACATCAAGCTCTGACCTTTGCGCACTGGGTTTTTGAGGGTTCTTTTGTTGTTATTCTGTCTCTCACACCTACAAAAACCTACCATTACAATTATAGACTGGTCATTTCTTTGTCAGAGGGCACACGTACAAAATCAGCAGGGGATCAAATACTTCCTTCCCTCACTGTATGTCTTGTCTGGTTGTTATTGTGCCTTTTACTGGGGTATGGATAGATACTGCATTGTTAGAGGGAATGCCTATTATTGGGCCCCATGAGGGGACCTGTTTGTTTACATATGTTTTACTCCTATCATACTGAACTTTCGGATTTATACTATATGTTTTATAACACCCTCTGATGTACGGGCCTTTTTAGCTCCATTATGCTCGTAAAGGTTACGTTATGTATGTGGTTTGTTTGTACTATTATTTCTGTGTGTCATGTTCATTGTTCATTTATTTTGAAAACCTAATAAAAAAAAAAGGGTGAAACTGAAAGTAATCTCTCTGTCAACATATTTCTCAGTATATTATTAGAAAATGCAATCATCATGCATACAGCACTAATACGAAGAAGACCAAAAATAACAACTTTGTTGACGTAAACCACATGCAGATTAGTATGATACACTCCCATGTGTGTTTACAGCTGCTGAACCAGTTAAATCATTTAAAGAAATACTGCAACAGATGACTGCACTTTGCCGTTTGTTTAACAAATCAGCCTAAGACACCTTTTACTTCTCTCTCCTCCATTCACTGATGGCGTTTGCTAGCATAACAAGGGAGCTGGAGTGTTCCATTTGTATGGACATTTACACCGATCCTGTAAACTTAGCTTGTGGTCATAACTTTTGCAGAGTTTGTATTGATCGTGTACTGGATACACAGAGAAGGCTTGGATTTTTTTCGTGCCCCGAATGCAGAACACAATACACAACACGCCCGGCGCTGCAGAGAAACATAACCCTGCGCAACATAGTGGGGAACTTTGTGCCTACACAGCCGGATCAAAAGACCGGGGTCTTCTGTACATACTGTGTGGACTCATCTGAACCTGCCGTTAAATTCTGTCTACATTGTGAAGCTTCATTGTGTGATAAACACCTGAAAGTCCACAAAACATCTGCAGAACATGTCTTAACCGACCCTACAGCTTCCATTGAAGAGAGAAAATGTTCCATCCATATGGAACTTTTGAGGTATTTCTGCACTGAGGATTCAGCCTGTATCTGTGCGTCCTGTTGTCTAATTGGAGAACACAAAGGTCACCACTTGGAATCATTGTTTAAAGCTTCTGAAAAGAAGAAGATAAAACTAAGAAATGCTCTTCAAAAACTGATGATAAAAAAAGAAGAGGTGGAAGGAAGAGTTCAGAATCTGCATGAAAGCAGAAGAAGATTAGAAGAACAAACAGCTGGTAAAAAAGAGAGAGTCTCTGCCCTGTTTGGAGACCTCAGGAGACATCTGGAAGACCTGGAGCAAAGAGTCCTGAGTATGATGTCCAGAGTTGCGGAACACTTTTCCTTGGCAGCTCTTCATATGATCCAACAAATGGAAATAAAGAAGGAAGAATTATCCACGAAGATGGGCCATATTGAGGAGCTGTGTAACATGACGGATCCACTGACTGTCCTACAGAACTCTGGTGACTTGTGTGATACTGATTGTGAAAACAAAGACAACAGGGAGATTAATGATCAAAAAAGTGAACTGGACATGGCAGGGAACTTTAACAAAGTACACGCAAGAGGTCAAAGTAGAGGGATCTTTACACAAGATCCTGAAGATATCTTATTGGATGTAAACACAGCTGGTAATAATCTACATATATCAGATGACAGGAAAACCGCAACCTGGTCTTCCAACCAGAATCGCCCAGAAACATCACAGAGATTTCTGTACGATCCTCAGGTATTGAGTATTCAGAGTTTCTTATCAGGGAGACATTATTGGGATGCAGTTGTTGGGGGATCACAATGGTGGGGCATTGGGGTGTGTTACTCCAGTTTAGATAGAAGAGGAGAAGAGTCATGGATTGGTTACAATAAGAAGTCCTGGGGTTTGGAGAGTAAGAGAAGTCAGTGTTCAGTGATACACAACAGTACCAAGCTCCAATTACCTACCGGTATCACCAGCGGCAAAGTCAGGATATATCTGGATTATGAGGCTGGGCAGATCTCCTTTTATGATTTGTGTGACCCAATCCGCCACCTTTACACCTTCAGTGCTACCTTCACGGAGCCCCTCCATGCTGCATTAGCTGTGGGAATATACGGTTGTATAAAGATCTCTGGGCATGACTGTGAAACATAAACAATGTGCTCATATAGACTGGAAAAACACAAAAAGGAGATCAGATTGCTGGTATATGCAACCGCCATGATGAGGTGGTGGGATGGGCAATGGGATACCGATTTTATTTTAACAAAAGTTTGCCTATTGGTGAACAAAACAATTTGATTTGGGGTTGTACAAAAAAATACCAATGTGCAAAAACTGATCTTTTGTGTATGTACGTGTAAAATAAAACATATATAGCCTCCTTAAACTTTCTTGCTGTCCGTGTCACCTGCCCATATCCAGCACATCAGAAAGCCCCCACTGCCCATAGTGAAGGACGTGGCTTACTTAATACTAATCTTTAATATACTAGAGATTGGTCACTAAAAGCTGGTAGATTGGAGATTGAAAGGTTATATTGTATATGTGTCCTAATGGGGTGATTTCTCTTTATTTCCGGCCCCAGTCAAAAACAGGAAGTAAGAAAATCTTTCCAAAGTTGGGGAACATTTCCGCTCAACAGAACAAGTGCTTACAATTGAAAGATGCAATTGCTGGTGACTGTAAAATGTTGAATTTCCTATTGGTTTCTGTCCCAGTGACAGTGGTGACCAGGACAGATACAGGGGGTGAATCTCTACCAATATTTCTACCTTCCTCCCTATCCTCCTAAACTACCCTAAGCTAATACCACCCCCTTCCCACACCCAACCTATGTCCGTACTTCTCTCTGATGATGACAATTTGTGATATTATCTGTTAGGCCTCCCTTGACCTATGCATTAATGTCCCATATAAAGTATATGAGATGTTACACTGAAGATATGGGTGCTGCACAATACCTTGCAGAGTGATATTTCACTTTAAACAACCCAAACCCCTTTAATAGATAATAAATGCAAAGGCAGCTATTGTAAGTACATGAATTCAACTTACCAGCCACTGTACAGCAAAGCTCAGATTTAGTAATAGAAGCCAATTTTCTGATAAAGAATATGCTAATTGGAGGAAAAAGCAGAAATGAGCAGTCTGCTGCAGCATCTTCGTTGTTCATTGGCAGACATGGGGTGAAAATAATCAGATTGTGTTATATAACCACAGAAAAAAAGTCAGATCACCAACCTGACCGGCCTGGGTGGCTGAGTTGTGTAGGAACAAGTACAAAAAAGCATAAACATGAACTCTTTTACTTCTGTATTAAATTATTAGCCTGGGGTTCAGCTTTATTGTTTCTAAACAAATATAACTGCATGCAATAAAATAATTACAGCTGTAATGTACACAGAATTCTGCTTCCGGTGTTGTGTCTATGCCTGGTAAATAAATCCAGTTTGCTAAATGACAGTGTTTTCTGTGATATGTAAAAAGAATTGCATGGTTAAATAACTAAATAAAAGGTGGAGGTGGGCAGAATGGGTTCATCCATCTTTCTGGAAGAGATATCCAAAGATCTTTGTGAATGGAAGTCAGAGGGGATCAAGAAAACTATATCATGAGAACATATTATTTCAGCGTTTTTCTTTATGAAATCACAAACAAAAAATGGAATCACCTTAGTCTATACCCATGAAGGTGGATTATTATGCATGGTAAGTGTTTTTATTATCCCTTCATACCTGCTCTAATGGCATCCCGGCAATGGTTGCATGGCATTTGTCAGGGCACTTTGGGTAAAGGTGACAACAAAGACCATCCCTGCCCAACAGGTAAAAAGGGTATTTGGTTATTTTTTTATTGGCCCTACACCGCCAACCCCAAAAAATGGCTCATTGTCATTGGCTGATAGTGCCATAGCACATTGCATACAAACAGTAGTAGCAATGATGAAGATATAAGCACAGTGGCCACATCGCATGCACAATGAAGGGCTCCCAGGTGTTGCTTTCTTTGCCAACCAACAAGCCAAAAACAAACAGTCGTTGTTCAGCTAGAAGTTGCTTGATGTGAACACAGGCATGTCTGAGCAATGCCAATGTGAGTCTAAAAAGCACCAGAAAATGATTTTAGAAAAAAAAGGAAGAACAAGTAACACGTTAGTATTTTCTGCAACTCAGATGACAGAATATTGCTGGATTTCCCAGCATGACACATTATTTAATCTGTATTCATTTTTTTATTTGTTCAGTATAAGTACACAACATTCATAAAAAGGCAATAGGAAAATCAGAGGGTATTTACTTTAGAGACTACTCAAAATTTTGGATTTCACCTAGTTTATATCTATTTACAATCAACATCAGAAAGGGAGTTGAGAAATTTTCCAAAGAGGACACCTGTTTCAGTGCCTGTCTAAGCAGACATATCATCACTTTGGGGTTTTTTCCCACATTTCCTATTCCTCCATCATCCCCTGCCACCAGAGGGAGCTGCTGAAAGATGATCCGCCACTACCTATGGCGCCCAGGTCTGACCAGTTTCGGTGACCCTCTGCATAACTTATATACAGGAATATTTATAAAGAACTGCATGTCAGATTCACTAAACATTCCAATCATTCTCTGTCATGTACAATATGTACGATAGGAAGATTCATGTGCAGTTAATATTTGGTAAAAGTTACATTTCCTGATTTATAAATATGTCTCATAAGGCAACGGTATTATATTTCAGAATGAAACACCTTTTGATTAAAAAAAAAAAAAGCACTAATATGGGACATTACTGCATAGGTAAAGCTCCAGTTGGTGATGTTACACTGAGATATTGTTATCACTCTGCTGCAGGCACAAGAAACATTTTCTCGGTTTCGTCAGTAATCAGACAACATATTTTGTAGTGGCTGCAGCAGGGGCTGATCTGTGTCAGACATTAATAAAGGGATTTACATGATTGTGTCATCTCTAAGTCAGTACCTAACCTGGAATAAAATGGTGGCCCTGCATGATGCCTGAAGAAAGTTGGTGCTGTGCATCTGAAGAGGAAACAGATGAAGGCAAGAAGTACAGAGATCTGTGTGAGAGGTAATATTCACCTGGAAGTGTTACATGGACACATTACTCAGCATGAACAATAGACATGATTTTAGTTTCACTTTACAATTCCCACTTTTAGTTTCCATTTATCTGATCATACATGGGGGGTTCCCGCACTCGTCAGCTGCCCATGGAAAAAACAGATCATGTAAAGGGATTTGGGAGATCATTTGGGTAATCATGTGATGTGATCTTGTATTATTATCCCTGTAGTTATTTTTATGTATGGATTCTGATATTTTGTATCCCAATCTCTCCCTCTGGGCACATTTAGGGTTTTTCCCCCAGACATTTATCTCAGAGATGTCACAAACCTTCTCCGTGTGTTTCATCAAACAAAAGATTCTCCAATTACAGAAAACTGGCAAGAAATCATTTCTTATTTTCATTTTACAACGGACTTTCCACATCTGCCCTTTTAGATTTCTACATTTCCTGTTTTTAAATAAATCTTCTTTAAGAACTTCCTCCTTAAGTTATAAAGGTTTATTTTCAGACAGAGATCTTTATTGTCCCAGGGCAGGACTTCTGGGGTATCTGGGAGATCGCTCCTATTGGAGGATGAGGGGTAAATGGCTGGAGAACAGAGGAGGAGCTGTATATGAGGAACAGATTTTAGGATAAGTGTTATGGAAGAAGAAGTATTAAGCTCCCTGGGGCACAAAGCCAACAGTGGGCAGAAGTGACATGGGCCCTCCCCATGCAGAACTGACCTGGAGCCCTTGTGGGGGCCATTCTTGGCTGAGGAGGGTCCGGGGCCCTTGTGCAGCTTCACACTTTGCACCTCCCTATGCCCCCCTGATTCAGTTCCCCACACTCGCATCTATCTGTGCTATATATCTGGGTTCAGCGCCATTCATTTTCATGGCGAATGTATCTGCCAACACATGGAAGGGCACCGCCATGCATTGCAGAGAGCTGAGTTTCCAGGTTTAATTTATAGCGCATTCTCATGAATCCTTAACCACTTTGCACGACTTTTAGATGTGGTGCCAGTTCCAGGGCTGAGTCAGTGGTATCTTCTATCTCTGAACTAGCGACACTTGTAAGAGAAAAATGTATGAAACCCATCCGGGGGTAGAGGGGGCAATTGGTCACACAGAAGAAGGGAAAAAGATCCTTCCCGTCACTGCTGCAGCTGACAAAGATGTCTATGGCCCTGTTCGGCACAGCCAATGGCCCAGTACTGGTCTGCAACCCAATATTCCACTTTATTCCTTACCCTGCAGCTACATCAAAGCCTATGTAGAGGAGGGGCAAAGGAGCTGGGCCAGCCGAGACAGTGGGCAATCTAAGACGGAGGGGTTATGCTGGGGAATCGACTCTTCTAGTATTAATTAAAGCTGCATGCGGGGTCATGGCTCATTGTAAATTAATTACATTTATCAAAAAAGTAAGCATTGCAAGTAACCATTCCAAAACTTTGTTTTGGTAACAGGGTCACTAAGTTTAATGAGTGATTTCTATATTACCTCTTGCCAAGATAATCCTGGCTCTGTACACAGGGTGGATCAGCGTTCCTGCAATGGGCCGGGACAAGGAGGGCCTATGCGGGGACCCCGATGATGTTTTCCCTGCTGATTCACAAACTACAATACCTGCAGACCCTGAGGGACTCCCCGCATTGTTACTGTATGTTGTGTCATTGTAGATTGCTGACTCACAATCCTATGAGGGAACTCCCACTGGGCTGGAACAGGGAAATGGTAAATCTACACACCGAACACACTTCTCATTGTGAGCTGGAGGGGTGAACTCAGTACACAATTCATCTGAGGATAGAGAAAGCGATCTAACACAAGATTGAACTTTTCAAACTTTTTCTGAACTGTTGGAAGGAGAGAAAACAAACGTCCACGTAGGCAGGAAACAGGTAAATGCTTTGCATACATGTCACAGGGGAGTTTACAAATGATTTGAAATACGGACGTGTCACTTTAACTGTCACTTGTCAATAGTCTGAGCTCCACTTTGCACCTGGTAAATTCTGATTCCCATAGGACCAGCAAACATATGGTGGCAGTGAGACTACCAATTACATGAATGCTTTTTATTTCCATATATATCACATATTTACCATTCAGATCTCTCAGCCAAATATGTATTATTATTTATTATGTATTATTAGATTTAAAGCAATGTGTTTGCAGAATGGGCGGGATAACGAAGTGCTCAATGTCGATTTGTACATTCATGCATATGTTGTATATCAGTATGATTTTTTAGCTCAATCTATTGATTTGTTTGCAGGATTAAAATATTTTTTTTCTTAATGATGTTGAGTTGTATTGTGTTGCATATCTATAAATGCAGCAGGTTCCTTTTTTCAGCAATGCAATGTTTTTATTTTGCCATTGAGAGATAGATAACACAAACACTTTATTTACCATGATATAAAACCTAATTCACCACCAATTATCCAACTCTGGCTAAGGTGGGGCTGGGTGCGGTGACTTTCCACAAACAGGAAGTCAATCAGAATATTGTCTCAGTATCAGAACTTTTGTCCTTGTATATTTTGGATTTATTCACATTTAGTGGTGTAGAAAAATGCATTTTTTTCTATAGATTGCTTCCTAAGGCATCATTTACATATTAATCTTCACCATAATAAAAAAACTGCAAACTGAATATATTTATTAAAAATGTATTTGACCAATATCTTTTTTTATAGCCTGGAGTTTGTGTTTCCAGGTATATACGTGTTTTAGCTCCATGAAATTCCTGTGCAAATTTTTACAATAATATATATAATGAATAATATATATATAAGTATAATGAATGGGGAGGTAGGTTTTTCCTGGAAATCAGGTGAATGAAACACATATTCTTGTACAGGGAGGATCATGTGACTGCCAACATTGCACAATCGTCAAAACTTCACAGGAACACATTGCTTATAGTCTGAAGGTGAGTCCTGTCGGAGAGGTAATGTTTTCTTGTATGGAGTGTAATAGAGTTGCATTATGATGGTGTAGTACTATGTATAGGGTGTAATACAATTATATGGTTATTGTGTCCATTGCTGGGCCTTGTTACGGCTACAGTGTATTGGGTGTAATAAAACTGTATTCTGATCAGAACTGGACAGAGTGTATTAGATTTGTATTCTGATCATGTCTAGCAGTTGTTTATGTTGGAGGTGTGGTGCTCTATGTATTGTGTATTAAATTGTATTGTGATCATATCATGTGTGTATAAAGTGTATTCTATTTGTATTGTGATCACGGCCTGTGTGTATGGAGTGTATTAGAATTGTATTGTGATCATCATATCATGTGTGTATAAAGTGTATTCTATTTGTATTGTGATCACGGCCTGTGTGTAAAGAGTGTAATAAAATTGTATTGTATAGAGTGTATTCTATTTGTATTACGATCACGGCCTGAGTGTATTAGAATTGTATTACGATCACAGCCTGAGTGTTTTGGAATTGTATTGCGATCACAACCTATCGGAATTGTATTGCGATCACTGCCTGAGTGTATCGGAATTGTATTGCAATTACGTCTAGTCAAGTTGCTTTGAGTTTAGTGTTCTATGTATAGAGTGTATTAGATTTTTATTACAGTCTTGTTGAAGGTGTAGTGTGTATTAGATTTGTATCATAGTCATGTCCCTATGAGTTTAGTGTCCTGTGTATGAACATGTTCAGAGTGTATTATAATTGTATTATCACACATTATACACAATGATCTGCAGAGTCAGATTGGAGGGATATCGGCGGATTGGAGGGACTGGAGTCAGACTGGAGGGATATCGGCAAGCCAAGATTCATTGTCTTGTTTTTCTCCCCTATCTTGGCTCACCCTTTTCTTTATACACAAACATACAAGTTTGCCAGCATTGTTTATTTGTGTACACACATCAGGCCATTGTGTAAACTCCTTACTTCCTATCAGCTGATCATACACATTACACTGCATTTGTAACATCTTGTTTTGTTGTACCAAAAACTATATAGCTCAGGGGTCTGTCTGGATGAATTTTAAGTGGCATGGATGGCCTAGACAGGTCCTGATATTAGATTGTTTTGTTGGATCTAAATTATTAGTCCAGAGATTGTACAATTATTGCATAGATGGTACATAGATTGTAAATTCTGGGCAGGGACGCCCTTTCACCTCCGGTGTCATGTGACTATTGTAAAAGCCTTCTTTCTAACTTTCTAAGAAAAGGGGTGAAATTTAGCCTAAAGTGTGCAGAAAAAGGAGAATTAATATGCATAAATAAATTTGCAGGTGTTTGTTTTATCATGACATTATCACATGTATATTGAGATTGGATAAAGACAAAACTACCCTGTCACTGGTGATGAATAGCTTTGTTTATATACAAACCCATGTGATCCACAAACCTGTTGTAACTAATGTAACTTTGCATAGTTCCAATTCCATTAGCAGATAAGCAGCATAAAATGACTGTTTGCTGTACAGGGACTACTAGAGTCTGATACCAATACAAATCTAGTTATTTACAATGCTTCTATTTAAAAAAAATAAATGTAGTGTATATGTAATAATAAATAGAGAATTTAATTAATTTGTTATTTAGGAATACACATGCAACAAGTGCTATTGCATTATAAGTAAATGCATTATAAAAATTCTGTTTTGTCTTTGCAGTGTCAGGATGGTGTCTGTTCCAGAGCACACGATGGATGAAATTCCCCTCCAGGAGGAGGAACACTCCACTGAGTACCGGGTGCTTATGGCGTATGCCCAGCGCTCCCTTTCTGCAAGCAAATTTATGGCTTTACAGAGAGCGATTTCCTCTAAGGGCGATGACACGACTGTCAGTAAGGAGACGGAGGAAAAAGCCAATGGAGAAGCTAAAATATCTGATAGCAAACACAAAAAAAAGGGCTGGCCAAGCAAACTGACCCCTGCCTGCCTTAGACTGCCAAAGACCAAGAAGAATAAAGTGGCTGGTGTCCAGGAAAACGGTGGGTATTCTGATGTACAAGCAAAGTATCTATGTGATAAGGTTCTGGTGGAAGCAGTGCATACAAATCAGTCCAGCTAAGCCTTCCTAACAAGTAATGATGTCCTATCAAACCTTAAATACACAGTCGCTTCATTCTAGCAAATTTGCATGTAAATTCACGAATATTTTCCCACCTTCATGCTGGAAAAACCATATTTTGGGCTGACGTTTGCATGGTATTGATCATCATTTTACCTCTGCAGGTCATAGGTGCAGACCCAAGCTAGTAATAAAAATCCAGGTCCTAGGAAACTTAGGCCACTCATAATTGGTTGTATAGAGAAGTTGGAGACGGTTTGTAGGGATGTCAGTAATTTGTGTTGAGCATAAACTATTCTGGTGTTGTATGGGACAATTAAGAAAGAATACACAGCTGGAGGATACAGTAAAAAACCTTGTTGCCATAATGAACCTGGAGACAGATCCATACCCAATTTATACATACATGTAAATAGATGAGCAGATTTAATAACTATTATATCTGAACATTTTGAAAAAGATTTTTCCAAATACTCATAAACAAAAGTACATGTTAGGAAATGCTCATCTGTATGGCTGTGCTGTGCATCATCGTGGTAATAAACTTTGTTTTGTCCGGAGATGTAATTTGCAACAGCCAGGCGAAGATAGCAGCAGCCCTTGCTTCCCTTTAGCCGTGCAGCCTGATGGATTATGGCATCCCCAGCATCCATTGTTAGGCTGTGCCCAGCTGAAGGGGAGTCTAGCGGCTGATCAGCTCCTGACTCAGTCCTGCACTGCTATTGGCTGCTGGGACTTTAAAGCTTCCCTGCTCCCAGTCACCAATGCCTGTTACCAGGTACTGACCAGGGCCTCATAGTACACCAATACAATAGTATTGATAAGTTCATCTAAGAGACAGAGTATTGCAATATGGTTAATGCCTTTAGTAGGTCCCAATTTTCCAACACGTTTCCCAAATATATAATATATTTATATATAAGGTCAGGGGATTGTTGTATGGAACAAAGTGATAGGTGGCTGCACAGCAAGATTCCCATGTTTAAAATAGACTGAGCCTTCATAATTGGAGGCAGCAGGCTGGGAGAAAGGGCTTGAATAATGCTGGATGTCCCCCAGCCCGGAAATGAAAGGAGATCTATCAGAGTCTCTGCAGCTTCTATTGAACACTGAATGAAGCCGACAGTGTGCAGTGAGAAACAGAAGATTCTAAACAACTGTGCATCACTGAAGACAATGTTGGAGTTCAGCTTTAACGTTTAACGTTACTTCCTGTAATATGGTTCAGCCTCACATTTTGTCATGTGGGCAAAGTTTTCTGAATGACAAAAGGTAATATAAAAATGTTTAAAGGGGTCTCTTATAGGAAGCTGAAAATGGAAAAACTTTGTATCTGGAACGAACCAAATCATATTACACTGTAACTTCAGCTTTTTTGTCTTTTCATCCTGGTAATAACAGTGAGGGGTAGCGTTGTCACACCAGGAAACACCACTTGGCAAGCAGACACAACAAAAAAATACAATGTGTTATCAGACCCATTTTTTCCTTCCCCATTGATTTAAATGCCTTTTGCTCTAATGTTGCTACTGACATTTCAGCAAACCAAAATGTACTACATACCCCACAAGTACTCATGTTTTACATATCTCTAAATTCTTTTTTTGTGATAGCAAAGAGCCCAGAAGAAGAAAGGGTCACGCGTATTGTCAGCAGGATGCAGCGCATTGTGCAAAGGATTAAAAAGCAAGAAAAGGAACAGGTGGAAGGTCGGTTCCGGATGATCTGTCGTGCTTCCAGCATCCAGCATGATGGGGATGTTAAGGGTGAGGATAACAATTCATACACCTAAATATAAAGCAGTGGGAAGAATGCAGTTATCTATCCCAGACACCCTAAAATAACATTTAAACAGAGATGGTAAACTGGATACTGAAGTAATTAACACACAAAGAACTTCTGTAGCTCTTTTATGATAAATATGTTGTTAGGCTATTTCTGGAATTACAATTGCATAGTGTATTAGAACTGCATTCTACAATATTAGCACTAGGAGAAGAAAGTTAGAGGATGGAGCAGAGTCCTCTAGTAGTGCAGAGTCTTTCAGGAGAGATGAATTAGATCAGGGGTCAGCAAACTCTGCCCTTTAGGGCAGATACGGCCTAGCCAGTAGTCTGTTCCGTTCTAACGCCCCCTGATCGATCGGCCTAGTCCTGGCCAGCCGGGGTCGGCAACCCGCGGCTCCAGAGCCGCATGTGGTTCTTTACCCTCTTTGAGTGTTCCCTCTCCTCCATATGTATTGCGGAGGAAAGGGATTTCCATTCAGGGGCCTTCCTGGTGGGGGGCCGAGCCATCAGCTAGAGGCAGTTGTGCCTTGTTGACCTCCTAAAATGGCCTAGTAGCCAAAAAAAGGTTTGCTGACCCCTGAATTAGATAGAGGATCAGGTGCAGAGAGTCCTGGATCGGGTGCAGAGAGTCCTGTCTCAGTGAATTGGACAAGGGTGCAAAGTTTTCTAGTAGCACACTTGTGCCCTATTTTAATCTCTGTTACTTTGTATTTCTTCCACAGATGAAGATGAAATAATTGCTAGCATTGTAGAGATTCTGAGAAATACAGGAGACAGACTGAATGAGCAGGTAAAACACACCTTACATTTTAAAATGGATCCCTGTTATATAAAACTGTTTACCTACAGATGTAATAAATATCAGTGTTAACACATAAGGTGAAGTGGCCTAAATTGTAGTGTGTTTTGGCACTACTTTCGCTGATTATCCTCATCCTTCTCCATATAATTACAGCTGATTAGATGTTGGTGCTGATAAAAGTCCTGTTGGTGAATAGCCATATCTAACTATGCTTTATTAGGACTTCTTCTCTTAGACTGATGGCACCTTCTCAGTAACTCCCATCACCATTGGCATTTTTATTTTTTCCTGGAGAGATCCAGTTCTCTACCTTTGGTTACCATTAAAATGACTTCCATTACAGAGCTCCAAAGACAATAAACTTGCCAGCTTGCAGTGGAAAATCCTGGATGTCCATGCAGGGTGTGTATATCCCATTGTGTACAGTGCATGCTGGGTTTTAGAATGAGAAAACCCAGCACTAGCTTTTGACTGTCCCTTAAGCTACGTACACACGGCAGATTTTTATCGCCCGATAATCGGCATCGGCCAATTATCAGGCGAAAATCTGCCGTGTGTACAGTCGGTGTCGTCCATCGTCCGGACGACTGACCTGCCGGATCCACGGACGATGGACGACAGCCGATCGTAATGAAAGGGAAGGGGAGAGCGCGCAGCAGGGTGCCGCTCCGTCGCTCTCCCCCTCCCCTCTCCATAGAGCATGAACGGTGCTGTATGTACAGCATCGTTCATGCATCTTGCAGCCCCTTGTCGTTGGAAAGGATCGTGAAAGATCCTTTCCAACGACAAAAATTGCAAGTGTGTACGCAGCTTTAGACTAGTAATCTAGATTAGCCTTTCCTAATCTTTTGACCCAAAATTAACCTCTAAAGGTTTTTTCAGGTCTCTGGGAATTTTGCTAACATGAATCCACTGTGGATCAGCAGAATGAATACCTCTAACATTGGTGGGCAGTAGAAAAAAAATGGGAAGTCCGAATGCCACCCGTACCCCAATGCCAAAGGTCCTTGATGTTCTGGCTTTGCCATATAATAGGGGGGCATTCAGCCAAGGCCTAAATAACTCCCAGCAACCTCTGAAGGTACCCTGGGGTTTGATATGAAATCGAAAAATCTTGGGCTGGATTCACAGCATAGTAGTTAACCAGCTATCTAAGACTGGAGTCATTGATTCTGCTGGCTGGAAAAGGTGAAATGTAAGAATATATTTTATATAACATCATTATAACCCATTTCCTCTGAGTCCAGGCTCCAAAGTGAAAGAGAAGCAACAAAGTGATGAGCTAATTTCTTCTAACTCTTCTCTCTCAATCTATTATTAGCATACTCCTTGTCGGCACATGATTGGCTGTTTGTGCTGCTTCTTCCTCCCCCATGTATTAATTGCATAGTTGCATTAGGTTTTGTCTTTTATCAATTCAAAGAACTTTTTTTGAAAGCAGTTTTCCTTTTTTTAGATGACGGAAGAAAAAACCCTAATTGACAGAATGAAAGAGTTTTGGTCATATGACTTCTACAAGAAATTACAAGACTGTTTTCTATCAGAGACTGTCCCCATGTCCGCCACGGAGGAAGAGCAGCAGACCGATAGGATTGCAATGTGCCTCCATGCCACCGCTGCCCTCACAACACTGGACAATCAGCCAATGAATAAGGTCCTTGGATTTGGGGCCCGATATCTTAAAGAGAACTACTCCCCCTGGATTCAAAGCCAAGGAGGATGGGTAAGATGAAGAATTTTTTATATCAACCTACAGGAGCTGGGGGCTCTGTAACTTATTCTAGAAGCTGCTTAGTTTTATGTTCAATAATTTTTATTGATTTTTAAAAATATTTGATAAAAACAAACTTTTGCATATATCCACAGGATAAAGAAAAAGGACCGAAAGACAGTACATGTGATTGCCATAAATACCATCCAATAATGATGACAATATAAATGTACAGAAAACTGTAACAATTTTGTGTAGTATATTTCCTTTCACTAAGCAGCTGCTTAGTTTTATGGCTGAAAAACATGAATGGCAGACTTTCTTTTGCTTAATAGGAAAAATCGGATATGAATAGTATTCAGAACTTTTTTGTTATTTTTCATTTTTTTTTAGCTGATTTTCATTTAAATTTAAACACAAATAAGGGACAAATGTGGACAAAATACCTTTTTTCTGCATGGTCTACAGTAATTTCTATTTCATTTCAGGATAAAGTTATGGGAATCCAAGAAGATGAAGAGGAGGAAGTAGAATGAGGCTAGACAGTACTGATGTTGGACTTTTACTACTGCTGGGCATCAGAAGGGGACTACCTCCTACAAGCCATGATGGACACGGGCTGTGGATATCTTATTTATTAGAACAAAATACGTTGCTTATCCAAGCTCCGTACCTCAGGGAAGGATTGGACTACTTCAGATCACAGAACACACGCCTGCAATGTAGTCATTTCAGACTTTTAAATCACTGGCTACAAACTTGATTAGATGTTAGGGAGCATTTAAAGCTGAAAACTATTTAAAGACAAGTGCAGGAGCAATTTATAATTCGGGTCATATCCCTGAAATGTACAAACATGTGCAGCCCTGAAAAAACAGCCTGGTTTGTCTCTGGACATACAAACTCAATCACGGAACCAACAACTATATTTCTACACAAATTTGTTGACTGTTTGTAAATCCCCAACCCTAAAGACTAGATTATAAAGCACATTAAGGAAGGCAATAAAATATTGATATGTTAAAATAAATAATCTATTCTCACATATATCTTCATGTTGAAATTGTCAATTCTTGTATTTATTAATCATCCACATACAGTTGTTTCAAGAAGTATTTTTCAATTTTATGTTGCAGCCTGATATTACAATAATAAAACTTTTTTTTATTATCATTACTTTCCAGTTCATAATGATAATGTAAAAGCAATTTTGGATAGTTTAGGAAGTGGTAAAAAACAGAAGTATTAGGATCTTTCATACCACTTGAAAATTAGCTCAAATGCCTTCTATTTCTATTGATCACTGCTGCAATATTTCTGCACCTTGGTAAATTAGAGTGATTAGACGTGATTTGGAAAGGCGCACACCTCTCTATAGAAGGCCTCATAGCTGGCGATGCATATTAGAGCAAATGAATGGCCCAGGATTATTGCAAAGCACAGATCTGGGGAAGGCTATAAAACTTTTCTGCTGCACTGAAAGTTCCCAGCAGCACAGTGACTTCTGTAATTTTCAAATGGAAGAAGTTTGGCACAACCAGGACTGTTCCAGGAGTTAGTGACCTAGCAAAACTCTGTAATCCAGAGAGAAAGGCATAGTGGGAGAGTTGATTGTAACTTTGACTGTGCTCCAGAAGCCCTGTGTGAAGATGGGACTGAAGTTCCAGAAGGACAACCATAACTGAAGCTCTCCTCCGATTTGGGCTCCATGGTAGAATGGCTAGATGGAAGCCTCTATTCAGTGCAAAGCCCCAGTGAAGCTTGGTGGTGACAGCATTATGTGGTGGTGTTTTGTCAGCATCAGGGACTGGTCAGGGTTGGGGGGAAACTGAATGGAGCAAAGGGAAGAGATATCTTCAATGAAAACCTGTTCTATAGTGCTCAGGACCTCAGACTGGGCCAAAAGTTCACTTTCCGATATGACAATGACCTCAAGTGCACAGTGAAGACAATGCAGGAATAACAAAGAACCCTGACTCTGGAGAGATCTGAAAATTGCTGTCCCAAAGGTTCTTCAACAAGGGATGAATTAAAGGGTCTGAAAATCTATGTAAATATGATATTTCAGTTTTCTCTTTTTATTAAGTTTACAAAATTGTTTTAAATTATTTTTCCAAATTGTCATTATGGGCAACTGAGTGTAGATTATTGGGGGGAAAATGTAAACAATAGTAGCCTTGGGTTGCAACATAACAAAATTGAAAAAAGTTAAGGGGGTCTGAATATTTTTGAAGCCTATTTATTGCACAGCACAGTCATGTTACTGTCTCTCTGGGGTTTATAATCCAATGTCCCAACCATAGTCAGATAACATTATTACAGGTCAATATTTCTGGGGAGAAGCCAAGTACCCCATCTGCATTTTTTTGGGGCATGGGAGGAAACCAACATGCAAACACGGGGGGAGAACACACAAATTTTTAGGCAGTGTCCTGGCCAGGATTCAAACCTGGTACACTAGAAAACTCTGCTGAAGTTCTGAAAGACTCTCCCTAGTAGTTGAGACAAACTACTCATGACTCAATTTGCCTCCTACCTAGGACAAGGGACTGATAAATAGGCTTAGAGCCCCCTCCCCCAAGAATCAAGTTTCTCTTAGAGTACCGGAAGACATCACTCACTGAAGGAACCCTGCATTTGGTGAATATGCAGAATTTAAAATGGAGTCAATCCAGCATGTAATGGTGGAAACATTCAGTTTATGCTCCAAGGAGACTAAAAACTGGGTCATAACCTGCGGAGCTTGTGAGGACAACATTTCCCATTGGTTAATAACCCACAATATTAAAATCACAAGGGTATCGTCATTATTACTGGAAGCTGTATAGCTATAGGTTACCCTGAATTGGGAAAGTTTGCAAAAAAGTTTGTATTCACCAAAATTGGGGAAAATTTAGTAAAGCCTCTTCTCGGGCTTAGTTTGGGAAAACTGGTGCATTGGGCTGAGTAAGGTCTGTAGCTGAAACTAGGATATGGATGCTATGACTGCTCATTAATGAAAACCTTTAAATATAGAACTCCTTCTACCACTTCTGTAGACCCTTTCTACCGGTATAACTAGGTCTGTTATATATGACCACAGTCTTACTTGGTCTCCATGTTTAAATGCTGTGTGTGATAAGGGTACGTCAGGGCAAATGTTGAGTGTAGCAAAGATTAAGTGTCTGGGTTTTAAACGGCAGAAACTTCTAAACAGTAGGTTAAACACACAAATGGATAATGCGCACCATATCAATATAAAGCAAGGTGGTCCCCCCAAATTCAAGATTAGATACAGCTGCTTGAAATTTCTTAAAAATACTCCATAGAGATAGGGGTAAAATTCAATGGAAGCTGTGAGGGGTCAGCTCTGAAGAGGCTGGGGCTAAGAGAAAGGTCAGTAACAAAAGAAAATACAAATCCATAAAACTTTGGTGGGCCATGTGAGAATCTGTAGCGGACAGTGTGGGAGATTAGGCCATATTTAAGGATAGGGGAGGAAAGGGAAAGGGAGGGGAATGTGAGCAGGGGTCATCTGTGGAAGTGGGTCTGTCCCCTGTCTAAGATCAGACAGGTTAAAGCTGAAGTGGAGCAACATAAAGCTACAACATAACATACAAGACAAGGCCTTTGGTGTTCTTGATAACCGAGCTGGTAGATTTTGGTCAGGCAGCTGGAGGTGACCATAACATAAATTGAGGCATGCTATTGTAGCGATGTAGAGCCAGTGTTCAATTCTCTTAAAATGTAGCAATTAGTCCCTGGAGTACAAAATTTCCTGTGCTCCTCAAAGTATTGTTTTTGTACTTCCATTAAATACTTCTCTCCGAGACTCATTACATTGAGTTTTTTTTATATGTGGAAATGCTCCAGACTACATTAGGGCTGCAAACTATGCAATGCAACAACCAGCTCCCTCTAGTGGTTGTACCCACTACAACTTCAAGACCTCTGTTTAGTCTAATGCCCAGAAGGGGTAGGGTGGTCTCTCTCCAACTATGCTATATCTACTTTCAGTGTGATCATTACTAGATTTGCCAAGCCATCTCAGGCTTTTGTCTTAAAGTGTCAGGTTCCTCCTTGTCCTTGGTACCGCTCCTCAGGGTAGGCTTTCCGCCACCAGTCAGTCTCGCAGGTGTCCACACAAAAAATGTGCACAACAGCTTTGGAGTTTTAATGGTTCCATATTACCAGACAGGAAATTCACATCATAACCAAACCAAGAATCTCATTCCATGTTTTAAGCTTTTGTTTTATTATAAAAATTAATTCTTTGTTACAATTTGGCTTACAGTAATAATGAAACTTTATACACGGTCATCGGATGTTTTACTTTTTAATATACATAGCTTTAAAAGTAAAGCTCATATTTTACAAAAAAATCAAATTATATGAAAAAAGTAAAACTATGAATGAGTGGCTCTTGAGATGACCAAATGTTGGTCGATAGCATAAAAAAACAATACATCCTTGTGCAGATCTGTCGTACCAGCGGCAGGAGATAGGAAGTGAACAGAATTAAAGCTTAAAGACAGATACGACATTTGTACAGGATTGGTGCCGTTTCATAGATCTAAACCATCTTACATGGATCTCTAAACCTTTGCACTTACAAAAGCTATAAAACTTAACACAAACCTAACAAAACGTACAAAGATGCAATCATTTTACCCTTCACTGTCCTGATGACTGAAAGGAGGTCTTAAGATGTAATACACATGTAATAATTTTAGCAAGTGTAGATCGGAAACACTACAGTTAGGCAGGAGGCCGGAAAATAAATGGCCTCAAGCACTAGCTATCAAGGAACATTACCGAGCAAACACCCTGTCCATTTAAAACCGTTTTTCTGAGAGCCGGTGTGTGGAAATATAGAGGAAGCTCTTACAGTTGGATTTCTGCTATCTTTATCACAGAAGAGAAACAAGACTTGTGCAAAAAGTGTGCAAAACTCTCAGTGGGAAGGGGCAGAGCATTGAATTATGAGAGGACCACAAGAAATGAAAAACATCAAAAAGATTACAGAGTAGTTGACCATCTTCATCCTATATCCTTTCCCAGCATTCTCTAGTAAGTGGAAATATTTTTATTACCTTGCCCACCTAGGTGAAAGTTACAGCATCTCCTGTAAAGCTCACCCACAACCACATAATACTCTTCTCTACAGTTATCCAATGCCCCTTCCCTTTTTGTAGCCACCATTAAAATACCTGGGGTGTTGGAAGCTCAGGAAGAGAGGTGACTTCACCCTTTTGCAGTGTGACGTTGCTTAGGCCTATTAGGATCACATCATGGGGGTCATCGGAAGAACTGGGCATTACCGTGGGCTCTGCAAAACATTAAGTGACAGTGGAATGCTGGAAAGGAAAGTATATAAGGTGGTCTGGGATAATTCATGATCCTGAGTCAACAGGCTTTTCATTGCTTCAAGCAGGTTTTCTATTTTTTATCACAGGTCAAACTGAGGGCAGCTGCAGGTGAAAAGTACTGGTGAAAAGTACTGGTGTGTGAATTTGGAATCAGCTTATAAGCAGCTCAAACTGATGCCCTTGACAAGCTCAAAACCAAGGCCTAAATCAGGGTCACCATGTTCTTATTTAAAAAGGTGACAGGGTCCCTTTAAGCAAAAAGTAAATTAAAGCACCCTTACAAGAATATCTGCCTATAGATTTGTGGAACATGGACACAGTCACAAATATATCTGTTTTAGTTACCCCAATATTGCAAATTGGAATGATCAAGAATCATCTGAATTATATAAAACATTGGTCCGAGAAGAATATATTGTATAAAACCTGCACATCATAATACCTTCATCTTGTAATTTAAAGGGAAGAAAATAAAAATGACATCTGCTAGATGGAATGTTTAAAAAAAAAAAAAAAAAAGTGAATAATCATACAAGCATTGTAGGTAATGTGTTGCAGTAGTGCACAAGTAAATGGCACAGGTCCAATTTCCCCCGTGTCCATGAAGGAGTCAATAGAATGTCTGAGTTGAGGGTGCCCTAAGCCTGGGAAACAAAACAAAAGGCTGCAGCTAAGAATTTAAAGAATAACTTTACTTTGTTTATTACGGCTGGTTATTTATAGCCCCTCTGGCAGGTCAGAATTTCAATGCTGCAGTCTCCATAAGACTCTGCAATATTCAACACTTCTAGGGGTGTCAGATGCCTGACTTCCACTGACTGCTGATATCTATACCAGTGTTAAATGATGTTGGGGGAATATAACCCATGACCTAGCAAATGACAGGGACGCAGGCATCTGACAACTTGCGTGTTGAATGTCACAGAATCTTGGACCACTGCAGCACTGGTAAAGCTGCCAGAGAGGAGAGTACATTATTATTTTAGGCAAAAAACCTTGCTTTTAGCCTTGTGCTAAACTGCACTGCCAACTCTTATCATCCCAACCACTCGCTCCTGTAAGGCTATAACAATGGACCTACAAAACAACTTTTGTTGTGGTCCTGCACAATCCTGTAGGCTTGAGTTTTCCATAGCATTGTACTATGTTGTAAGTTTTAGAATGTGTTTATCTAAGATGAACCTTAAATATGCACTTACTAAGCAAATTCATTCATCACAAAACCACTCATAACCCCCCTGAAGGACACCTTTTTTAACTCCTGTATTCCGGTAAACGTAAGTAATTTTTTGAACATACTGCAAGGATATATAAATGAGATATACACTAGTAGAAAAATGTTACATTTTGTGTTTATAAATACAATACAGTATCTACATCATATGCAGTATAAAAAAAACAAAATAACATTCGCAGCTTTTGAAAATAGAATTTTTTTTTTTTTCAAGCTTTGCCTACCAGAGGAAGACTCTGCATACCTCAGGCAGGAGAAGGGTTAAAGTGAACCTGCCATGATCCAGGATGTACAGAAGAATATGACAAATACAAAAGACCTGAATCCTGGCATGCAAATACCGGCCACCTCCTTTGCCAATGAAGCCAGTCTGACATTTGCATGCTATGGTACAAGGAGATCCAGGGCTACATTCCGAATAAAATACACAGGCATGGCAGTGGTATAGTTTTGATCCTGTGCCATCTTTTGGATCATTTTAGGTCCATTTTAAACACAAAACCAAGCTACTTTGGTGATTCTAAGTGTACAAGCGAGCTGGAGGATCCCAGTTCCTGCGCACTGGTTTTTAGTGGTTTTACCCAGCATGTTTCTCTGAAATATTAGTGGTAAATTAAGTTTTGCAGGCCACAGAGCAGAAAGAAAAATCATGTAAGGACCTTTCAAATGTTATGGTAGGTCAGGGAAAAAAAACACAGCTTACAATATTTTTCCCCAGAGAGCAGCAGCAGGTACAAGCCATCCCAAGAAGCATTGTGCTACAGCTGTCTACACAATTTTGTCTTTTTTTTTTTTGTAATAGATAACAATAGTGGAAGAGGAGATGGGTTAATGATATTAGCTGACAAAAGACTTGTTTGTTCATTAAAATGTTGCATTGTCAAATATTAAATGCCTTCTGATTCTGAGGGTACATCTTGAGGGTAGGATAGTGGGCACGTTTGGCCGGGTCTCTCTACCTTGGATTCCTTGGCCTATCTAATTTCTAGTAATGCATGTCATTTCATGTGGACACATTTACTTCATAACATGACCTGAGTGTGTATGAAATAAAAGCAACATTCAATGATGCATGCCTAACTCAGCATTAGGTAAAGCACTTCTTTTGGCACAATGGTTTAGGCATTCTTTAACCTCAAAAGCAAAATCCTGTTAAACAGTCCCTCTCCTACACAATGGAAATCTGCACATTTACATATTGCAATTACTACAGCTCTGGTAGCAAATATATGACTGTAGCTGGGGAGCAGGGGAAATACCTAAGTGTAGCATGGAAATGAGCAAAAGTTGCATGGTGTAGGAAATATCCTGCACAACAGAAAGCCGATTTTGAGGAAAAGCTTTAATGCTGTAAGAATATATGCCAGCAGTGGAACTTGCCATGGGGACTAGTCATGACAGCTGTCTTGTCACTATCCGTGCTTGCACCTACTCAGGTACAAGAATGTGTTGGCATAGCACTGCAGAGATGTGTCAGCCTTTAAAACGGAGCAAAACTTTAGTATGTGATAAAAAAAAGCAATTGCGACCAATTCACTAAATTATAAAAACAAAATTATAGATTAAAATGAAATAAAATTAAATTTACATTGTAAAAGCTCAGTTATAAATACTGTAGGCCTGATTAAACAGAAAGCACTGAAAAAAATACAGAATCAGGTAAACTGGCAGGAAAAAAAAAACTGATCCTGGTTTACAGACGCATTGTAAATCTTCTCATTTTTATCATTTCAAATTCTTTATGGATAACATACTTCTGTTCAGCTTTCTTTTTTTTTTTTTTAAATCAAACACTAAAACACATGCATGTTATTGGCCTGGGAGGTGCCATCAGGAAGGATATTCCAGTGCCAATTGCTGCTCCTTGTATACTGCTCCGGTTGATCAGTCAACTCCTGTCGCTCTCACTCAGAATCTTTTTGGCATTAAGACTTCTTCTTTGCTTCCAATACTTCCACCTCAGCGTGCACTTAAGGCATTTTGTGTGTTCAGTTTGCAAAAATAGATATTTATATATATATATTTGTACAATATAGTGTCAGGGCAGAAATCTTTTGTACAAAAACTTGGATAGGTTGGGGAATTAGCTGGGTTTTGGGTTTATTGAACAGGGATGAATGAGTGAGCTAAGAAAATATATAAATATCCTTTTTACTATGTACAAATAGGTCCGTTGGCCGAACACCCTGCTCACTTCTAAGGAGTTCTTCTGTGAAAATAGAACTGTACATGTAGCTTTCCTCAGATCCCTCTCCACAGGGTTTTTTGTATATACAGGCAAGGGGGTCTCAGGAAGAGTCTGTGCAGGGAGAGGGGGGCGGTGGATATAAATGATGAGAGTAACTGCGTTCTGTATAAGGGGATGGTGGGCAGCTCTCCTCAGCAGACAGATACTGACTGCGTGGCGTTGGCGGAGGAGGGACTGGCTCTGAGTCATAGTTCAGATCGCTAGTGTAGCCTTTTGCTGTGGCTGAGGTCAAACGATGGCTCGGGGTGTAGTCGCTGTCACAAACATCTGTGCTGCACGGTGTCGTTGGAGGAGCAAAATGACGGTAGCTGTATGGTCGATAACTGAAGAGAGAAAGCAGAAATTGTCAATGCTTTATAGCAAACTATGGTTCAGTTTTCAGAATATGGACATAATTAAACTAAGAATGTAAAAGATTTACACAGGTCTACAACACAGCACAACCAGGATGGTAATCTTAATTTTGTAAGGTTAATCAATAGCGCTTGATCTCCTCGTCAACCGGTCAGTCAAGAACTGGCTTATGACAGGAGACTGATGGACCTTTAAACTTGCACAGATCTCTCCTGCTCAAAATTATTTGATCACACACATTCACACAATATATCCAGATTGGATCATAACACGGCTTTGACTTCCAAAGTTCTGCTGCACATGATGCAAATATCATTTCAAAATAAGGTACCTGCACTATCTGAAGTTTTAAAAATAAAATCAGGAGTATGCTAAATCTCTCTGTAGAAGGAAGGGGGGAAGCACCAAGAGATCAGACAGACTGCCATCACTTTAAACAAGTATTTCACATATAGTATGAGGCTTGCTGGACAAGAGCTTCCATCCAAGTTTTACCTGTATGATCTGTGCGTGGACGGACTATTAGATGAATATCCAAACTCCATAGTGTAATGTGAACGTTCTGTGGCTGGGGAAGGAGGTGGGTTCAAAATCTGCAATAAAGAAGAATTAAAAATGTACCAGATGTGCATTTTCAGGAGTAAATACAACCAGATAAAAATACAGCAATGTAGAAAACTCACAGGTGGGAAGTAAGTTCCTTTAGTGCTGGAAGAACTGCTAGATGATGCTCCAGTCACATGAGCTCGATCATAAGGTGGTCCACTACTTCCACCCATAATGCTCAGGGAGCTGATGACAGATTTGCCTCGTGACATACCTTGATAAGGAAACACAACAATCACAATATGGAAAAAGCAAAACGTCTGGGGACTTCATGTTAATGGTCAAACTTTTTGTTATAGCAAAGGAAGCCCCTGACATCACAAAAGCACAGCACATTTTTTGAAGCTATTGTAATAGTAAGCGGTCAGAAGACTCAACAGAAAGATTGAGGATTCAAGAGGTTCTGGGCTAATATGAATATATCACAATAATATGTAGGCAGATCTTTAACTGTGTATATAGTTTTTGCCTAAAGCTTTAAAAAAAAAAAAAAACCCTTATGACTAAGTACTGGTAGTACAAACTGCAAACTGTTGTGCTCGTTTAAATATCCTTTGCTGGGATGTGAAACTAGAATTTACTGAATATGGCAAGCTTCTGATGACTCATTTGTAAACATTTTTAAATTCTGTGGGAAATTACCAGGTTTAGGGAACTATCCTTTATTATACAGAAATATGTATAAGCACCCTCTACTGGTGTATAGGAAATTGAAGAAAAAAGCCCAGAGGACAGAAACTTTGCTTCCCTACAAACACGGTCATCCTGAGCAGGAAAGTAACCTGACCTTATGACTTTAACAATAGCCTTATAGGGGGGCAGATGTGCTGCTCATTTCTGCAATATGATACTGGCTACATCCTCACAAGAAAGCCAGCAGCTATAAAAGCCACAACAAAGGGTCACATAGCAAACACAACTTGCACACTGCCAGCTCCGACAGTTATCCCTCTGGGTAGGGGACATAATGAACTATTTGAGGCATTGTTAAGGCATTGTTAAGCTCTGGATAAAAGATTGTGGCATCTTAGTAACGGTGCAGTCCTGTGACTACTTTTCCCATGCACGGTGCAAAAAATTAATTTGAAAGTATTGATCAAGTTTCAGTTTGTCTGCCCAGAACTGAAACCACCTATCCCTTATTTCTTAAGAGACTCTCAGTTGCTGGATGGTGCAAACTGGAAATTAGTCAAGCCCCTGGAAAATCTTCCCTCAAACTAAGAAAATGTTTGGACTGCTTAAAGTAAACTAATCTTCAAAGAAAAAAAAAAAGTGATCAAGCAAGTTCTCTTTCGCAGAAGGAACACTCTCCTCTACTTGTTGCAGGTGCCAGCATTTTTATCTGATCTCCTGCTAGGTTCAGGATTTCCTGCCATCTTGATCTTGATTCTTCCAAGCCAGAACCCCGGCTACCGGGTATGTCAGGATTGTACATTGAGCTTCACTTGCACAGCTCAGAGTACATTAAGGGGAAAAAAATTGCAAACAGGCAGATAAATTTGTAAGGGACATTTAAAAGTCTATTTCACTTTACCAAGTTAGGTTCATTAGTAAATATACACAATAATATAAAAATACTACCACATGTACTTACCAGGAAGTGATCCTGTGAGGGAGCTGGGGTGGGGGACATAGCCCAGAGGTACAGAGGCTGGTCCATGTACAACATAGTCATTAGCCATAGTTTCTCCATCACCTTTCATGCGAGGACACAGCACACGCTGGCACATAAAGTAAACTCCACCCACCACGAAAACTGTAAGTATAACCCCAATAATGGAGCCAATGGTGTTGGTTGATGGTGGAGGTGGTTCTTCTGTAGGGTCTAGAAGGGTCATAAAAGTAACATTAGATCATAGTGAAATCAAAGAGTGTAACCATTTAAACATATAAAAGAAATATATTTAGGAAATTAAACCTGTGATAGCCATCAATGTTGCAAATACTTTTGTAATAGTGTCACAAATAGGCGCTAAATGGCTGTTTAGGGGGGGCGGGGGGCGCAGGTCATTTTTTAAGCTAGCACTTTTAGAGAAACAACACTGCTACCGACTGGTGTCACCCACCCCGATCTCCTCCATTGTAAGCCCACCCAAGTAGCTGCCCATACTTACAGCAGCCCAGTTCATCAGAGCTGTCACTACAGTCTCGTTTGTGGTCACACCGCCTGTGTTTACTGATGCATTGTCCACTCCCACAGTGAAACTGGTCCGATGTGCAGATTTCTGAAAAGTTATGAATGGACATTTTTAAGTGAACACATTGAAATCTATACCACTGCTCAGCATCTACAAATCAATGAATACAGATCTATTTATTTTGATATTCTTGGGATTGGATAATTTTAACCCATTTTAAAAAATCTATGATCAGGCAAGGTGGTTATTGCAGAAAGGGACATGCCCCTTTTACAATATTCCATCTTACCTGTATGATCTTGTGAAGAAATAAAAAAAAAAGAAAACAAACATGAGCATTGACAGGGGAAGCCCAGCACGCCTTGCTCATGTTGGGAATGAACGAACATCATGCTGGTATGGATTGGTGCGAGTTTAGCACCACTTTAACAGTCACCCAAACCTGGAAACTACACCTAAACAGGATCCAAATGCCAAGCAACCACTAACTAGAAAAGGCAATACAAACTGGGACTGTGCATAAGCTGTAGTAAGATTTAAATTACACAGATATTTAACTGGAGGCTAGTTGAGTGGTTCTCAAATTGAAGAGGCTAACATACAACACAAATGAAAATACATTTTTGATGATTTTTTATGGTTTGTTTTACTGGCACATACCATTGCAGTTCTTCTCATCAGACTTGTCCTGGCAGTTGGCATCTCCGTTACATCTGAGTGAAGAATCTATACACTGCCCGCTGGCACACTGGAACTGAGTATCAGAACACATAGGGCAGTTTTGTTCATCGCTGTGATCCACACATTCTGTGAAACCATCACAACGCCATTCAGCAGGGATACAATCCACCTCCCCTGTGTAGCAGGTGAACTGCTGAGGAGAACAGGTAGGAGGTTCTGAAAGAGAACATAAAAGGTTAAAACCAAGATCAAATGTTACTCCAAATACACTGCATATTTACTGCAAGATTTTTTATGAGCAGGATTCTATATACCCATTTGTAACTATTTTAACTACAATGCCTGTTAACTATTTGCAAGACATTGAGCTAAAAGAAAAGCTGACCACCAGGAAAACAAGGAAAAGACAACAAATACTGAATTATGTGTCTCTCGAACACACACAATGAATTTGACACGCGTGCCTAATGAAATCTCTGTACAAGAGAAAGGGAAGCAGTACAAGGAGCCAGTGCTCATAAGCTAACAAGGAATATGCTGACAGGAAAGTGTGCTAGAGGTGAGCTGCTCATTCTGCTGCCTCTCTTTACTCTGCCTAATTACAAGCTATGGGAGAAATTAATTGTTAGCTAACTGTAAGGCTGTGATGTGAGTGTCAGAGCTGTGCAAATCTCAAGACTGTGTGGACAAAAATGCAAATCTTTTGCAGGGTTAACAGCAGCAAAACAGTCTGTATATTTACTTCACAACTGTTTAAGATCTAGGGACATGTAAACTATTGAAAACTAATATTAGCTTAACATTAAAAATTCAGGACAGTTGGCAACCTCACTCACTAGGAAGTGGTTTCTTACCTCCACAAGAGAGCTCATCCTGAAGAAGCACCAAGTGCATAGGGCAGGAGCAGCGAGTGGTTCCATCTCCCTTTACAATACAGATGTGAGAGCAGCCACCATTATCCTGAGAACATGGGTGCTCCTCTGTAAAAACAGAAGAAGATACATTAAAACAAATCTTAGTATATGTCAGGTATCTAAAGTCTAACTCCAGGTAAAACTTATGTTGTGTTTGAAAATGTTTTTACTGCTGGATAAACTCCCTCACTTCTTTAAGGAATAATGGGAAATCTCTTCAGCAGCAAAACAAAATACACAATGGGGTATCTCAGCTACTACATGGACACTCACTGTATTCCTGCATGCTCAACTCTGTCACTGCGTGGATGTCTGTCAGGAACTGGATACGGGCCTGGATTTTGGTGCGCCCCTCACGTCCCGTTTTATCGATGCGCTCAATCATCTGCTGTTGTCTGTCGATCCAATAAAGGTGATTGCCAAAGACTGTAAGCCCTACTGGTTGCAGGACATTGGAGTCCTCCAAGACAATGCGATTTCCCCCTGAGGGTAAAAAAAAAAAAAAATTGTATCATGCTTACAAAACCGATAAGCTCTTTTTTAACCTGTGGTAGTCAGAGAAACACAGTGTATTCTAAAATAAACTGTCAACTTCTAATTGTTTAAGACAAATGAAACTAGTGTTTCAGTAGCTGTTCATTAGGGTTTCCCTCTAGCTGGATGTAGTGTGAACCATGTCTAGCTTTTTTTATAGGATATCTGCGAAAAGGATGGGAGGGGGGAATTTGGGGAAGAAACAGGCATATGGGAGAGCAGACAAAGGTTCACAAAACTATAGTCCATTTTTTTCAACAGAATTTCACACAAATATCATAGAATTTTATAATATAGACAATAGTAAAAAAGTCAGCTGGAAAGCTTTAGTTCTTCTTACCAGACAGGTCACTGCTCTCTATACGTCTCAAGTCCGAATCAGCCCAAAACAATTTTCCTAACTTGTTATCCAGCGCTAGGGCAATGGGTTTACTTAGGCCAGTAAAGAAGAGAATTTCTCGTTCTGTTCCATCAAGAGCAGCTCGCTCTATTTTGGCAGAACGCTCCTGTACGTTGGTGAAATACATGTACCTGAAAAAAAAAAAAACATATTAGCTGATCAGTTCATGTGGAAGTTTGCTAAATCGATAACAATATCAAATCATTTCTGAAAACAATGGTCCCCCCCATGATTTGCCAACAGAGACATCTAGCATCAAGATGACTAAAGAAACTTATAAAAGACAAGCATGCAGCAAATAAACCCAAGCCCTTTTGTTTTAGATCTTTGATCAAAGGCTACCTGATAAGAATGTCAACATGAAAATAGGAAAGGTAGGGCACAGTGATCAGACTGAATGTTAGCAAAGCTGGGAACAGTCTACTCACCCTCTCTCTGGGTTCACAAGAATGGCCCTTGGCCTGTCCTGGTCACCTTTTAGGACTACTCCTACAGCACGGCCATCCATACGGGTAACATTGATGACATTGGTGGTTTCACAAGTCCAGTAGATGAAGCGACTGTAGATGTCAATGCTCATATCAAACGGCTGCATGTCTAGGTTCTGGTTATTATTTGTGTTGGAGACCACAGTTACATTCTGCAAAGGACAGTCAAGTTAAAAAATGAAACAAAATAAATACAGAACACCAGGAAAAAAGTTTTATTTAGTTGTGGCAGGAATACCTGAAGCTGGCTGAATGATTTCAAAAATACATACAACTTTGTACTGCATATACTTATCATGAAAGATTTTAAATGCAATGATTTAAAAGAGCATTCAAAACCCACTTTGTGCCTACCCATCTTCATCTGTCTCCAAAAACTCTCACTACTTCCCACCATTCCATATCTCCCCTCCTATTGTGTTATACTTCCCCCTCCTCCTAGATGGTAAGCTCTTTGGGACAGGGTTCTCCCCTCCTGTGTCACTGTCTGTATCTGTCATTTGGAACCCCAATTTAATGTACAGCACAGAGTAATATGTTGGCACTATATAAATTGTGTTTATTAATAATAATGAATATAAGATCTATTTAACAAAGGAGTAGTACTCAGTTAATTTGAGCTTTTCCACTCGGCACATTACTTTCAGTCTAACTGCTGAAAAATCCTTTTAAAAAAATCACAGACTGGGGAGGGAGTAGCCATGATTCAAATACAGGTATCACTCTGCAGGAACAAAATGTCTACTTTCCTGTAAGACCACACAGACATTATCTCACCTGGCTTCCATCTTCAAGTGCGCGCCGGATTGTCTGACGTGAATCAATCCAATACAGGTGCTTCTCCACTGGGTCATAATCAATGGCACGCACATTGCGCAAGTTGTGAAGTGGAAGGATGATGTCCGGGCTCTGCTGCTCGTCAATCACCATACGGTTGATGGCATTTTTTTGGCTGAACAACAGAAAAGAGCTAGGTGCTGCAAAAAAAAAAAAAATTGGAAAGAGTCAAGTTTCAAGCACTGGGATTTCTTTGACTCTGTCATACGTTTGAATGAGGTGCTTACCACTGCAAGTCTTGTTGTCTGAGTTTAGGGAATAATGCACAGGACATCCGCAGGTGTAGCCGCTGACAGGTGTGGCCAGACACAGGTGGGAGCAGTGACCATTACTGGAAGCACATTCATTCCATCCAGATTGTCGGGAAGAATGAAAAACCAAAATGTCCATAACATAGTCCAAGTGGCCTTGGATAATGGTTCGGTTCTGGCCACTGGTTTTATTGGCTCTCTCAATGCTTCGGCGGCTCCAGTCTGTCCAATATATAAAATCTTGATACTGTGTTAGCCCAAAAGGGTGGGGCAGGTCATCAGCTATCACTTCACGGTCTTGACCTGCAAATAGTAAAATCAAATAGATAAATTACAAAGAATGGAATAAACAAGGTTTTTGTACCAAAGGAAAAAACAAAACAGAAAAAAAAACAAAAAAAAAAACACATCACACACAAACATCAATAAAGTCTAATATGCTTTAACAAACTGATGTATCTAAAATTTTTAATTCTAATGTCCTTGTTACAAAGCTTCCATTAAAGACTTTAATTGCTTTAATTAAGGTCTTTAATTGCTTGTGCATTTGTGAATGTAAACAAGAAGTGGTTGGAAAAAAGTTCCAAGAAACCAAAAACACTGATGTAATAAAAAAAAAAAAAAAAAAAAAAAAAAAAAAAAAAAAAAATCAAGGTAAAAACTTTTAAATACTTTTTAAAACATGACAATCGTCATGCAACTATGTCTTTTTATGTAACCAAAGAATTAATGAGCACTAAGTGTAAGCTAAGTAGTAATGGAGGTGATCCTTGCCTAAGTGAATTTTTTTCTTATGCAAGCATACCAAGGGCGTGTAAATATTCAAAAGCAGTCCAAAGTTCCATCTGCTGGTGAAAAAAGGAATGCAGAATATGAAATTATTGAAATTCTCCATGTATCCCACTTTTATAGCGCCTGTGTGCTACTGCCATTTTTTGTCAATACTAAGCAGTTCACCTCTGATCCCACCAGTGTCTATCTGCTGCCTTTTTTCCTAGTTTGGCAAACAATGCCATTATAACTAGTGTTGAATTTGCATGGTTGTCGCCCCTGTGCAATCCATCACAGCATTAGGCTAGGTGATTATGACTTCACTATCCTTTCAGCGGAGTTTGACACAGAGGGTATTGTGGGTTGTAAACCCTTTCACAACCTAGACATCAAGGGGGCTGAAGGCAGAGAAGTCATGTGACTGCAAATTCCATAGTCAAGGGGATTCAATGTATTTTGTCCTAAAAATATGTTTATTGAGTTTGAAAAACTAAGGCTGATCTTCCAACATGCTTGGCTACAGGTCTCTGTTCCAGAGCTGACATTTACCTTACAATTAGCTGGACTATAGAATTTTCCTTTTTGAATATTTTAGCTTTGATATCATGTTATGCCCAAAACCACTTCAGATTAAAAAAGAAACAGCCGAATTTTACCAAATGAATTGGCTTTTTACTTTGATAAGAAACATAATTATGAGTATTTCATAGAAAAAGTCTTGGCTGCATTCTGCTTACTGAAACTAAAGACCTAGCAGAGACATCTTGGGGGCTGCAAGCTTTCCTTCCAGAGCAGTAAATTAGCCTCTGTCTCATCTCATTTATCAAAGGACAGACAGGCTTGAAAAGAAAAAGGGTACAACTGCAGAAAGTTAGTTCAATAAATCCTATGACCTTGTGCTGTTGGTTTCATTCATAAAGTTGCTGAATAATTACCATACATCTTGCAGTAAAATGTGGTTCGGGAGAAAAGAAAAAAAAAAGCTGTACAGGCAGGAAAAGGCCCTTTAAAACCCAGACGAGGAGCGGATGGGTTCAGGAAGAAACTGATAGAAGGGGAAGCTTTTATACAAAGCGGATCAGTTACTTAAAACAGCATGTTTAACATTTCCCCCTGCAGATAAATCCTTTTTAATGCAAATTAAGTCAGAGCGGCAAGAGGAGTTTGGCACCTGTCCATGGCTCTGCCGATTTCCTCGGAAGAAACATTCTAGTGGAAAGACAGGAACCTGGCGGGCACAGCTGGGAGGCAGCTTATTTACCTGCAGTAAGAGCTGGCTTGGGGCCCTGCTAACAGCTGGCCCCTCCACAGATCCATTCACACTCTGCGCTCTGGAGCGTTGTCTTCCTGTGTATAAAGAGGCATGGACATTCTGTGCTATTTATCAATCTGGGGGGATAAAAAAAACCCCAACCTGCCTTTTAAAATAATGTTCGAAAAACATTCTGAACGGCACAGGAGCACTTAAAAGGACATAGGTAGACCAAAGAAAAGAATACTTGTTTTTCCCCCGGAAGAACAGTCGATGGCAGAGCCTAGCACGCCGGCCCAAAGACGGCTAAGATGACGTGGGACATGATGGAAGAAACCTTCAGACAGATCAACTGCTCTGCGGGATTGAAGGTTAAGTGTATTTTTTTTTTTTTTTGCTTAGTGTATAGTTTTTGGTTTTACTTCCTATAATATTTGCAGCCCCCATAGTCTATAGATTGAGTCCCAGAAGAGCCGCAATACCATACTGGCCAGCGGGTGGAAGCACAGCCCACAAATCACCACTGCTATTTCAGACACCATGTTTATTTTCCTACACAGGCTGGAACATTTGAGCTAACTTTGAGAACTTAGCCAACCTTCCAATTCTGGAGCTTTTTTGCCCATTATATTCTGATGTGCTTTACCACAGAAACTGGCCTAAATTGGTTTCCCTGGGGGTATTCAATATAGAGGACGTCTAAAAATATGATTTTCTTGTTTTGCGATTGGCTAAAATTTTAAAACCCATCATGTCATTTTTTTCATGTCAATTTTTTGGATTTGTTGGTGTACAAGACAGCTCTCAGGGTCTGGCACTTACCCAGCATGTTTGATGACTCAATAAGGTTGGTATCAAGATCGGTCCAGTAAAGTCTCCTCTCTGCGTAGTCGATAGTCAGCCCATTGGCTCTTCCCACGTTGGGTACCAGAGTAATACGCTCACTGCCATCCATAGCAGCCCTATCAATCTTCGGCTTTCCTCCCCACTCTGTCCAGTACATAAACCTATACAGAGAACAGGATTAGATTACAAAATGAGGAAGAGTGTAAAAATGACAATTACAGACCATTTAAAATTAAACCTGCACATACACTAAAATCACTTCTAATTAAAACCTTGGCCATGCAATACACATCATATACTTTTAAATGAAATATACATTTATATGTAAGAATTTTCTGAATCAAACAGTTAGTATTTTTTTTTTACTCCCAAATCTCCATATCTCTCCCCAAATTATATCCCGGTATTACCCTTTTCCCTAACATTTTTTGTGCGCGTGTTTATTGATATAGGTATACCACCCAGGACTACATGTCCAAACAACCCTTCTACACAGGCCGGGGCAGGTCAACATTAAACAATGTGGTTTTACTGGGGGGGACCCCCAATATATGCATGTGGACTGAACCAGAGGTGCTTGGACAGACTGAGGCAGGATTAACACTCAGGATTTAGATACAGCAAAAGCAGTACGGTCAGTCCATAACAAGAAGTTAAAAGCTAACTGGATATTTTTTTTTTTAATACAAAAAAAAAATTCTAACAAATTCTGAATTTTGTTTTTCAGCAATTTCCCTTTTTTTTGCTTACACAAACTTTACAAATATTGTCAGAATTTGGAAGGTTTGTATTTCCTGTTTTAAATAAACACTTAACTGTAATAGGAGATCTCACGTACATAACAAATCTTCCCTTGGATACAGTGGCAGCAAAGAACTGACCTAGTTAACATGTGAAAAGGGAAAGGAGAGGAACGGAGCTGTGCTCTTACAGGACCGTCTGGCTGAATGACCAGATAGTATTTCAGGTTTGTGTTCCCAGAGAGGGTAATTACTGATAGCAGGCCAGGATGCAGAACGGATAATGTGCCTTTGTTACAGAGAAGAGAGCAGGGGACAAAGAACTACTGAGATCTGGAAAAATAGAGAGGATCTGCTATTTTTGAGGAATTTTCCATTTCCTTTTCAGGGTAAAATGTAATACATTTAACCCGTGGTTATAAATTTTGTGCTATTAGATTGGTTTTGAAGACAAAGCAAAGAAATACTATTGTGAAAGTTATTAGGCCATGGCAGGCATTTTGCTTTGTTAAATCTGTATCTAATATCTACATTTGAGAAAAACACAAATAAAAAGTCTCTATTAACTAATTTTTTTGCTTGCGTCTGACCACTTACCCATCTGCTGGGTCCAGTGCCAGTGCACGTGGGCTGTCCAAGTCTTTCCACACTAGTATTTGCCGATGCATGCCATCCAGCTTGGAGACCTCAATACGATTTGTGCCAGTATCTGCCCAGTAAAGATTCTTCCCCAGCCAGTCCACAGCCATGCCTTCTGGATAATCCAAGCCAAACTGGACCACATGTTCTAGTGCACTTCCGTTCATGAATGCTCGGCTGATTGTCTGCAAGGAAAGAAAATAATTTTTAACTTCTACAAACTCACTGCTTAAGGTACAGGAAAATGGCTCTCCCCAAAAGTTGTGAGGGGTGATAAAGAGAAGGGCTTTAAACTATGAAGTAAATTTAGCAATTTTTGGTCAGAACAAAAAAATATGAGAACCATGTCTGCATTCAGTTGCAGTATTTCACATACGATTTTCTGTTTTTTAGGCTGGTGATGCTCTAGAGCCTACAGAGTGGGACAATAAATGCATTTCCCATGCGCCATCCTGTGTTTGAAAATTCTGCATTATGTAGGGGGGGAAAAAAAGAAAAAAAATACTAAAATACTAGCCAATGTCTGATAAGCATTTACCTTTAAACTGATGTCTGTCCAGTAGATGCGGTTATCTGTGACATCAAAATCTAGAGCGGAGGCTTCCTTCACGCCGGTCAGCGGAATGGCTACATTGTTATTGTTGGTCTCTAATGATATACGACGGATATCAGCACGGCGTGAGAACAGAAGAAATGCTTCTGGTACAATACAGGTCTTCATATCATTGATGAGCTCCAGGCCTATCGGACATGCACAGCGCGGTCCCTGGGGTCGATACAGGCACAAGTGACTGCAGCCACCATTGTTATCAGCACAGGCATTGGTACCTTAGAAGGAGAGGAGGGGAAAAAACTGTATTTACTGTACATTCTCATAAAACAAAGGTGTCACACACACCAATGATCTCATAGCAAAACAGTTTTTTAACTTCATATTTAAACCATCATTCATGGGGATCTCACCTGTTATCTTTTGAATGTTTGTTGCCTTCAGGCCCATTAGGTCAGGCAGCTGGTCAATGATCACCTCACGCTCGCTGGTGTGTTTGTTGACTCTTTCAATGCTGCGTCTTTGCCAGTCTGTCCAATAGACGTAATCCCCCAAGAGGGTGAAACCAAATATGTGTGGCAGCTTGTCCTCCACCAGCACCCTGCGCCCACTGCCATCTATGTTCATGACCTAGATAGTATAAAATTTGGAAAATTAATTAAACCGGAAGAAGCAATTACTACCATTTTATGAGGTTAAACTCATGGACAAAATGTGTCATTGAGAAATTGTCTAGTATTTTAAACGATACTCTGGACAAGTTTTTATCTATATGGGAGCCATGGATTCAGCATTCCATGCCTACCCCAAATATGTCAATTTTTACTACCTGGTAACGACAGGCCTCAGCCCTTTTTTCCCTGTTCTGTTTTTGTTTTTCCTTTCTTTTTTTTCTTTTCTTTTGTAACTGGAAATTTTTCTTTTTTGTACATTGTAGTACAGAATATTGTTTCTACGATATTATAATTTTATATTTGCTTAAAATCAATAAAATTAATGAAACCAAAATCAATTAAAAAAATCTTAATTACACAAAAGGGCAACAATGCGACATCTGGAAAAAAGGAACTGCGTTGTGTTGAGAGTTTATACATTAGGGCTTGTCCTGAACGACTATTACACCTATGGCACAGGCACATTAAAACAAACTGGGCTCTCAGTATAACTCATTTTAAAATATTCAAGGTACATTAAAACAAAGTTTTTTCAGTTTATTTCTGTCAGAAAGCATCCGCAGCTTTCTGACAGATTCAAAGCTCATGCTCCCCAAAGATTGGAAAGATCTGGCTGTTATACAGCATACATGGGAATGCTGGATCCCTGCAGAGAGAGGACTACACACTGCACAACACAAGCGCCTCAACTTAAGGCAACACTCTAATTGTGTACATCATAAAACACAAAGCGGTGGCACTTCTGATAAATGGTAAAGCTAAAAACAAAGTTTTTAAAGTTTAATATTAAATTTATTAATTATTGGACATATTTCAGTTAGTTATGCCTAAGAATTATAGCCTACAATGTAAAATAAATTTCCATGCAAAAATGTAACGCTTTTTGCATGGAAATACGGAGATGAAAATGAACCACAGTTAAAAGGATTTTTTAAATTTTCCTATACATTTTAGGTATATTTTAAATCACTCTTGGATAGTTATCACTGGAACACAAACTGTACAATACAAAAATTCATATTTCATAATTAAAAATGTTCCATTTCTAACACTTTCAGTCCCAATACTATAAAGGGGAAAAAACAAGAGGGGTGGAAATAGCAATAAAAACCTTACAGGGGTTTTGCCTGCCTCTGCTCTATGCAAACCTAAGAAAAAAAATGGCTTTGGAGACAGTGATGCAAATAGTGACTCGGAGAAACATACACTAAACATTATCAACCATTGTATTTATTCTGAGTCATTCTGATCACAATGGGTGGGGAATAACTGCAGCAGAGGTTAAGGCTAACCCTAACTACATTTTTCTCCTTCCATCTGCTGAAAAACCAAGGTAAATCTAATCTCTGGTGGTTTTTGCCAAGAGAACCACCAAGCGGTGTGGAGTTTCACGTTCTGGGTCAGAGTCTAAACACAGGGAAACCACAGAGAGGGAGAAAGTAGAGCAGAGGAAACATGTGGCTTCAACCACATCTACCCAGATCCTCTTGCCGATAGGAAGGCACCAGAGAAACTATGTAGAGCCTCCACCATTAGCCAGCTGCAAAAGGAAAAATACTTCATGGCATCCGATGTGTTAAATCAATCATCTGATTGCAAAACCCGAGGTGGTAAAGGCTTGTACTGATATTTTTCTGGGGTAAAAAAGAAGAAACAAAACCCTCCCCTGTCCAAAACTGATTTTATACACAGCCGGAGGGTTCATCAACATACAAGCCAAGTTATCAGCACACAGCGAATGAATACAATTATCATAATTAGAAAATCACTGTTTCATTGAAATCCTGCTTACATACCATTACACACACACAGCCCACACTTTCCCGGGTGCCAAAGAAGCCTGCCCACACACAGCGAGAGAACCAAACACAATGGATGCTTTCTAGATAGGATGTACACCAAAACAAGCTGCGGCAATGCCAGGAAATGAAAACTTGGGATTTGTTAAAACTATGTTACTACCATTTCAACATTAGCTTGTTTTCTGCGCTTCATACAATTGATAGGAAAAAATATTTCATATTATATGGGCCAGGTTGTGGTAATAAAATTCAGCTCTACTGAACACCTTATAGAATGAACTGGAAAGCAGATTGCAAACAAGGTATTCTTATCCAAAATCTGTAATGGACCTACATAGATCTTCGAGCAGAGCGGCCACAAATTATCTCCGACACCGTCCAAAAGTTGGGGGGAAAAAAGCATTTCCAGGAAGGTGAATAGGGCAAACTACCAACGGACAACTTTTCAGTAACCACCCAACTGTTTTTGGGTAGTTACCGAAAAAGTTGGCTCACAATATAGGGACTGCCACTCACCTACAGCTTCTTCCCACCCAGCTTTAAAAAATTCTGGGGAAGAACGTTTTGGCAATACATATTATATACATTTTTTGTGTGTGCTTTGGCATGCAATAAACGCATATGTCAGCCTTGTAAAAACACTATAGGCTCTATTTGAAAGACAGCGAATAATACATTCCCTTGTGGAAATCTTCCAGCTCCATGTGTTTCAATGGCAGTAATTGATTCCCACCAGGGAATATTTGAGGGAATGTTAGATCACCTGTTTTATAAACACAGCTTGTTGTATAGTATATTTCATTCATTACCATAAACATTTTAGATATTTAAAACAGTCTGCAGAGTCCACTGACAAAAACTGTTAGATCAGCTAAACATTGCTGACAATTTCATCAAATATATTCAACTGTAGACTTTGCTTATAGGAGGCACTGCAAATCTACACATCAGGAAAAAAAGATTTTATCTTCAATAAGTGTCATTTTCTGGTCTTGGCTGCATTTCATAACAGATTTCCAGGATGAGACAAATCATGTGCAGGAGAAGATTCATAATAAGGCAATTCTCTGATCATAATAGCTACACTTTAAAGCTAAGTGTTATGTCACAGCCCAAAAACCAAAGCATCCTGTGAAGCAGAACATCAGTATTGTGCTATTGAATAAATTCCCTTCAAGCACAACCCTGCATGATACTCTGAATATATACTTTAAATTTTCACACAAACTGGCCTAATACAGGAATGAATATGGAAGCACTGCATGCAGGAGGAGAATAAATCACCACAATAGAAGAGAAATAAACACTCCTACAAGGTCTGGCAGACACAAGGTTAAGCAAGTCTTGATGTGTGGGTAATAATAATTGCACCTCCCACACCCCGCTGGCATGCCACAATGAGAGGCAGCCATCTTTTCTGAGAAAACTGAGCGAGATTAATGTCACTGCTGTAGCGACAGTCTTCTTCTGTCTGCTGCCGGCTGCCAGATAAAATGGGGAACAAAGACCTCCTTCTGAACCCCCCTGCTGGGCTCCATTAACTACCACAGTCAGCTTATCGATGTCTTAAAAGCTGCCAGAGAACCCGCTAAGTAATTACTGTACCTAGAAAAAAAAATGCCATATACACTTTTTATATTTTTTTTTTTTTTTTGGGGGGGGGGGCAGCCTGACCTACAACAGTCATTGCAAGCATCTGGGAAAAGCCGCTTTGTCTTAGTCATTTTGTTGTCCCAAGCACGCACTCATAGCATCAGTAAGGTTTGATACTGATTTTATACTGATAAACTGACCGATAAAAAGGTTTTATACTGATAGCACAATATCAGATAAATATATAAGAATCAACTCACACACAACTTATAAACCAATACAGCTTATCCAGCCATTCACAGGACTTGAGTACCAACCGTGAGAAGAAAAAGTCTATTACACTAATGACTCAATGCTTTTAAAACTATTTAGACTCTCCAAAAAACTTATTTCATAAGCTCACAAATCTATGTCTAGATAGTCATTACAAAACCTAACACATAGTTTGAAAAAGCTAAATTTTACCTGACATTCCACATGACAGAAAAGCAGCTCACCTCTATTTGGTCTGTCTTGGCATCTCCCCAATATATTTTCTCTTCTGTGTAGTCCAAAGCAAGACCATTGGGCCAGCCTAGAGAGGTATTAACCAGAATCAGCCTATCAGATCCATCCATTGCAGCACGCTCGATTTTTGGGTTTTCTCCCCAGTCAGTCCAATACATGTAGCTGCGGACAAAAAAAAAAAAAAAAATCATACTATTTATGAAGGCCGATTTATGATATCAGATTTCATGTATCTTTCAAACTAAAAATGATCTGGAATTTGATATGCGATTCAGGTGTGATGTGTTAATGTATTAATGAATTCCATTGTAGTGTCTTTCACCTCCAACAATATATTTTTTACTGTAATACTAGTATTATATAGACAAAACAAAATAACACTACCCCCACTGGTGACAAAACTTTCCTGTATTTTGAATTGGCAGTTAACTTCCCACCCACCCGACTGCTTTACTGAATGAATGAGAGGCTACCATTGGATGTAGTTATTTTTTATTTCAATACAATTACAATATAGATCACTTGTGGATGGTGTTGTCTAGAGTTTAAAGTAATTCTACTGCTAATACATTCACTGCAACTCTGTCTTTAGATTAATATTTAGTGCTCCCTGTGTCCTATCATGACCTGTGAAGTCAACAAGAACCAGGAATAGAACACTAGTGAATTGCTGGCTCCTGAAGAACCTCAGTTAGGTCAGAAAGGGGCAGAAAGAATACCTCTTGCATTTAACCCCCCTAGCGTTCTAATTCTGTCTTTTGATGCAAAAAGTGATCCTATTTTTTTTTGCGTATAAATTTTTGTTTATATTGTGGGCCTGTAATTCTTAGGATTAACTCCCGGGTATAATTATTATATTTATTATATTAGAATCATAATTTATAAAATACATAATTATAAATCATTATTATAAAAAATAATGAAATATTAGCCCAAAACAATGTAATTTATC
>NC_092859.1:23663788-23690950 GCF_032062135.1 Pyxicephalus adspersus
GGGATCGTGAGATCGCCGCTGGAGCGCGGGAATAAGGTAAGAGGGACCCTCAAAGGTACCCCGAGTGTGACTCGGGATTACCGCTTTTTGCAATTTTTTCCACCCCGAGTCACACTCGGGAATACCGCTAGGGAGGTTAACAGAGCAAGAAACTGCAGTTATAAGGACAGTGAGGAACAGAAAGCTAAAAAACGAATTACAAGTGACTCCGCACAATTAGAAGATTTTAGGACAGATTTGTCTGACACAAATATACTGAGGAAGAAAAAAAAAATCAAATATTCACCCATTGGTTGGATCCAAGACAATGGCCCTGGGTTCATCGAGGTCTTCAGATATTAAAATTTTGCGCATAGTTCCATTTAACCGTGTCACCTCGATGCGGTCAGTTCCTGTGTCAGTCCAGTACAAGTTTCGGGCCACCCAGTCCACAGCGATACCATCAGGATGAGATACTTGAGACACAACAATGAACTGGCTGGAGGAACCATCAACCTGGGCCCGTCGAATGGCTCGCACCTCATCGTCAGTCCAGTATATGTAACCCTCCACTGGGTCATAGTCTATGGCGATGGCATGGCGGATATCATCAAGAGGGAGCACAATGTCTGTAAAGTCAGGGGTGTCTAGAGATATTCGACGGAGATCTGTCCGCCGGGCAAGGAGCAGCAGTTCCGTAGCACCTGAAAAGGAGCAAAACTTATTATAAAAGGACAATGAAGTAGCATATTGAAAAACTTTTACAAAGGGGAATTCAGCCATATAAAAAAGGTATATATGCACAATAAGAAGAGTTACAATTTGTAAAAACTTTACAAAACAAAAATCAAAACCCTAACTTGAGGGCACTCAGTTTACTAAAGCATTGTGTATCAAAACCAAATGTCATGTGTTTTCTCTCTCATGGCAGAGTCATCATGTGGATATTGTTTTAACAGACATTATTTCCCGATGGCTGCAGCCTTATTATTAATATTATTATATTAATAAACAGTAATTCTATAGCACCAACATATTCCGCATCGCTGTACATTAAACTGCAAATGACAGTGACACAGGAGGAGGGAAGGACTCTGCCCTGAAGAGCTTACAATCCAAGAGGTGGGTGAAGTATCTCCCTATCACACTGCAGGAGTGGTATTGGAAACACGAAAAGTTTACAGTGTTGACTTAGCCTCCAAGTTCTCGAGATGTCAATATAATCAATCCACCTGTGGGCTAGAAAAAACCCAAAAAGGTCTTTGGAAACTTTACCTCACAACTTGAAGGACTTAATGACTTAGTGCCTAATACTACATAACACCAGAGGTAGTTCAGAAGTCTTGTGGAGTTCATGATGCGATGGGGTACAGTTTTTGGCAGCAAAAAGGGGACCTACACATGTAATTTTAATGTTATGGCTGATCAGTATAAAAAAACCTTTGGCCTGGTTTACCAGGACTTTAATCCACAAGAAACCAGCTCCACATCTAGAAACTGTTTAGTCTGGTGACAAATGCTTTCTGCAAAGTCTCTGGGAATGACTGTTTAGACACCCACCCCCTTTACACAAACATGGGGCCCTCTGAGAAGAATTCCTCAATGTTGATCTAGGGGCAGGTCCAACATTCCACTGGAAGACAAAGGCAAGAGATGCAGAAAAAGCTGATGAGGACAGCCCAGAGGGGCTCCAGGAGGTGACACATTTCTAGAAGAGTGGCAGAGATTTGGGAGACTAATATTGGTGAGACGTTGCCCTATAAATACCTGTCACTTTGGTCTTGCTGACTAATAACTAAGGCAGCTGCAGTTGCGTGAGAGGAGCCAGACAAAAAGCAGCCATGAACAGCTGTAAAGTGATTGTTATCTGACTGCACAGGGCTGTGCTATAATGCTGACAGGTCCCCCCACTTACATACATCACCCAGGTGGTATCCGTGTTAACTCTTCCTCAGCTACACAGCTGTACACCATTCCCATAAGGTGCTCATCACTGAATCATAAGAACGCACATTACATGCCGTGTCCTAGCAGTAAGAAGACAGGCTCGCCTATAACTGGAAGTGTATGGCAAAATAGAAAACATATGCAGCACATCTGGGCAGTGCATGTTCATTACCCCATGTTTTCGGTCTTTGAAAATGCTGCAAAAACTGACAAAAATAATCATTAAGAGCTCCTGTCACGAGCCGAAAACACAGCCCTTGTTAGAGTGAAATCCTGGCTTGCTAACCTTGTCTGCTGGACTACAGTCTTTACCTGTCCATCTGTACATCCTCAGAGGCATACATTCATTATTTGTTGGCGCTATTTAAATCCTGTTTATTAATAATTATTATTTTTTAGGCAAAACAATCCTGCTGCCCAGATTCCAAACAGACTGCCAATGCACCGTCCATAGGGAAATGGTGCTTGGGAGGCGTTACTCTGGGGGGTGCCTATGGCCGTAAGAACTAAACTCAGCAGCTGCAATGGCAAACATTCTAAAACGCTCATAACAGATAACAAAAGTAGTGGTTTTCTACTATAGAAACAAGAAAAAATATGGCATGATTATTATTATTATTTTATTATTATTAAACAGGATTTATATAGCGCCAACATATTACGCAGCGCTGTACATTAAATAGGGATCTAAGGCAGCCTTTCCTAACATTTGGGGGAACCCTTAAAATAACTATCAGGTCTTCAAGGAAACCTTGCTGTAAATACCATATCCACAGCTCATAGTATATTAGCTTGCATGTCATTGGGAAGAACGTCTCCCATACAGCCAAAAAGATCATTGGTATCACCCAAACTGACCTGAGAGGCACAAATTGCTCATTGCTAAAGGAACCTCTAGCAATCTATGGAGGAACCTTGGTTGAAAAACTGATTTATAGAGGAGGATAAGTCAAGGGTGAATTTACACAAATTTTTAGGTACCCAGCAGAGGGTAGGGCAGCATGCAGGCATTAGTTTTTTGTTTAGATCATTAGCAAAACAAGAAAGACCTGTTTCCTCTACAACGCAAAGAGCTAAACCACACGCTACCTACAGAATACCCTATTGTCTTCCTCAGTTACCCGGAAATGGACGGGTTGCATTTTTCAGCCTATCTCCCCAAATAACAAGACTTTCAAAACAAGTAAAAAAAATATCTGCCTTGTAAAGAACGTACTCAGCAATTTCACAGCCAACTTGTAAACTTTGGCAAATAAAATTGTTTTGGTATATTTTGGCAAGTTTTGAGGACTGCAACTGATTTTGTAAGTTATTTGGTCAATTTCAACTGATTTCAAGTTTTAAAACAGCAAAGCAACGCCTTTTTTATTAAAACCTCTTTCCACAAACATGACACATGCAAGCAAATGTTCAACATTTGCCTGGTACATTGTCAACACCACATTCAGCATTTTTTATTGAATAAAGGAGATGGGTGATTACTTGAGACAATTATAAAAATAAACGAACATGTGAAGCAACAAGGAAGAAAAAAACAAAACAAAAAACACCCACAGCTGAAAAGCATTTCTACAGTTTGTATGAAGAAAAAATAATGGATATAAATTTTCTACATGTAAACCAAACTCAGGTGAAACTACATACCAACCCCCAACACACACTTCCCAAATTGTAGGACAATGGCCCAGTTGTACTGCTTCATTCCACATAAAAATGGGAAAAATATCAGAACCCTGGGAAAGCAGTGCAGATTTCAGGATTGGCTGGACATAAACACAAAACCTGCTGATACATGTGTATTTAGTAGTTTTCCAGAAAGTTCAGCTATAAAAAGGGCACAATCCAGTTATAATTTGTTCCTTTTTAAAAGACTTCAGTATAAAGTGACAAACCTAAGATTTAAGCAATGCCTAAATGTGAACAGGACAAGGAGAGAATGTCACATCAAAAGGGTACAGCCCCACTTACTATGCATGCAGGTCTTCCCATCATCCTTAAGACGCACACCCGTGGGACAGGCGCACTGATAGAAGGGCTCTGTTGGCGACATCAGACACAGGTGGGAACAGCCGCCATTGTGACCAGCACATGGATTGGTAGCTGCCAGGAAAAAAAAAAAGACAGAAAAAAAACGTTTACAAATCAGTCCACAATACCTCCAAATTCTAAACATGGATTTCACTTTTAGAAAAATTAAGAAATCCCTACACTTGCAGCTGAATAAAATGAAGCCCCGTCTAGAAATATTGGCATGTTATATAGAGGGACCAAAATACTGTTCTTGGGGAAAGTGCTGCCCAGAGCTCAACCAGACTCAGGCCTTTGGCCACAATGTGAATTCTGCAGAGATGACGCAGTATTAGATGTATAAAGACGTTGAAAAGTGATATGTTTTCAAAAGTGTTTGAATAAGCTTCACAGATCGTCTAAACCAGCTGCAATGAAGAACGCACAGAGGTTCTTGCTATCAAATGGGAAATCCTTTTTATATTCAGGTATTCAAATGTAAAACTTATTAGAATTGTTTAGTTTTAGATGAAGAAAAAGATTAATACCTGTCAATTTTCACCATGGAGAAAAAGAAAGTGCAGCAACAAAAACAAATAACTTATACACTCGAGTATAAACCAAGACCTTCTCACTCAAAATGCCAAATGAAAAAGAACCTCCGTTGGGACACACCAATAGATGTTGATGGGTTCTTGTATGTAACAATCCCTTGCCATCAGAGATGCTTGTTTTATGGTTTATATGAGGACAAACCCAACTACTAAAGTACAAAATATTTTAAACTGTCAAAAAAGGGGGGAGAATATACAGACTAAGCATTAAGTGATTTTTTTTTTTTTGGTTTTTTTTTTAAGTAACCAACAAATACTCCTATAAAAACATACAGGAAGGGTAAAGCATTACATAGGAAAGACAATGACAGAACATAGCAATACACTTTACTATCCCTGGTGTATAAAAAAAAACATCTGACAATATTGTTCAGTCATCAAGTATATTGAACATTCTGAAGAAAACAGCTTCCTGAAAAAATAGAGCAGATTTAATCCCAGTAACTAATTGAAGGGAGTACAAAAGAGAAAAGAAGAAATAGAATAGAAAAAGATATGGTAGAGAAAGAAGGAAAGGGGAGTAGGGGACTAAAGCAGGGGGGTGAGGGTAAGGTGGGAGTATTAAGTGATTTTAATTATTTTCACCCATTAAATGTTCTAAAAATAATACTCCATGGATGTTTTTATTCATATTAATTAATCACGGTTATGAAAGTTAGAAGTGACGGCTTCATTTTATACCCAAGGTTTATACTGAAGTTATTTTCCTGTATTTTCACAAATAAACCCTGACTGATATCCAGATTGGTTTATATTTAAATATATACTGTAACCACTTAAACTTTTACAGAAGAAATATGACCGAGTACTGACCATTTGGCTGTCTCAGCTGGCTGAACACGTGAATGTCCATAGGTGAGAAAATATTTGTGTCCACCTCGCGGCGGTCTTCTCCGGTGTACTTGTTACAGGCCAGGATAGAATGTGTTGTCCAGTCTGTCCAATATATTGTGTCGCCAAACAAAGTCAGAGCGAACGGGTGAGGAAGAGAGCCCTTCACAACAGTTTGTCTAGGAAATAAAACAAAGGGAAAAGTCAAGAGATGTACTATAGCAATATAGAAATATCATATATCATATACATTCTCTATTTTGCACACATACTTCCATCCCCCTTCATTTGCATCATAAAACAAAAAGCCAGCTAAATAAAGGGAGTAATATATAGATCATAATATAGTCTATACATTTTGCACACATACTTCCATCACCTTACTTTCATCCTAATATAAAACAAAGCCAGCTACAAAGAAAGGGAGAACCCATTAATAAATGCAGAGGAGTGAGAATCGGGTAAATTTAACACACTGCTTTAATTATTGAAGTCCACAAAAATTGTGTTATCTTTGGCCTACGAAGAGACACTTTACCGTAGCTCTAAAATGGCTTTTCAATATCACTGTGTGAATGTTTTTCACAGCAAAACAATGCTGATGTCTGCTACTGGGAAGATTCTGAGGGAATAGAAACATGTCTACTAGTAGCCCTTATCATGGAAAATGTTACAAAAAAAAAAAAAAAATTGCAAAAACAAGGTAATAGACAAAAGCTAAGATACTATCTATAAAAGTATGGGAAGTTTGGGTAAAGCCTGGCAATACATAAAGGTAAGTACTCACCCTACACCCTAATTTCCCAAGGCAAAGACCAATATTTGCATTTCTAAAATGCTTTTTAATGAACCAAAACATTTATACTGTTAACAATATTCCCAGAAAGCCATTGTAGGACCCTTAGGGGCAGCTCCAAAACTTTAGTATTAAATATAATTTAGATTATATTTGTATGTAAATGTCTGTGCACATTAATCAGGGTCCATTCTGCCTCAAATAAAAGGCAGCGAGTGATTTCATGTCATATAGCTGGTCACAAGGAACTCTTTATGCAATCAGTCTGAGAGCGCACTGAAACAAAGGAGACTTTATGGAAAATCATGGAAAGTACGGCTTGTGTCCGCTGCCATTTCCTGCCTGGAGCTCTGGGAGATTATCACAAGTGTAATCAGACACAGGGAGCAATGAAAAACAGATCCCCCAGAGGTGAGCAGCCGGCTAAAGTAAACAGGTTTGCCCTGAGCCAGAGAGTCCTCACAGCTGGAACCGTTTGGTACTTACAAATAAAACAAATTTAGGTTCACCAACCCCTGGGAAGAACAAAGGCCCCGAGAAGGAATATGAAGACTAAACACTCTGGTTAGACAGACCCTCGTTTAACTATTACAGTGCAGTTTCTGGTTGTACTGGAACCACACACATAACCCAACATATCTATACGTGAAGACCTAGCCATAACTATGCAATAAAGAGAAGATTGCCGAGAACAAGCAGAGAGTAACTGGGACTTTCATATAAATTCTAACCACCTCATCCCTATGAATCTTTAAATTCTCCACCACTTTGTAAGCTTATTTGTTAGCTCTTTGCCTCCTTGTGTCCTTTATATGGAGTCCCATGTACAAGGTACACAGAGTATGGTAACAACTTTAAAGTAAACCCTGCATGTCAATGCCATCAATACCTTTGCAATACCAAACATATTGCTTGATGTATTATACCTTGTTTATAACAGGTAACGGTTATTTAACTGCCAAATATAATGTAAATCTTTGGGTAATATTTAATACAAGAACCGAGAAGTATTTTTAGAAAAACACTGTCTTGTTGTAACTTGTAATAAGAAGAGGAAATATTAGGTCACAAATAAGCAAATGCAACATTCTATCAAAATAATAGCCACCCTATGTACATGACTTGTTGGGGCTAAAGGATTGGCACCACTCAATTTACAAATATTTTGTGTGGTCTTCCTCAAAAGGTGTGGAACGTGAAAATATGCATGTGTTCATGTATAACATCAATAAGCAGTATGTTTGGGGTGGGGGTTGCTTTTTCATACATTCTACGTATTTGAGACAACAAGGAGCCTGCAGTGATTGCATTTTGCAGATTTCTCACCTGCAGTGCATCCAGATTACACAGAGATTACAGGCGGAAAGCTGGGATACTTTACTCTAGTGGGTGGGCTATGCTCCTTGTTTATATCTTGAGCTCAGTTTTCAAACATACAGGGCCCAAATATTTCAGGGATGGTAAAAATGCAGTGGCTTTCATTAAATTCACTATTTTTTTTTTTTTTAGAGTTTACAGAATAAAGGATAGGAGTGGGCTGATAGGAGCAGCCTACTTTTTGTTTCAATGTTTGTGAACTTGGGCTTTGTGGATTAAAAAACTATAACTGTGTCCATAAATAGTTTCAAAAATCAAAGCTATAAAATTTACCAAGGAGTGGCATGCAGAAGTCAAGAAAAGATTTTCTAATCGAGCTGAGTACAAAAGGGACACTGCAGGACTGAACAAATCCCTGAAGTAATATATATTACAATAAAATTCAGGCCCAACATGTGCTGTGCAACATTTATGGCGGTCAATGTTTTATACTACAATTCCACATCAGTCTTCCTGGACAAAATTGTGCTCACTACAAAACCAGAACCATATAATGTAACTAGAAGCTGCCGTAAACTGACCACAGGTGTAATTCACTCACTGCCCCCCTACTACAACAGGTCAAAACCAAAATATGACAAACACATTCATTAGTAACAGAATGTCAAACTGTGATTAAAGCGCACCTAAACTATCACCTTTCACTATACATAAAAGGTAAAAAAGGTGCAGCATCACTCCGGGACAGATGCCAAGATGATGTGGGACCCGATGCCAGACACCCCCAGAATGATCGGGACTGCCCAGCGGGATTAAAGGTAAGTGTGTTTTTGTTTTGTTTTTTTATTTTTGACTATAGGTCCTCTTTAAAGAGGACAACCAAATAACAGATCCATTCTCACATTAGTCATGAAAATTCTGTGAGGACATTTGAAGAGTTTATATCTTACAATGTAGCAAATACAACATTTCTTACAGCCTCTGCCATTCAGGGTCATGAAGTGAAGAAATGGAAATACATTAATGGTGCGTGTAATGCACATATTCATTTCCTGTTGGTACAGAGGTGAGAACCCCAACCCCAGGACAGGACCAGGAAAACCCAGGTCAGAACCAGGACAGGATCAACAAAAGTTATATATTAGCAAAAAGGCCAGTATGTTTGAATTGGGAGAGCCAGTGTCTCTTCTGCAACCTCTTGATGACAGTTTTGTTTATAGTTTTACGTTAAGGTCTCCTTTTAAAAGTAAATGCACATAAGGATTTTCAATAGGCTGCTGCTAAACATAACTGAGAAGACTATAGTACATCCCCCCTCTCCTACCTGGACAGATATGGAGGTCTTTCAGACCCAAGAACACACACCCCAGCATTTTCACATTTAGAAGGGCTCAGCAGCAGCTACTTTAGGAATAACAGGACAGGAGGAAGCCACTTACCAGAAAAATCCCTTCCTAGCACTCAAGGTTACCATTTAATGCAGCATTTTAAAATAAAGCCCTGCATAACATAGCTATCACAGGCCTCCAAACATCCATACTACATGTGGAGGGTCACTGAAGTATTTACATTCACATGGGTTTTTTTTATGGAATATAGAGAAAACATTCACAGTCAAGTCAGATGGAGACCAGAGACAAATCCATTTGCTTCTGGTTATCTCTTGGATGTCATCTTTGGCTTTAATTTCCTAATGGGTGAATGAATTCCATCACGCCAAAGAGTTCAAGAAAACCTGGCAGCACTTTACACAGCAGAGCTGGCATAAGTTCAGCAGTCCTGTATGTATTTGTCAGGGGGGGGGGGAATTACTAAACATCTCAGTGTCAGCAGCAAAAGTCACCATTTTGTCTTTGAACTTTGACTCTAAAATACAGCATTCTTATACCACAAGACATTTCTACGGTCATTTCTCCATTTAATATCGCTACAGTACAATCGTAATGTTATGTCAGAGTAACAGTGCTAAAAAGAAAAGTAATCCTACAGATGACTAGAAAGACCTTCCCAGATTCCATCTTACATTTACAGTAAGTCACACAACTCTGCATCGCTACCTTCAAAATCAACATTTGTATGTATGTATGTATGTATGTATGTATGTATGTATGTATGTGGGCGAAGACTCAAATCTTCTCCATGATGCAGTGCTCATGGCATTATTTTCTGCACATAATAATGGTGCCGGAGACAAAGTAACTCCTGTGTGTATTTGTAGGAGTTACATAATCCATGTAATAATGGGATACAGACAAAAGCAGAAATGTACGGAGCCTAGACACAATAATGCAGCAGAAGAGCACAGGAGGTGATAGGGGTGACAAATAATAAGATATCCTGTGCACAACAGCTCACTACCACCAATAAAGGTTTAAATGAACATGAGATACGGCTTTGATATACCATATCCTATTCAGGTTCTACTGCACTATTCTGTGATAATAATTTCAGGAACTGGAGACCAAAGGAAGAAGTTTCTAAATCACATACAGGACCATTACAGCATAGCAAAACCAATAAGCAGGCAGCCGAGCACCAACACCATAATCTAGAATTGGTGAGCTTGGGCATTTTAAAGCCAAGTAACGTGCAAACGGTTACAAAGACTTATATTGAAAGCAAGCCTAATTATTGTTTAATTAGGTCCCCTAAAGTGTCTTGCGGCACTAGCAAATCTTTAGTCTGTATTCTCAAACACAAGTTCACCCAACAAAACCCCCAGCTGAATCCTGCGTAGGCCACAGCTACCTTAAACATCTGGGCACCATATGTCTCCATCAATTTCTGAGCTAATTCTGCAAGGAGAGGGCTTTAATTTTACAAGCCTTGTACATCAATAAGAAAATATGAATCTTATTTACAGTACATATTTTAAAAGGAAAACATACATTTATATAGACGCACACGGATTAACTGAAAACATCTAGACACGGAACCAAACCTAAAAAAAAAAAAACATTACAATATGGCAAACTCATGCAAGACGCGAGGATGCAGACTACGAGTACACTTCAATCTCCCATACAAAATCTTGGCTAAATAGTTAAATAACAATTCTGACAGGAAGACACAAACAAAAAGCTACTGGAGAGAAACTGGTAGCCTCGGGCTTGCAAAGAGATCAGGAAACGATTGCTATCAGCATATTATCCTGCAGCTGTGTAAACACAAGTCAGGCCGTTACACGGGATTACTCGTGCTGAATTTGTCACCCAATTCTCCTCATAACATCATCCTCTACATCAAACTCCCGACAGGGCCCAATCTATAAAACAGGCAGAATAATGCAGTTTGCAGACTGCACTAAACCAGCAACTAGCAAGATTTCCACCAGCTATATGTAAACTAAGAATTTATTCTGCTGTTTGGGGAACCTGACCCCTCATGGACTGGAGATGGACAGCCCTGGTGTAAAATACATTTACATGCTATAATCACTGCATTTTATTTAAACCAAGCCTCCCAAATCGAGGTCACACAAATGCCAAAAAGCCTGTCGACAAGCCCAGCTAAGTAACACGGCAATAAACAGCCTCAGCACTTACCGAAATGTGCCGTCCAGGTTGGACTTGTGGATGAAACTAAGTTTTGCATCAGCCCAGTAAAGCTTCTGCTCTTCATAGTCCAATGTTAGGCCGTTGGGCCAATAAATGTCAGAATCTATAATAACAGATCTCAGTGTCCCATCCATTCCAGCACGCTCGATCTTTGGCACTTCACCCCAGTCTGTCCAGTACATGTACCTGAAATGAAAAAAATGCATGGTAAGCCACACTGAAAGAAAAATGTACAGGTAGACCGGTAGCATAAAGAAAATGTAGACAATAGCAATAGGTTAGGTAAAAAAAGTTTTACTTGCACCACACATTTTATAATATATTTACAAATATTGCTGAAAACATGACTAATATTGATTAGAAAGCAGGGGAGGTCAATCCCAGAATACCTTAACATTTAAACACAGAGGGACCACGCTTGAAGTTACCACCTCCTGTTCTTCGGTACTCAAGTACAATTGTGGTGGGAACCTCACCGAGTAATGAGATGCAGACCACAGATCCATCCTTGAAACACTAAACCCCACACAAAATAAATGCTAAAAATCATAATGTGCCTATTCAATTTTTCCTGACAAAATAATATGTATTTCTGTCCAATCAGTCCCGAGTTTTACACAGCCCTGTAGATCTGCATTTTTTATATCATTGAGTCTTGCAAGAGTACAGAAAGTGTTAATATCACTTGTACATAAAGAATGGGACTCGTCTTCTGTTTGGGGATTATGTCGCAAGTAAACGCCACAGACAATTAACCTTTGTAGCTGACAAAAGTTCAGCCATGGGAAGACAAGTTGAGACATACAGTTGCGCCACCTCCAATTAGCAAATTATTATAAGAAATCACACAGCTTGTAGAGGAAACCGCAAAATTTGTTCACCACTGAAGCAAAGAACACAAAAAAAAAAAAAAACCCTCCCACAGCCACGAATTACAGATCAAGAGGGGCCCCAAGAAACACAATGACAGTCTGCCATGATTATAAAAATGAGAGAAGAATGATTTTCAGCATGACTTCAGCTGCATACAGATGCTGGATAATTGTTGTCCAAGGAAAATGATTATCATTGTCTTGGGTGAAAATCTAGCACCATGTACACTGGTGATCATTTATGGACCCCTCTAGGTGGATCAATACATGACCGAGCAGGGATGATGGCTGCAATTTCCTATAAGACAATGCAGCAGGGTGCTTGCTATCACCACCTCTTCATACAGTGAGAGAGATAAATTTGCATGTGTAAATTGTCTTAGCTAAATACCAGTACAAATAAACATAGCATAGGCTGACCAATAAAAGAACAATTCTCTAAAGGTTTAAACTTGGAATGGTAGATGATTAAAAAGCACAAAGTGGCAATACAGAAAACAGTAAGTGCAGGGATGATGTATGGAGCCAGGAATGGGACCCAAGGATTGTGGTAGCCACTTACAACTGTTGTAGCAGCTCTGAAGACTCAACTTGGTGCAGGGAGAAAGGGAGCTTTTCATAATGGGTATAGTTGGAATGTAGAACCTGGAATTCAGCACAGAGATCTCTTAAATACCAAGTAACCAGAAGATGAAAGAAATTGGACAATTTAAACTTCACACACATCAGAAATGAAATGATCCATTAAATCGCCAGTGGAGTGGACTGCCAACCGTATCACAGGAACTGGAACTTTACATTCATGGTGATCAAATAATAAAAATCTTACTGAAATATTGCCTGGTTTTAGACGTGTGCTTTGTGCAATTTAAGATTTGTGAAATTATTGGAGGAAGTTCAGTTAAAGGCTGGACACCATCGGGGAACTTCTGGGACAAAAGAGAATAGTGTGAAAACTATCTGGAGCCCATCCAACAGCATTTAAAAGAGAATGTATGAAAACAGACAACATGACAGAGCATGCCATCCAGTCATGTGAACACACCTGTCCTTCACAACAAGAAGAAAAGGATACAATGTTACAGAGGAAAAATATACTTCCGAATCTTTGGCTAAGGATCTCCCAATGATACAAAGAAGTCTGAGCTAGAAATTCAACTAGACGTTTAATACAGGGGACGGAAACATGATACCTAGGCTACAAAATACTATGTTTGTAAAACAAACTATGTGCAAACTTTCATGATTCATTTTAGAGAGAAATATCACTAACCAACTTCCTAAACTTGTAGATGTTAAGGGAAAACAAATGACATTTAGTATGTTAAAGTGCTATCCATAAACAATGGCCATATGACATTTGTCAGGGCAAGTTTTCTGATGGGGACAGCTCTGGATCGTGTCTGCATAACCCAGTATTAAATAGGCCATACGCTGTCTTGATTCAAAATCTGAATAGCAGCAGAACAATGTAAGAGTGCAACTGGAAAACAAGAACAGGAGGTATCTAAACAAGACCTTTCATAACAGAAGTGGTTTACTGGTCTCCAAACGGACCAAGAATCTATGCAGAATAAAATGTGTGCCTGGTAAATTCACCAGATCCTTTTCCAATATTTATGGAAACTGCTGCCAAATGTGAATTATTCGGCTTATAAACACACTTGGCATAATCGGTAAACAAAAACCCAGTCTGGCCCATCTCGTCTCTGGCAAAGCCTATCAATTACTTTTAAAACACACATAACCCCTTCCTGATAGTCGCATGTTACAGCAATGCAGTAGGAACACATCTGTGTCCAGGAGGGAGCGGTTCGAGGCCGATATCAAAGCTTGGCTGCTTTTATCAGAAAGTCTAATTTTGCATGTGCATATTAATAATCACACTGATTAGTCTTCACACAATTAGCTTTCTAAATCAAAAGCTAGCTAGAAAAAGAAAATGAACAACTCTTGATTGCTGTTGATAAAGGTATAACACATGAAGGTATCGCTATAAATTTGAAAAGTGGAAAAGATTGCTTTAAAAAGTGAGTGTTCATTTTTGATGTGTATATCTTTATATTAAGTAAATAGGAAATATTAAATGTTAACAAATATTTGTGATTTGTTCAGAGAAGTTTAAAGCATTTTTTTTTTTAATTTTTTAAATGTGTAGCAGAATAAAAAAATCTGCTGCAGCAAATAAATCTGTTTGCAAAGTTCAACTACTGAAGCGCTATTTGCAAACAAGAAATCTGTCTTTCTTCCCCTGCACCATTCAGATTTAGTCAGAGAGACATTATGACCTACTGTTCTGTTCTTCAGACAGCACTATATATGCACCTATATTTTCTTACAAAATAAAGACAAATGTACAAAGCACATACAGAGATCATGCTCAACAGCAGTCCTTAGCTGCCGGTACTATATCCTCAACTTACAAAAGAACAAGGCACGTAAGCCCTCAGGAAACCCAAATATATTATCTATTCCTGAACCTGCACAGTCCCATGCTGAGATAACACTGGGATCCCTCTTTCTTTCACCCCAGCAGGTAGACAATGGCAGCCGTCATGGCCATGTAGTTGATCTGGTAGTAGAGCAAGTTGCTCACTATCCTGATGCTCCATTTGGAGACATCTTCAAAATGTGTTCAGAAGGGGAAACAAAGCAAAAGTACAGTAAATTACTTTCAAAATCATCACCAATGTAGGAAAATCTATGAAATTTTATGAAAAATAATGAAACTTCTTGCTATAATGGAATGCTATAATGGAACCCTTGCTATAATGACTATATCCACAGCTTACAATACTGTGATGGTAAGAGGGAAGAATGTCACTCTTATAGAGCCAACATCTTAACTGACACAAGAGGCAAACATTGCTCATAGCTAAAGCTAAAGGAACCCTTCCAGCAAAAAAAGAATGCCAATGTCCAACTTTACAAGGAAAAACACGTTCATATAGTGCTGGCACAGTTCATAATCATATCACTGCCACCTGGAACGGCCAATGCAACCTACAATAGTTAAATGTCTATGGGGAAGAGAAGCCAATTACGCAGATCAAAACTTGTGCTCGTCAGAGACATTTAGAAACCAGACAGACAAAACCAGGTACCATTCTACTAAATAATGGCATGGACCCCATTTCTGAAACTAGCAGGTTGGAATAATGTGTGCCAAGGAGTAGCAGATTGGCCAGAGATGGTGGGGACACAGAGGAGGAATGGAATGTGAGAACGCAGGCACATCAGCACAGCTCTCAGCTGTACATCAACACATGCTCCATTTCATGCTTTGTATTTTGCAACTCAAGTTCAAAAGCATTCCACCATGGGACTAGCCCAGCCTCAGCACCTCCCCCCTACAAAAAAACAGAGCCATACGCTTCACATGAACGTGTAAATACAGAGAGCCCTGCTAATGGCTTTTGTTACCAGAAGCTATTCTTCAATGCAAAGAGCTGACTGAATATTCCCAGACTTCTTAGCACCAACAGCGGTAAATGTATGCACAGGTTTGTGTAATGGCTTGGTAACTACACATTCCAGGAGCCATAAAGCACACAACAGCCCAACTTTATCCAAAACAATGTAATGTGTTGCAGATTACCATGTGGTGATAATTGTATTATTTTACTATTTTCAGGCTGTTTCTTTCACTTCATGATTATTTCTAAAACTTTTCCTGTCCTAGGATGACAACACTCCCTCGCTATACTGCATCTATGGAGCAGTATTGTTACTCAGACAAACATTTTTAGGGTTTACACATTTATTCTAAAATTAAAACTAAAACTGAGGTACTTGCAGTAACACCTGTTTTCAGGGTCTTATATGCGGATGTCTATGCCCAGTTCAGAAACACAGGATAGTTTGATTGTTCGATTGCCCCACCACCATGTGAAAATAAATAATCTCTTGCAGAGAAGTCTGTCAGGCTACATACACACGTGCAATTGTCGTTGCAAAACGAACAATTGACGACAGATCAACAATTATGCACGATTATATTTAACGATTGTATAGTGCACAATTCTGTAAATGCTGTAACGATACACTCGTTTAAATATAATCCACACACACTAGATACGATCAAAGCAGGAAGTGACATGTACTAGAAAAGGTGTACTGCAGAACCATCTACGATAGCCCACACAATAGATTGATCGTCGCCCAATCAGATCAGCCAGGACAGTTGTTCGTTGGCATCGTTGTGCACTTTTGTTAACGATTATCGGCCATCGATCGTTCATTTCCAACGACAATAATTGCATGTGTGTACGTAGCCTTAGTAAAAAACGACAGGATAAAAAAAATTTCTTTCATCCCATGAATCACTAGTGGACATTAAGATTGCATTTTTTTTTTTTTTATATATAAAATTTGAATCAGTTTGTTAATAAAAAGCATTCAAGCAACTGTCCTAAGACCTAAGAAAAGATGATATGGTCCCCGCAAAGAGTTTGCTGAAACTGCAGAGATTCCAAACACAAACCGAGACTTGAAATGAGATAAATTGCAGCAAAGCACAATCAGCGTGCGTCATCACTAAGTGGGGCGTAGCGCACAAAGCATATGTAACTGCCTCAAATTATTTATCCAATGGGAAAGCAAACAAAGAAACACAAGTTTTTAAAATAACACAAATGTATAAGATTTGTATTCATGCTTATCACGGTCATGGATATTTAATAAAACATTCATGCGAATAGTATTTGTCCATCCAGCTACTGATGTAGCTACATAAAAGATATTGTGACCGACGTAATCCAGAAAACGTCTATTTCTCCTTGTAGTAGTGTGCCCCATTATTTCAAATTATGTTATTTTAATATGCTAAAAAAATAAAGCTGTCAGCATTTATACCCTCAATGCTGCAAACAAATCACTTCACGCTGTGGTTCCTTTACTAGTTCCTATAATTACAGGAAACGAGTCACATAAGGGCAGCAGAGAGAACCGGTGGGAGCAAAAGTGTAATAAGAAGAGTTAGGGCCAGCAGCAAAATCTTTAGAGGACACGGAGAGCCCAAGGGTTTGGGCAAATCAAAATACTGTTTATTTTACAGCAAAATAATCTTTAGAGCTGTAGATTATTTTCTTTCACATGTACAGAACAGCATCCAAACCCTTTGTTGTTGGGGCAATGTTCTCTAGGATGTCCCAATTACTCTCCTGATAGAAAGCGGGTCTACTAAGAACAGCAACATGGAGAGTTCACAAAATATTAAGCAATTGTGCCACATCACACTGCCCCCAAACCACAGACTACCCAGATTTACATACCCAGATAACAGGTAGGATTTGTATTTATGCTAATCACAGGCATATGAATATTAAATAAAACATTAATTGTCTAGCCAGCTACTGATGTTTTTTAGTGAAACCCTTTGTCTTTGGTATGAACCATCTGTGAAATAAATTTAAATATATAAAAGGCCAAAATAAAAGACAGGAAGGGGCATGTGGTCCAAACAAAAGGTTGCAAACTCTGCAGCATCAGCAGTTCTCATACAAATTTTCAGTATTAGGCTTTACCTGCTTGCATAAAAAGGGGGACATTTTACAGGAACACAGAAGAGATAATCATTGACTACAAACACAAATTATAGATAAAAGGCTTGTAAAGTATTTGTAATCTTTCACTAAAGCTACGTACACACTTCCAATTATTATCGTTTTTTTACGAACGATTTTTTGCCCAATCGATCGTTCGTCGTTCGATTGGAACGATAAAAATTGGAAGTGTGTACGCACCTTAAAAGTTGTACCAGGGAATAAATTTGTGGCACAAAGTTAGCTGTCAGCAGTGATATATTCTGTGTATCGGCCCCTGGAATTTTTCTTCTGCTGTTTTTCAGTACAAACCAAAAATACAAAGAACCCAATGCTTTGTCCATACAAACCTTCCCCCCTCAGGTGATTTTTTTTGTAAGGAAGTGTATGCAGGCGAGTATATGTGGGTGAAAACATCAGAAGTGCTGTTCCGATCTTTTGTCTATTGTGACCAAAGTATTGCAGGAAAGGTCTATTTTTCCTTGTAGTATTTGGGAACAGAGGGACACAGTCTTGTAGAAAACAAAAGGACTAATCATATACCACCCTCTTAGATTGTAAGTTCCTATGAGCAGGGTCCTCTCCTCCAGTGTCATTTCTTGTATCAGTCTGTCATTTGTAATTCTTATTTAATGTACAGCGCTACATATTATGTTATGCTGGGTCATTTTAATACAGTATGCTGAAAAATGCAAAAAGCAGCCAGCATATATAACCTTAAAGCTGAAAATAAATCCCTGCACACCGTGGTCTCTTTACTAGCTCCTCTCATTACAGGAAACAAGAGTCACATAAGGGCAGCGGAAGGAAAAACATTGCATGACTGGGGACACAACCGGACATGTCAGATGTAAAGATTTTGCTGCTGGTCACCTTGTTCTTCAAAACACAGAGAGCACAATGGTTCAGGTAAATCAAAACCCTATTTAGTAGAGCAGCAGAATCCAAATAGTTGCAGATTATTTTCTCTAGGATGTCACAAATACTCTCCTGGGATCAGCAATACAACACAAACACAGCTTTGGTCCAAAGGGTTCAGAAAATTTTGGGCAATTGTGTCCCATCACACTGCCCCCAAACCACTGGCAAGCGGATCGAGCCATTTTACATCCAGTCAGGGTGATCACAAAATCAATCCAAATACCGAAATTAAAGCGTACCTAACCCTTTTATGTAAGGTAAAAACTCAGTTTTTTATTTTTTTTTTTTTTGCAAGTGCAACACCCTTTTTTAAGGCGATCAAGAATGAATGGGAGCACAAACCCTCTTGGGTGCTCCTTCAATGCAGAAGAAAAAAAAAAAAAAAAAAAGCCGATCTCACGCATCCCAAATCCACATCACCCAATTCCGTGCCAGTGTCAAGTGACGTAGGAAGAAGAACCTGGAAGAAGAGGAGAAGATGGCGGCGCCGGCTCTGAAGATGGATGCCGGACCGATAAAAAAACCTCCGGACCTAGCGGTCACTTCATTAATCTGTCTGATCGTCCTGGGTCCCTGGGAAAAAGCTGAACTGCGCATGCGCAGCGTCAGCTTTGGTTGCCAGGATACCCAGCATTCCTTGCTTCCTCTGCACATGCTGGGAATGAACTCCCGGGCAACTGAACAGGATTTACACAATTTTGGTCCATCCAACCAATATTGCCAAAAAGCATCAGGAAGAGAAGAAAAAAATAATATTACAGTATCCTGCAGGGGAACGAGTACAGGTGAGTAAAACAGGTTTAGTTCCGCTTTAACACTTATTTGTGTAGTAAAATCTACTTATCAGTTTTTCCCAATCACATCCTCTGAAGAAAAAGAAAAAAAAAGAACAAGTATTCCTATACATTGCTGAATGAGGGACATGTTCTTGTTAAGGAACTTGTAGGAAGAGATTTGTTCCTTCTGATATTTACAAAAGCCATGTACTAACAGCTGTGATGTGCAAACTCTCACAGTGCCTTAGTCAATTTGATTAAATTAAAATATTGTTCATTACAACCACATTTTTAGGAATGATTCACAGCTCTGAGGCTTTCCAGGGTGAGCAGCAGAACTTCTCATTGACTTGCAAGCTCTAGGGGGGGGGGGGGGGGGGAAGTGCCATGAAACAACACAAACATTGGGGGAGGGGGACCTTCAGGAAGACCACAAGCAGCTGTAGCAGCTTTTAGCTGAGCTGTATCCTTTCCAGGCTTTAAGCAAAGCTTTCAATCAGAGAAGTTCTATAATTAAGCCATGTGTCTCAGATAGCACACACACAAACTTTGCAATGTGTTCAGAAGGCAAATGGCATTATTTATTATTCCACCAACCTCATACCTACTTATGCAGTTCATTAGCTCCCCGCTGTGCTCACAGCCGGAGCCGGGCACAATCAGGTCTCAGAATGGAACTTTCTTATCTTATAACCTCATGTTAATTAAAAATATGCAGAGATGTACAGTGCATTCACACCATGTGTGATCAGCTGCCTTAATCAATGCAACAACAAGCTAAAATCTATTGTTACCTTTGTGAAAACAGAACTTGCTGCATTTAATTGCATCACAGAATACTGCAAAGCATGGGGGGAGGGGGTATTTTGGTTCATGTCATGAACAAAACAAAAAAACAAAAAAAAAAACCTTTACAACAACCAAATGCATTAGAATACATGCTTATCAACATAATGCGTTAAGAAACGGATGTCAACACATGCTTGTATAGGGAAAAAAACAAAAAAAAAAAAACGCACACCTAATACACAAATGGTTTCCACTGCCATAGTTTAGGAGGAAATCCTTGATCAGACCGGACATTATAGCAGAACAGCAACAGGCGATGATTGCTTCTGCAATGTCTTCCCTGTCTGATCAAGCTAAGAAAACAGTCAAAAAAAGTCGAGCGATTTCCCGGATGCACCCGGGGAGATTACAGAGAACGGTAACGAGGCTCTCGAGGTTTATTTGATTTCTTGGATCCCTAACATCTGTTATGTCCCCCCATTTAGGCTATAAAAATTGTTAGCTGTGTGTGTTCCCTTCTGTGTTTTCCCCATACCCTCCACTGTACCTTCCCTATGGTTGTCCCCAACCTATATCAACAATGTTCTGTATATGAAAAGTGACACTTGTCTCACAATGTTTTATTGCAAACGTGGGCTATGAGCCCCCATTTTTATGTATGTGCCATTTTCTATGTGGGTTTTGTTATGTTAAAACCAATAAAAAGGATTGAAACAAAAAAAAAAGTCGGGCGAGCATGAAACCCAAGTTTCCCTTTTGGACATGGTAATCACAGAGGTAAGAAAAAAAGTAAATAAAGAACTTATAAGGCTAGATACACATGTGCAATAATTGTGGTTAGAAAACGAACAAATACCAACTGATCAACGATTATTTTGAACGATCATATTGTGCAGAATTCTATACCTGCTGTAAGGATACGATCGTTCCAATATAATTCACCAATAGTGTACACACACTAGATACGATCGTTTGAACCATGCAGAAAGTGACGCGTACCAGAGAAAGTATACCGCAGAACAATCCGCGATCACTGAACAACCCTACACACGATCACTAAATGGCCATACACACTATAGATAGCAAACGATTGTCACCCAATCAAATCTGCCGGGACGGACGTTTGTTTCCAGCAACTTGTTCATCAGCATCGTTGGAAAGTCGTGGTGTACTTTTTTTTTTGTTAACAATTATCAATCGATCTGTCGTTAGTTTCCAACAATAATTATTGCATGTGTGTGCTTAGCCTAAGAAATGTTGTAACATTAACACAGTGTAAAAAAAAAAAAAAAAAGATACTAAACTGATACATGGGAAGCTGCAGCTTTTCTTTATTTATGACATAGTTATCTTCCCTGGAGGCCCAAGGAAAAAGAACCCAATTAATTTGTCTGCATGTGATGAGGCTTGGAGCTTTGGCAGCACTCAACATCTGATTGCACGCTGCTGTGTACACCTGGCTGCGCATCAAAGAAAAAAAACATTCATTTCTGCAAATAAATAGGAAGCAGACCTCTGGAATAACGCCTGCATCTAATGCCAAGCAAATTCAGCCCCAAATTTGACACTGGAACAAAAAAACCTGAAGGATGATCAGAATATTTCAAGGCTAGAAGAAGATAGAGGAGCTGTCATAACCAGAAGTGGTGTTCAAGCATTAGATCGGGCCACACACAACCAAGAGAAAACTGCATATTGACCACACATGCACTGGAAGAAAAGAACTTTCTACAGCCTGGCCAACATCTAACAGAACAGTCCTCAGGCCAGCAACATTTCACAAGGCAGCAAATCTTAGGGGTGAGTAATCTCCAAGTCGGATCCAATTCAGTTTGGGTTGTCACGAGACAACTTCTCCCATCACATATACCAGGGGTGTCAAACTCTGGCCCACAAGAAAATACCAAATGTCTACTAGAGGTAGCCCGCAGATAGACAGTGCATGCATCACTTATACTACAAATCCCAGAATGCTCTGCTGGCGTGTCAATCAAGACCCACAAGCACCCCCGCCTGTGTTGACATTCATTAACGACCTTAATCAATTGTAGATATCAAGGTTGGCCTATGACCGTCCAAATTTTTCATTTTGGCCCATATGTATTTGAGTTTGACACCCCTAACATATACATTTCAAATGAAGTAACTGAAAACAAACATTTAAGTCTTACCCTCTGGCAGGATCCAGGGCAATTGCTCGTGGTTGATCCAGCTCTTGCCAGAATAATACCTTCCGTAAAGAGCCATCCAAGTTTGAGACTTCTATCCTGTTAGTCTCGGAGTCTGTCCAGTACAGTTTCTCTCCCAACCAATCACAAGCCAGTCCATCTGGCGATACCAACCCCGATATAACAACATGCTGATTGTTCCCAGTTTTGTTAAAATCAATCCTTTTTATCGCTTCTTCGCTCACGTCACTCCAATAAATTAAGCCCCGGGAAAATACATAGTCCACAGCTGCTGCATCCTCCAGGCCGCTGACCATCACTGTAGAGTTCCCCTTTGTTCCTCCGGCATCCACCAACCGCAGGTCACGCCGGTTGGCATACAGCAGCAACGGAGACGCTGAGAAAATGTAATCAGATAAGTCAGTTAGTAACAGAAAGAAATAATGCAAAAAGTACAAACAATTCTATTACTAGAAATTGGCAAATCTCCGTGGCACATGGCATTGTGTTCCTAGGGACTCGTTAAGAAAAAAAAAAAAAAAACATTACACAGTAGTTGCTGTACATCTCATAATAGGGATAATTAGGATCTAAGAATCTGTACAAAAATACTTCTGATTGGAATTGTTCTTTAAAGGAGCACCAAACTACATAATGTGAAAGAACATCAAATAATGTTTGCAAATATTTGCAGTGCTCAACACAGAATGGTTTTTAACTGGTAGGAAGAAATTGTAGGCGGGTGGCAGCCTTTGTATTGTGACTCATTGTGGTTGCTGAAAAGTGCCGGATGGTGCGCACAACTAAAAGGGGCTGGGGAGAACACAAATTTGGATATAGTAAAAGTTAAAATAGCGCACAATCTGAAGTGTAAATCTGCAACATTTCCACTGAAAATCATAGAACTTCCATAGCATATTAGTACAACTAGCTGTAATATTTTTTTAATGTACAGATCAATTTAAATTGACACTACTGTACTTACTGAAGACATAACATTCACCCCATTCCAGAACATGTTTGTCCAAACCTTATTCTGCTATTAGGTTTCTGCAGAACAACTATTCATAGGAGTCCTCTTGGCAATTAAAGCCAAGTCTCAGGTGACCCAAGTTTTGTATTCTTTACAATTGCTAAAAATGCATCTCAACAGCAGACAAAGGCTTGGGACCTTTGTTCCAGAAAAGCTGAAAGGGTTTTTCTGGTTTGCAGTGTTAGGTATATTTTGCAAATCCTGGACGACAGGCGGAGTCCCTGACAATTAACAGGGCCAGCAGAGAGACCAGGCGCTATGTATCCAGCTCACATCTGCATTTCATTAACTTTAACTGTCTGATTTCAGCTACATGTCAAACACTTTAAATAAACACTCGCCACTTCTAGGCCTGAATATAGATTTTGTAAGTATTCCTGGAGATTTTCACAAATCAAAATTATTAGCTGGCTGTTGCTGAAGAAGTCTGCCACTGGGAAGGCGGATAAAGATTTCCAGGTGTGTGGACATCATCATCCGAGATCCACAAGCGAGAAAAGAATCTTCATAAAGAGCTATGAAAAGACTGGCAAGCATCCGTCTTACTGTCTGTCCCAAGGTGACCCTAACAAAAGCAGACTGCACATTTTTCCCCCAGCACCACGCTCATTACACAGACAGATGGGGTAAAGTTTCCTCAGATGTTTACGCACAGGGAAGCAGCTTTAGTTATTTTCTGTGCAATGCAGCGTTTACCACACATCAGCTATACGCTGACCTCGGGAAGACATTGGCATAATTTAAGAGCCAATCAATGCCAGGAAAATGTGTTTCCATTGATTACAAAAAAAAAAAAAAGTTAGGCATCAGCTAAACTTTTCTAGACACCCTTGCTCTCCAAATCCGTCCAACCCCGCCTACAGCTATTTGTTTTGCGAAACCAAAAGGATTTATCACCTATAGACACCAAAGTATGGCTGCGCTTGTCTGGGGTGTGGCCGACGTTCAGGTCCATACCAGTATTGTGTTTCCTATTAAAACTAAAATCCGGTACACAATATTCAGAAACTGCAATCAGCCTTCAGAAAAAGAACATGGCATCCAAACTCCTGATCTCCTTTTCCTGTACCCCTAAAATATTCTTAGGCACAACACCAATTTATTTTACTATACTTTTAACATTTCGTAGCCATGTAATGGCATCAAACCGATCCTTTTTTTTTTTTTCTAAGGTTGGCCACAAAGTGCATTAATGGAAACAAACCAAGGATGAATCAGTATAAAACTATTTGGCAATCGCCAAAATAATCAGCCTTTTCTTTATCTTTGTGCCTCAAAAAATATTTTATAAACTAGTCGTTGCGTTCGCCAAAAAGCGTTAATCAGAGGAGGATTTAATTTCCCTTTCACACATTAATGGAAGAGAAAAAATACTGTAATGGTTTCCAAATTTAACAGTTTCCCTTCTGCAAGATTAATCAGATTCACCAGTGCACATATCTGAGTGAAAGATGAATTCTGGTAGAAGCATTTACAATTAAACAGACATGTGAAAAGTGTTTTCATTCCCACATCATACAGGAATGCAGGAGCCTTTTGTCAGTGACATTTAACCTTTCCTTTGCTGGTAGGCTACACAAAGAAAAAAGGGGGCTTTTTTACAACTAAAATCATGATTTGCAGGAAACTTTCAGAAAGCATGCTTTTTATTTTCTAGTTAGATGTCAAAGATTTTATTCTTGGATTTTTTTTTTGCATTTGTGGTATTTAATTTTTTTGACCATTACACACAATCAGATATTAAAAAACATTTCAACAAAAGAAGCTGTTCTAAATATGTCCTGTTCCGCAAAAAAATGTTCCATCTTTAGTTACTATGGAAAAAATTAATTTATTATAAACCGGTGGTTTATGTAACAGCCATTAGCATGCAAACTGATTGTGTGGGAAGAGCTTTTACTGAGGAGTAGTAATGCATGGGAGAGGGAAGCCAACATAAACAATTGCAGTTGCATATGAATCCCCAGTGACACTGCAATTACTTAAAAGTTTTACCGGGACAAAAGCAACTAGACTGACTGGCAACTTTTCCAGACTCCAAGTGGACATTGCAAAAACAACTTAAAATGAGAAACAGCAGAGGCGGCCTTTACTACACATTACTATTCTCTTTAAAACCAAGCTCATGGCTGCATGAAAGAATTAAAAAAACAAATGGAATACAATCACTGGCCCCAGAGGTTTCTTCTTGCCTTCTCGAAGTCACCTACTAAACCCAGCAAATACATAGGATGGAAAGAAGCTGTGCAAGAGATAATCTCATCCCCAGACAAGTTTAGTTTGTAGTTCTGACCACAAAGCAATTGGACTATGTACTTGGATGTTTGGATTGGGTCAGCAGGTCTGTTTATGCACCAAAATCTATCCTGGAATCACAAAACCACACACCCTGGCATTGCTATAAAGCCGGTTCTGTCCCCGGTATGATGTGTTTTCCCTAACCGTTGGATAGTGGTAGCGTCTCCTCTACCATCCAACCCATTTACATTGCACTATAGGGCTGGAACCCTTAGGTATAACACCGGTCCCTTCCATCCTTCTGCCCCGGTACACAGCCAGCCCCCCATTTCCTCCTATAGTGACCCATAGTATTACACCAAACTCCCTTCTACTTCTTATTACTATACCTGTACCCTTCACCTTTCCCCTGGTAGGGGGGCAGACATTGTCCTGACCCCGGTACTGTGCCATCACCTCTCTGATCCCAGTTGTAGCCCCCCTCCCCCAGCTTGACCCAGGTATGGCACCAGGCCCTTCCTCCCCCCATTCTGTTCTTACCTAATTATGGGACCAGTACCCCCTCTGTCCTGACCCAGGTATGATGTTTGCCCCCTTCCCATCCCCAATCATGAACACAAATAAAGTCCCAGCCCTGACCCGATTTAGGGTGCCAGTACCCCCTTGCCCCCTCCCCAGTCCTGACCCAGTTAGGGTGCCAGTACCCCCCTTGCCCCCTCCCCCAGTGCTGACCCAATTAGGGTGCAGTACTCCCCCCCCCCCCCCCCCCCCCCACCCCCCCCCCCCCCCCCCCCCCCCCCCCCCCCCCCCCCCCGGCCCCCCCAATTTGGGGGCCTTCCCCCCCCCCCCCCCCCAATCCAGGATCCCAGTCACCGAACTCCCCTCCCCCATCCTGACCCAGAGATGGCTCCAGTATTCCGCCGTCCTGACCCAAATATGGTGCCAGTGTCCCCCTGGGAAGGTGCCAGCCCCCCCATCCTAGCTGTGGTACCCCTCACCCCTGTTTACGTTCAGCCGGTATTGTACTTCCAGCACCCCCGGCCTCCCCTCCTCCATGACCCCCGGGTAGATCGCTCCACACTCCCCTCAGACCGGGCGGTATCACTTACCCCTCAGCAGGCAGCCCAGGCCGCAGAGCAGCAGGCTCCTCAGCACGGCGCCCCCCATATTGTGTTACCGACGGGGCCCGGACATGTCGGTGGCTCCTCAGTGTTCCCGGTTATCCCGGCTGCCCCTCTCCGGCCCCTCCATGATGCGTGTGAGCTTCCTCCCCTCCCCCGCCTGGCTCCCCCTCCTGCCGCGGACTGATACCCTCTCTTGTCTCTCGGTATCGTCAATTTTCAGCTACTTTTCGGCGGCTTCGAACAAAGTATGGACAGCCGTGTTCCCCACTCATTTCTGTGACTCCCGCTACTGCTGCCCCAGTGCTTTAGAGCTCGAACACCGTGCGGAATTCCAAAGGAACTACTTTCTTTTCTCCCTTCCCCCTCATGAATCCGGAACTACATTCCCGGCCTATCCTGAGTAAGGAGGAATCCTGATCCCTGCATTAGAGTGATGCGGCTCCCAGCGCTGCGCTGAGGGGAGGAGGGGAGACAAGGCAAAGTGTAGATTCACACTGAGTCAATGTGAAGCCTGCTCCCTACATGGATGTTCATGGAGTGTAAAGACCAAAACGTGTCCATACAGGACAATGTACCCCATACATGACAATATATATCACACAATGTTATATACGCATATATATTCCTTTATAATGTCCATACAGGACAAT
>NC_092859.1:23694942-23753161 GCF_032062135.1 Pyxicephalus adspersus
CGTGGGGTCTCCAGGTACCCCAAAACGTAGGAAAAGGTACTTACCTATGAGCACGTGTGACAAGCGTCCTTCTCTCAACAGCTCTCGTGGCACACTGAGATTAGCTGGAAGCGCGGCAGGCTACAATGCATAAAATCGAAAATACGACAATAAAATGGCGCTTGGGGTCCGTGTAGACCCCACCCGTGTAGTTAAAGGTTATATACCCCATATATAATCCTATATAATGTCTACACAGGACAATTCACCCCATACATTCCACAATATATATCATATAATGTTATATACCTCATATATAATCCTATATAATGTCTACACAGGACAATGCACCCCATACATTCCACAATATATATCACAATGTTATATACCCTCATATATTATCTTATATAAGGGCCATACAGTAATATATATCAGCTATTTAATTTCTTTAGACCACTATATACCTAATATTTCACCCTATATAAGGTCCATATAGTGTTATACCCCCCATATATCACATTTGTAATACCAATACACTATTAAATACCACTAAGATCAGTAAAATATTGCCTATAGAATAATATATTCCTCATATATCTTCCTATATCTATATATCCTCCTATATCAGTTCTAAAATGGTTATATAGTGTTGTTATATTGGACCTGACAGCGGTTCTAGAAACACACTGGACACTTTATTAGGAACACCGGGTTTACTGCTTATTAACACAAATATCTAACCAGCAACTCATTTTGTACATTTCAGCATGTAGACTTTGTTAAGCTGGCGAGCTGAAGTTCAAACCAAGCATCAGAATGGGGAAGAGGTGATTTAGGTGAGTGAACGTGGCATGGTTGCTGGTGCCAGGCGGGCTGGTCTGAGTATTTAAGAAACTGCTGATGTGCTGGGATTTCCACATACAATCATCTCCAGGGTTTATAGAAAATGGTCTGAAAAGGGGAAAAAATATCCAGTGAGCAGCACCAGAAGTCAGAAGGCAGAAGTGAATGGACAGACTGGTTCAAGCTGATAGGCAACAGTAACTTAAATAATCGCTTGTTACAACTGCGGTATATTATTATTATTATTATTAATAAACAGGATTTATATAGCGCCAACATATTACGCAGCGCTGTACATTAAATAGGGATACAGAAGAGAATCTCTAATTTTACACCACATCCAGGTTTGAAACAGATGGACTACAGCAACAATGTACCTTATACATTGCCCTGTACTACACATGGGAATCTATTTATTAATAAAGCAAATCTGACATTCCTTGGTAAGAATCAATTATAGTCATTGAAACATACGGATCTGTAAGATTCCCATTAGGGAATGTTTGAGGGAATGTCTGATTCCCTGTTTTATAATTAGAGCCCCTAGTGTTATATAGTTACAGGCCTTCCAGATCTGGTGCTATGATCAGTACCTCCTTAGAGAATATTCTGGTAAACCTCAGATATGGAGGGTCTGGTGTTCACATTACTATTGATGTGTGGGGTGTCATTATGACAAGATCAAAAGAGCTCTCTAAAGGACCTCAGAAAAAATCTTGTTGATGCCTTTGGGGCTTGTTATAATAAAAAGTAGGGAAAGAAAAATATTCTCCACTGTTAGAAATATGATTGTCCAATATTTTTTGAGGTTAACTACTATCAATGGGGCCAACTCTAAGAATGGTGATCAGGTCTATAAATGGCACAAAAGTGAAGTTAAACCATCGCAAAGAACAAAAATGTGACCCAAATTTAACGACAAGGCTTTCTGGAATAAATTGTGAAAATAGAGGAATCAAAAAGATGCGTGGCCACGGAAACAATAGTCACATTTGGCAAAAACTAAAATCGACATTACAGAAAAAGCAAATAGTTATACCAACTGTAAAGAATGGTAGTGAAAATGTAATGATTTAGGGTTGCTTGGTTTTATGGGCTGGGTAGTCATTGAAAATAAAATGTCATGTGAGGATTTGTTATCCACAGTAATGCAAGGAAACTCAACATTTAAACTGAGGAAACTTTGCATGGATGAGTGGTCAAAAATCTGACCAAGCTGTTGTCAAAGATGGGTGGTTAGTTATGCAAAAAGCTTATAACAAGTTATTTCTACTAAAAGGGTCAATACCACCTGTTGGTGACCACTGCTATATCACAAAATTGTGCATATTATTCACCATATACTGTACATGGTTGCTGCAGTCCTTGAGAGATTATGTCAGAGCCCTAGGTACAGACCCCAAGTGCAGACTCCAGTATCAGACCCCCAGTGTAGACCCAAGTTGCAGACCCCCTGTGAGAACTCCATTAAAGACCTCAGTAACACATCCCCAGTATAGATCCCCAGTAAGTAACTCAGTGATAGACCCCTCAGTGGCAGATAACCAGTTCAGACTTCCACCCATAGATTCTCCACAGGACAACAGCCAAGCACAGGAAAACAGGTTCAACCTTTCTGTGGGAAACCGCTGGGATACAGAGCTCTAGATTTATCATGTAAACCAAGGATAGTCCCACAGAATACAGGACTGTTCGAAATATGAACATCTCAATATGACTCACCTACTGGCCCTCAGGTCAAGTGTTAGGATAAGTTAAACAGAGGCTGACTGGCCCACACAGAACCTGAGGATCATCTGGTGGACTTGCTGATATGTCCCATGAATTACCTGTACTGGGGTGGCCAGGTCTGGATAAAATTATTCTGTGGGCATATTTATCTGTTGCACTACAGATCTGAAATGTTCTGGCACAGTTGCACTTGATCGTTTACAATCATCATACTTTAATTACAAGTTAATCATTGAATTAATAATTTCAAATAAAAACAAAAATAAAATAACTTGGGGTGAATTCATTTGGATATCGTGCCAGAACTGATCAATCATATCATATATGTAAAGATTATGATTAGTGGTAGCTTTTCAGGTATGGCGGTGGTGAGGAAAGAGGAGGTAGGAATATCAGGCTGCTAAGGATGGGTCAGAAGTTAGATTTGGGGGAAGTCTGAACCTTTTACTAGTTTTACAAGCCTCATGCAAAGGACTATGGCACCAGGCTCCTGGTACTGAAATCTAGCCCGCAGCTTTGTGTCCATATTGAAGCCTATATCACGGGCCTGCACTTATCGTATATAAAGCACAGTTCACTGTTGTCTGTGTGAGGCTCCATTCTCATCTTCTGTGAGATAAGACTGCTTTCTAGTTCCCAAAATAGACGAGACCACATAGCACACATGTGAGGGCAGATAAGGTCGAATGCAAGCATGGAGATCCAACATCTGTTTGTACACTGGAGTTGTTGGCAAATAATCAGCTTTGCCGTGTTAGTCATCATTTAAGGTATACAGAATGTTAAGTTGACTAGGCTTTTTATTTTGTGCCATTAAATTGTTTGCATAGCCAGACATTGGGGGGAATTCCCGTCATTCCCTGCCCCAGGAGCACTACAGGAAGTGGGTGAAATGTCTACAATTCAAAGCTGTCAATGGAACAGGTGTCACCATTAAAAATTTGCACTAGTGACAACTCTAAAAAATGTTTTTTTATCACCTTCAGTACCGGAGACAATGATCACAAGGAAAAACAGAGAAGGTGAATCTCTTCAGTGGGGAATCAGACAGCAATAGAACGGAGTCATTAGTATTAAGCCCTCACTATTCCATCCAAAAATTGGCTACACATGAATGAAATAAATGTCAGATCGGAAATGATTTTATGAACATAAGTGCTTTTTTCATTGTTCAATAAGCTCTGAAAATGGCCACACAAGAGACATTTACCTAGGGGAAGAATAATAAAAAATAAAAATGAAATTAAAGATAAACTGCAGACAGATATAAAAGGCACAAAATTATGCAGCTCTGCATTTATTTATATATCATAACCTGTCTTTTTTTCTTTTAAATACAAGCAATGAAAGGTCACAGACTTAACTTTTTTCTCAGCTTCTGGTCGAGGACAGAAAAAAGGAGACATTCAGGTGTTCTGCAGTGCAATGACTGTTGCAAAAGGAGGACAGAGCGGAGAGAAACTCATCAGTCTGTTGCTTTCACTGTCAATTTACAGGTTGTATATGTCAATTGTAGATGTTTTCATAAGATTAAGGTTTAATTTTAGTTTTATAATTATTAAATATTACTTCTATCCACACAACTTATACCTACCAGCTTAAATTAAAAAAAAAAAACTTGTTTTTGTGGCTCACTGACTATAACTACATTGTACACAGACACACAATACAGATCACTGACTATTTTCACAGTACAAATCCAACGATTCAACCAGATAAAAAAACTTTAAATGATAACTGCACTTTCCTTAAAAGTGCAGTAATTATGTGTCCCTGATCTGAAGTACCCCACCATCTCTCTTCATTGATCCATACTTATACAAGAATGAACTTGTTTGACACTGCAATTGTGCTTTTCAGCTCACCTTTAATAAGACTGGTAATTGTGGTTTATAAAGTGTTTTAGGACTATAACTTTTGAGGAATGATGAATTCACAGACCATAAACTAATTTACTGAATTTTCCTAAACTTAGTTTGAAGGTCATTTAAAAGATAGCAATTCAGGTGTGCATTTTGCTACCTCCAGTGCTGAAATCTTATAGTGCTGCCAAGTTTTCACCTCTAACACTAAGAAGCGCCCAACCATAAAGTGGAACTAAACCGGCAATACTCACCTATCCCCATTCTGAAGCAGGATGTGACCATGTTCTTTCTTTCCTAGAGACATCTTGACTGATTGCGCCAGGATGACAAACACATGCAACAACATCATTTGACAGGCAAGGACAGTTATTGCAGAAAGGACTTCGCCTGGCTTCACTTTATCCCTTCAGCCTAAGCTTAATCTACCTGCCCAATGCCTAACCCTCTGCCTAGTGACTAACCTACCCAGAACCTAACCCCCAGCCTTAACTTCAAGTTTTCCTACAAGCCTTGGTAGCAAAATCTGATGACTGATGAATTTTATTAGCATAATTTTTATACAAAAATATACAATGCCTGTTAAAAAAAAAAAGTCATGCATATTTGTTGGGCCAACTTCAGCTAGCTTAAATCTGCAGTGGTAATATTTTGATAGACTTATGCAACATTTATTTCAGTCCATAGTTGCAATAATTTATTGCATTGATGATGGGAGACTCCGATCACAGCACTGTTGGACACAGTCTTCTCCAGTATATTCCAATGGGGTTAAGGTCTGGACCTTGTTGTATCCATGCTCCCTGAACCACTCTTTCACAATCACAAATGAAGAAACCCCAGGTCATCCCACAGGCTTAGGGACCTTTTTCCTATTTAAAGTACAAAACAGCTAAATCCTAGATAATGTGATGATGGGTTTGCAGCATGCAGAGGGTCTTGCTTACTCTGCTTCAGCATGGACATGTTCATGAAAATTATTTTAAAATAATGGCAACTTTGCAAACAACTCCCTCACAGATTCTTTCCATCGCATAAAATAGTAATTACTTGAAATGCCGTCGTCAAGCCCCCTAAATGGCCCTCATTGAAGCAAGCTGAACAAATATAACCCGCCAATATCAGCGTACCGTCATATTTCAACTCATGGGGGAGAAGAAGAATTTGGATTCAGAGCAGAGTGAGGGGGCAGCATTCGGCCTCTTCCGTGTGCTCTGTAACCCTAGACCTGCACTGGGCATGCTAAAATGGGCCAGGCCGCCCGCCTGTCTGTAAATTCACTTCTCACAAAGAATTCCTGGAAGTACAATGTATCCCCAGGGAGCAGTTCTTAAGGTGGCAGTTTTTGGAAAGAAAAATACTACATTTCAGGGAAATGAGCTTCCAGTTAGTTTTTCTGTACATTTAACAGAAGGTAAAAGGCTAAAGAAAGTTTTTAAAGCACAGCTCTTCACAACACTCAGAAGATATAAACTTCAGCAGGGTGACAATAATTTTTCAATAGTACTGTATATTTTAACAAAATTGTTTTTTTTATATTAGGAAAGTGGCAAATTTAAAGCGGAACTAAACCTGCAATACTGTCCCCATTTCCTTTCAGAGTGCCGCCATCTTCTTCTTTCCTTTCTACCTTTGGACCATTTTCAGCCATGATTGGCCAAATTAGAATAATGTAACACATGTGCAGGCGAGTGAAGTTTCATTCATTCCTGGCATGTGCAGGGGAAGCTGGGACTCCCTAGTATAATGACAATCAAAGCTTAAGCTGTGAACGTTTAGCTTTTTGGTGAGATCTGGCAAGTGGGAAGAATTATTGCAGAAGGGACATCGCCAGTCTCTTTCTACCATAATGACCTGCCCAATTATGTATTCGTAAAAGTGTAACTTTAGTCCTGCTTTAAAAAAGATTCACTGTAAAGGATAGAAGGACCATTCACATGATAGGAATTGCTGTTTGCATTGTATTTTGAATTAGTTGCCAAACACATTGCACACATATGTAGCACATGCTGCATTTTTTAAAGCATACCGCACGGCAACACATGGTTGCAATGAACCAATGCCATTGAATGACATTTAATGTACCAATGCAGATACTGTTCATTGCCTCTGTGGCACGCGCCTGTGCACTACTGTACATGGGCCATAGGTGTAGTTTTATGTAAAAATCCTTTGTACCCTTCCATTCTCACCACTGACTTATCCCATTCTTCTCCTCCACACTTCAGTGCTTACCGAGATCCTGACAATGGGTTTCCAAAAATATTTATATTCCCTCATTGCTCTGCTGCCCACCCCTGTGCAAGTCATTCCCATCTCCTTTATTTTCACCTAGTAAAGACTGGATTGCTGGATGGATACACAGAATATTTTCTCTATTTAACCTGAACAAAGTAAACTAATACAGATCCAAGGACTACTAAGCAGTAATATAAAATGTTTTTTCTTTTATATCACATGTTCTTAGTTTTAGAATATTACAAATTGTAACTAGATATAACTGTCTTCCATGATTCTTATAGGACTGAAGTCCTTTGTTTCTACCGACAGATATTCTGATGTGAACCAGAAGAGGAAAGTAAACCAGGAAATGCCTGAAATATTATCACCATATAAGATACTTGCATAAAAACTGTCTCATCTATGTGCAGTATGAGAATTCCTATCACCAATTAATGTTATAAGTGAGCAACGTTATGGAAGGCAGCTTTTTAGGGTATGATTTTTGTTTAAAAAGAAATGGAATTGCTTGGTCTCTCATAGGCTTTTGGGGATTGTCATCCCTTTCAACTGCCTGCATTGTAGTTGGACAGATCTAGACAACTTGTTCTCTACTTATAAACCTAAGCATCATTATTATAACGCCATATTTATAAAACGTTTTGTTTCCTTATAATCAGACTTCTAAAAGTGGAGTATAGAATCACCGTAATATCTCTAAAAAAGGCAATACATAGCTACAGCACATTTACTTAAACTTAAGAGATTTCTCCCCACTAATCAAAAAGGCAAACAGCTAACAGAATCTGCAATCTATAAAGTGGTGATCAGGTCATTTATGATGTATTGGGACAAATAAATGTCCCAATTAAAATTGTAATAAAAAAAAAAATTGATGTTTTTAGATAAGCTTCCAGCGTTTAATGTTTTTAGATAGCTGCTATGTATAAATGGAGCAAACTGAAAAATAGTAAAAATCCTGATCACTCCTTTATCTCTCATTCAAGCTCCTGTGCTTTGCCTTCAAATCCTTACACAGTTCTTGTCCCACTTAGCTTTCTGACCTGGTAAAAAAATACTCCCCTAACCGTTCTCTCCACTCTCCCAATGACCTACAAATGACTTCTTTACTCATAACCTCATACTCATAACTCATAAGACTTTTCTAGAGCTGCCCCAGCTCTCTGGAATGGTCTTCCTCGTCCTAATCGGCTTGCTCCTACGTTCTGCCCATTTAAAGGAGCATTCAAAATCCATCTTTTCAAACTTGCCTATTTATTTTCTTCTGTCTTTTAAACCACTACTTACCCACCAATCCATATCCCCCCCCCCACCTATTGTATGATACTTCCCCCAGCCCTTAGGCTAGGTACACACTTGCAATGCTTCTCTTCCGATAATTGGCTCAGGGCTGATATCAGATGAGAATCTGGCGTGTACAGCGACGGTCGTTAATCCTCCGAACAACCGTCCTGGCGGATCCATGGACGATGGATGTCCAACAATCCTAATAGAAGCGAAGGGGGAGAGCACGCTCTCCCCCTCCCCTCTGCATAGAGCAGAACGGTGCTGTATGTACAGCACTCGTTCATGCATCGTGCAGTCTTTCGTCATTTGAGATGACAAATATTGCACGTGTGTACCCAGCTTTAGACTGCAAGCTCTTCGGGGCAGGGTCCTCTCCTCCTCCTGTGTCACTCTCTGTATCTGGCTAACATTTGCAATCCCTATTTAATGTACAGCACTGCGTAATATGCTATATAAATCCTATTTACACTAGAATAGGTCATACATCTCACTGCTTGCTATTGTACAGCACAGTTTTGCCATTTTGTAGCACATGCTTATGTGAAACAAGTGGTACTTTGCCTCCCTCTGCTGGTTATCCTTTGCATTGCAGTAGCTGCACAAAGCACAGCATTCAACACGTTGCTTTGTGAATTTTTCACAGGTCTATGATGACTCTTTTTTTCACGTCTTTATTACATACAAGTATTTAAAGACCCATTTAGTAGTAGTCACAAGAAAAAATCTGAATATGGTGTCACAAGCACTGTCACTTTATTTGCCTTTCTTACTTTTGGGAGACCCTCCACCTCTCCCTATAATAATCAAAAAGTTATTGGAGCACTTTGCAGGACGGTTGGACTGTCCTGTTATGTCTATAGCCAGCCTAGAGTAGATCTAAACCAAAGAACAAAAATGTAATTCACTGCAACCTACCAGTCCTTAGATAAGGCTCAAGTTTTATATTTTTTTTTTATTTTTTGTACTTTACTTTTACATGGTGACACGTCTTGTCCTAGCGAGACAACACTCACTTACCATATTGCATGGCAGAGGCCCTGCTCAGTACTCTGAGTCTTATACATATCTCACAGATTTAGGAAGTGGGCAAAGTGATGACTTCTCATGATGTTGCTGTTCATTGACTGTCTTGGCAGGATGAAAGAAAAAGGTAATTATTATTATTAATAATAATAAACAGGATTTATATAGCGCCAATATATTACACATCGCTGTATAATAAATAGGGGTTGCAAATACAGTGACAGCGGCGGAGAGGACCCTGCCCCAAAGAGCTTACAATCTAGTAGATAATGCACCAGAATTTAATGCATAATGTGTATGTCTGAACAAAATGTGTGTTACTTCCCCCTCCTCCTAGATTGTAAGCTCTTCGGGGCAGGGTCTTCTCCTCCTCCTGTGTCACTGTATCTGTTTGTCATTTGCAACCCCTAATTAATGAAAATATTCTTACTGGGCGCCTTTGCCCCATTAGGGCATGCACAAAGGGCAAAAAAAAAATTATATATGTGTGTGTATATATATATATATGAACAGTTTTAAACCAGAATAAAAGTAATTTGTCTTAATTTTGACACACTGGGAGTTTCCCTGTTCAGTTTTGTATAAACTCAACTGTCTGTTTGTTAAAGTGTGGGGAGCAGGCAGAGACACTACATTCTTCAGAAAATCAGGCATGCGTTAGCTGCCTACCACCTTTATCTAAAAATTGTGTTTATGTAGCGCCAACATATTACGCAGCGCTGTACTTTAAATAGGGGTTGCAAATGACAGACAGATACAGACAATGACACCAGATTCCCTTTAGAATGAGGAAAGCAGTAAAAAATTGAACACAAGATCTGTGTGCAAGAGGATAGACATGAAGTATGAAGTATCTGCTGCTGATCAGCCTGCTGCTTGTGCTCGGGACTTCAGAAGCAACTGAAAAAGAACCTGAACTCTCCAATGGGTACCAGAAACCAGCATTTTGTCAGAAGGCAGACTGCCCCAAATATGAAGTGGAGAAACAATATGATAATTTCGAACTCCGTGCTTATGAAGCCATTCGCTGGGTAAGAACTCCACTTGAAAGTGATTTCTTCGGCCTAGAGATGGTGAAAAGCTTCAGACGCTTGTTCAAGTATATCACTGGGTCAAATGTTGAAGAGATGAAGATTGACATGACTGTACCTGTAGTTATCTATGTGCCTCTGAACCAGCCACCAGCTGGAAACTCCACCATGTCCTTCTTTGTGCCACATGAAGTTGAAAATGCTCCACAACCAACAGACCCCAAAGTTTATCTGGATAACTCTCCTGCACTGAATGTCTATGTCAGGAGTTTTGGAGGCTATGCCTTAGATCCTACCTTCTTCAAAGAAGCTCAATTTCTGGCAGAACAGCTGCGAGCCCTGGGCTTGGAGTTTGAGGACTCATTCTATCTCCGCTCTGGCTACAACGATCCCTTTACACTTCTCAATCGTCACAATGAAGTGTGGGTCATAGCAAAGTAAAAATTGCAGTATTTTGTATCCAGTCATCGCTTTTTGTAAATAAATTTGTTGTGTTTTGTAGCTGATACTTTAAATGTTCGCTGTGTTTTTGTAACTAATAGATGTTGTACATTATTAAACATCTACCGTATTTTTTATAAAAAAAAAAAAAAAATTAAAAAATTGAACACAAGACAAAAAAAACTGATTGTAATAAAAAGGCAGTTGATGGCTATTTCAAAACAATCTGCTTTCCCCATTGTTCTTATGTATTGCACAAGCCTTCAGACGCCTTTACACATAGCTTTCAGCAGGGGGCGATCCTTTCAATGTGTCTCTTTGTTGGAAATGTAACACCCCAGCCCTCTGGTCACCCCTCCTCTTTAACAAACTATAATTAGATGTGCGTAAACAAATTATAAAAAGGGTGTCACAAGGTTTGTAGGGCCGTATGAATGAGCGGCAGAGCCAAACCCTGATCATATGATCTTTTTATTACCATTTCCATGAGTGGAACAATGGGAGTAGCAATCTGCTGTCTCTGTGTGGAAGGAAACCCTGTTAAAAGACACTGAAATCTATTAACATAGGCCAATAAAAACAGAAAGCATTCAGAAAGAAGCTGCAGAATTTACCCCTATATCACTTACCTGGATTCTATTAAAAGTCCCCCCTTAAGGATGTCACTACTATTAAAATAATTAGCTGCATTTTCACAATATTGCTTAGGTGTACAAAATACTTACCATAATCTATGCATGATGCTCTTAAAGGGAATTGGTTTTAGTGATATTACACCCATTATTACCTAATGTTTTTCTCTCTGTCCTACCTCCCCCTCTCAGTCTTATACTCACCTGTACCTAGTGACCTGCCAAGCTCTTTTAGGCTGAGAACAAGTATAGCTGTTTTTGTATAGCTGAACAAGTTTTTGTATAGCTGAATATGGAGTGCAGCTTACATGTGGATTCTGACAAGTAAGTTCTTGTTGGTTCACAAACAGGTAATTACAGGTAGTCCCGGGTTCAGGACATCCGACATACGGACAACTCCTAGATTCGAACGGGGCTTCCCTGCTGATTTGTGCTCTGGATGGAGGCTTGATGGGGAAGAGGAAACGTTTTGCATGACTTGCAGAAGAAATCTTTTGCTGTTCTGCAGCCTCTTGTAAGTCTTTATTGACCGAGACAAACTCTGCATTTTTTTCTTTTTGCAAATCAAAGCACAGTTTGCTCCAGAAGTTAATGAATGTCTAGGCTCCATAAGGTTTTTTTTTTATTAGGTTTGTTTGTGATTAACCTACAGTGAGGATTTTATACAGTAACTGACACCATGTTGTCTAATATTACGTTGAGAAACATCTGTCCTAATTGCATTTAATAAAATATTTGTACCTGCTCCGACTTACATACAAATAGCGACTGAAGGTTTGTTCTATCTCATATGGAACCCAGGACCTACATGTATTAGAAATTTCCCATGGTGATCAGACTGAGTAAATGCTTTCTTCTGCCTGTAGCAGACTGATGACATCTTCTCAGCTTAGGCAAAGTCACTAAATGGGACATAATGACAGCTTTTTAAATGATAAAAACCTTTTAAATAAGTTATCTAGTTTTTGTGTATTGTAGTGTAAGCATTTATGATCTCATGCTTTTTGCTGTTGGTAATGGTCCATTTGCAGGCAAGCTGGTAAACCAACAGCCTAAATATTTATACATTTGTGGTTTTACCTGCCAGCACATTTTGGAACCTAGTGCTGATAATCCTGTTTTAAGTGGGGGACCAAAAGTAATGTTATATATAGAATGATGCCACATCCCGTTAGATACAGGGAAGAATGCAGTGCATACAGATCATAGGGACTTTTGAGAAATCAAAGTAGTAATCCTAAAGCCACAACAGTATTTTAATACCGAGAAGATACAAGTACATACAGCACATCATGAAGATAACGTCATAAGCTGTATGAGTTAGTGGAGTCCACCTAATTTTGAGCAAGGTCCCTGAAAGGTAATATGATTCAAATCAGCATATAGGTATTCATAGACCTCACAATGTAGAAAGGTTTGGCATCCAAACCATTCAATGCATTTTGCAGAACTAGTCAGCTTCTTCCGGAATAATAAATTGGAAGTCTTATTATAAGAGAATGGCTATATGATAATTTAAATCATATAACTTTTCTGGAACCCTGCTTAAAAATAGGAGGAACTCTGCTAACTGAACTTTTATGCTCTTTTTAGGTTATTATTTAGAATTTATAATGCACCAACATATTACCCAGCGCTGTACATTAAATGAGGGTTGCAAATGACTGACAGATACAGGAGGAGGAGGGGACCCTGTCCAAAAGAGCTTACAATCTAGGAGGTGGGGGAAGTAACACACAATAGAAGGGGGATATGGATTGGTGGGAAGTAGTGATGGTTTTAAGAGACCGAAGAAGAAGGGTAGACAAATTTGAAATGATGGGTTTTGAGTGCTCTTTGATACACGGAGAAAGTAGGAGCAAGCCGAATAGGATGGGGCAGCTCCAGAAAAGTCTTGGAGCTGTGCGTGTGATGAGGTTATGAGTGAAGAAGCCATTAGTTCTAAGGATACTACTTTATTGTCTCAAAAGCCCCAATGCTCTGCATTTACGGAATCCTCTGTTTTACATACCTTTGTTACTCAAAACATCAAGGTAACTGGCATATATAAGATTGCATTCAACACATGCTTAAAAGACATAATATCAACTATATTATAGCCAAAGTACCTTTTAGCTACTTTTGTTAGCTATTCTGGATTCCCTTAACAGTTAAAATTATTTAAGATTTTTACTAAGACGCAGCAGTAGAAAACAATATCGATTGGGATAAAATCTTCTTTATTAAAATAATTCTCCAGGTTGAGGCAGGGAACAAATAAAATTACTGAATATATTTAAATTTCCAGCAGCTCAGTGTTCAGAGTTCAACAAGGTTTCCCGTGATGAGACATTCACAAGCACAGTGTATCAGACTGTGTCCAATTTGTATTTCAGTGTTAAACATTTAAAGTTTGTGAAATGAAGTCACACATTGAATTTCCAGCACTAGTCTTTAGTCATGTGTTATCCATGGTGTGCAAGGCTGACATGGTTTCTCCTAAAAGTATATTTTGACACAGTTAAGCAGCTACTGTTATGGCTTTTTTATGATCAGAGTGAGGTGATCCCTTTAAAGGCTACATTATATGCCCATTGTACAGCACCCGGAAGTCAGCCATCTGTAAGAACTATGGAACGCTTACATCAAGTACCGTTACAAGTACAATTAAAAAGTGTAGCACAATAAAAAAAAAAAATCATTTTATGTATTGCAACTTACCAGTCCTTAGTGATAGCTGCATTAGTTTTGTTGATTTTCAAAAGTTTATTTTTACTTTATTTTCACTAGTGAATAACACATTCAGTCCAGTCCAGAATAGGGATTAGGAATTCATAGAAGTAAGCACCCTTTGTGCTTTCAGCTAAACTCACAAAGACACTGAAATTTTGTCAAGATCAACAAGTGTTTTCTTTATTGCTGAACATTAAGCAACCACATCTAAGGACTGGTAGACTGTAAAAATTTACATTTTCGGTCTTAAATTCACTGCAAGTATTACAATCTGTCTGTACAATCTCCTTTAATAACACCTATGTCAATAAAGAGAGCTGACTGCGTGCAAATTGATGGATTAGCTAGGTCCTTATATAGTACAGTTTGTGTAAATCTAGGGAGAGTGTACAAAGATTTTACAATCAGATGCATATGGTGAGTTTAAGATTTAAATAATATTTTTAAATGTGAACCTGCCAGGCTGGCTGATATCTGTGCTAAATCCCCCAACTCCTATATTAACAGTGTTCTCCCCAGCCCGTTTTGTCTGGGCATACCAGCTGGCAGTTTTCAGTAACCACCCGGCTATTTTTGGGTAGTTACTGATAAGTTGGGTCACTATACAGGCGCTGCCATCCGCCTAAAATTTCTTCCCACCTGCTTAAAAAAATTCTGGGTTCAGCACTGATTAATGCTTGTCACAGTACTATATGTGCTACTTTGCCCACTTTCAGTTTTTATAGGAGTTTGGGTAACAGCAGACTTTTTGAGAAAAGCTACAGCCAGCATAAGGGGTCCCATAAATGGGTACTTTATTGCTCTCAGTTTTAAACGTCGATGAAATCTGCACCATGCAGTCAGTGTTAAGTCCTGAAGGATTCCCTGTTTTCCTATTGAAATTTCTGGTCATCATAAATTGGACCGGCACACCTTCTCCATTATTAATGCAGTGTAAAACTGTTACAGCCCTACCCAGGCCTCAAGTGTCCACATACATTCCATTGATCAGATAGTCAAGTTTGGTGTACTGGTGGCGGCGTCGTGCTTCAGCTACTTTGTGACTGACCAGACCGATGATCAGCACAAGAAACATCACCCCAAAAACTAGAGCTGCCACTAAACCACTTTTGTCACCATCACCAGGAATAATATTAAGAGCATCGAGATTTCGAGGAGCATCCTTTATGTCCTCAGTAGAAAAATGATCCTGTCGTTCTGGGGAAGTAAGTTCTGGAATAGATCGGTCAGCTTCTTGCACACCTTTACTAGTAAGGGGGTGGTTACCATCTTCAAGAGTGGATTTTACAGACTTCAAGGGTGAAGTGTGTGAAGGATTGTGTTGGGTTACGGGAAGGGCTGATTTTGTTTGATGGATAGCACTTTTGGTTGGAAGCTGAGTGGTGATAATGAGGTGTCCAGCCTCCACGTTCTTCATAGTGGCAGCTGTCCTGGAAGAACTGAGACTGTTATGACTCGAAATAATTATGGGGGCCTTTGTATTGGAGCTTGGTGCCTTCTTGGGAATTTTATTTTCCTTTGATGGGGTGGTGAAAGAGATAGCAGTGGGCTTTGTGGTCATAATAGGATGATGGGTAGTTGTGCTTGTTTGGTGTGATGTGCTGAGCTCTGGTGTCTGGTAATGTACCTCAAGGGTTTCAGGTTTTTTCTTTATAACTTTACTAGATTTTGTGTCAAAAGAAAGTTTCTTTAAATCTGTGTGTTTTGTTGTTAGTTCTACCAAAGGGTTTTCCTTTGCAGGTGAGACAGAAAGTTCAACTGACTTAGAGTCTTTTGTCTCTTTAGAGATGTCTTCAATTTTCTCCAAATGTTTGTCTATTTGATTGGCTAGATGAAGCAACTTGGAGGTGATTTGGCCAGGTGTGTCTGCCTTTTCCTCCTTAGGGAGGTGTTTCACCTCACTCGCCTTGCTGTCAGAGGAGGAACTCTTCCTAAGCGAGTCATGTTTAATCAAAACTTCCTCAAATTCTGGCTTTGCAGAGACGGTTGCTTGGACTATAGGGATTGACTTCTTCTTACTTGAGGAGTTTTGCACCTTGGTAATATCCTTGGTCTTAGAGCTCTTTAGCAAATCATCTTTTGACTCAGGATTATTTTCTTTCTCTGAAACAAAAAATAAAACAGATCTGACACACAAACCAAGAAACGTTGCAGACAGCTACAGCTTAAAACCCAAAATATTGGACAAGGTCTTTCTTCAGGTAACACTGCATGTATAGGTGGAAGTGACTATCACTAAGATCAGGTCTTTAAAAAAAGAATGTCAAGCATAACCCATAACTTATGGAACAATGCGTCAACAGAAGTTACCAAAGAAACCGCAACCTACACTACAAAGACATGAGGTATAAGAGGATTTGGGTAAACTCCAGTACAAGTCTAATTATGCACGAGACTGCTAACATAACATGTAAAAGGGACAGAGCCCAAACAGATAGCATAGATTGCATTTGGCTTCAGTTTTATTAGAAAAGGAGATAAAACACACTCCATGACAGGCCATGTAGGAAACATTTAACTACCCATTCTCTAGCAGACTTTAGGATGTATTATAGACCTAACAAATCCAAAGATTTGTTGAAGTCCCATGACCGTCAAGGCTCACTTTGGATTGGCACAGCACAGGTACTGGAGACAGTTCAGAACAAAGTGGATTACTCACAAGTCATCCAACACAACAAATAGGGAGAAAGAACTTACATCTAAATGTTCAATTTTGGGAAAGATATTGAATGATCCCACACCCTCAACTAAAATTTACTGTACCATGACAGTTCACCTTTGCATGTTTGCAAAATGTTTCCCAGCATTATTTAGCGATAAAACAGTATAAGAAACAACCTCAGGTGGAGATTCCCCAGAAATTAACAATGGCTGGTTGAAGAATAACCTGTACTAGAAAGGGTCTGGCGAAGAGATGTAGAACATCACGTCCTGAGCAGCAAAAGATCTAAAGAACCTCTCGATCTCATGAACTTCTGTTCCTACTCGTTACCCATCAGGTATCAATATACTGACTATAGCTCACTGATCTAAAATTAAATTAATTCCTAGAAGAGAAATCCAGCAATGTAGGATCAGCCACAAGTCCTGAAATCTCAGGAAAACGCTCTAACAAGGGTAGAAATCCACCAGTAGGGATAGGAAATAGGTGCTCAACAACCCTAAAAAACAGATGTCACCGTTTCCTAGTTAGCCTACTTAAAGTAAGTCTTCATAGACCGCATCAATGGAAAAGGTTTAAAAAAAAAAAAAAAAAAAAAAGAAAAACAAAATTTATATCACAGAGCTTTATTTTTCAAAAAAAAAGGGAAATGGTATTGTATGGCAATGGTTTTCTTCTACCAACCTGTCCAGAAGGAGTAACTCAGGACCCCGGGGGAGGGGATCATGGGACAGGATTGTGGCTTCGGGCAGAGGAACAGGTAACAGTTTTGTACCATGATGCTTCTTCTGGTGTCATACATAGCTAGGTTGCAGGTTCGATCACCTGGAAAGAACAATAAAATATGATGACATTTCTGGATTAGAAGGAATCTGTACTGTAAATTCTGTGCCTCCTTCTGTGACTTTCTCCTAGGAATGCTGGATGCCTGGCTCCAATACTTTTGAGTGGCTGATCTGGAACAAGATTGCAGGCAGTACAGACAGAGTTTCCAAGTCAGTGTTCCAAAGAAACAAGTTCCCAAGCATCAAGCTTGCCCACATATTACCCTTCCAGAAGATGGCCCTGCAAGACATTTACAAGCTTTACAAGTTGTGGAAATCTTGCAAAATGTAAAATTTGGACCTGCCATATTTTTATTCTACAGGTTCTCTGCTTTTAAATATATATATAATGTGTTCGGGTTTTGAGTACTTTTTAGGCCTAAGATGTAGGGAACTGTTAAGGAGTACAGCCCAAACCCATCCCCAACTATTACACCACATCCTAGAACTACTCACCTGTGCCATTTAGCTTTGAGCAGCAGACAGACACGCACTCCTCTGCACTTGCAGTATTTACTGGATCAGTAAAACGGGCACCTTTAGCCACAGAGTTTGTAATGTCTATCACCATGTTGGGTATTTCTTGAGGGACACATTCTGAGGAACTGGAGGCAGTAGCATTCGCTGATAAAGCAAACAGCAGCAACATGCAGACGGAACGGGGTGTGAAGACAAACATGGTGGCCGGATCATGAGGTCAGGGGAGAATTGGACAAGGAAACATCAGAGTTCTAGACATCAGGAAATCACAAATCTAAAGTAACAAAAGAAGGGAAAAAGTAAATGTAAAACATAAAACAACACTTATCAATAAGCTTGTATTAACACCACTATTTAGCCATTATTGTAGTTAACCCTAATGAAAGATTTGACATACGTTTTACATTTTGGCTGGGTCATATTTTTATATTTCATATTCCCAGAAGTAGTCGCTCCATCTGCTGGTCATTTGTATATCAGGTAGTGCAGGGAGCAGCATCACTGCTGAATGAGCTTTGTGAAAATGTAAGAATTATGCAATAAAACTATTTTATGAAATACAATGTTTCTTTTATGGTGAAGTCTATGGATAGAATTTTTTCCACAAGAACCACTAGCTAACATGTAAAAGTCTTTGGATTTCATGTTAACCTAAATGAGTGTTAATTATATATATATATATAAAATTTATTTTTAAGCAATTGAATGCTACCAGCAGTTAGCAGACAACTTGTAATCTGTACTCATGGTGGGCTATAAAGTGGACCTTCACCTTCAGTTTTTCCACAGTTGTTCAGACTTCTCTCCTGTACTTAAATTGCTTATTCTGATTTCACAGCACACTGTGAGCTTCTCACATGATGCATTAGAACATGCAGCAAGTGAGAAAGAGCCATATCCTGGCTAGAGGATGTCCAGCATTACCAGATCTTTCCTACCTAATCCACAATGACAGAGGCAGCCAACAATGGGCCCCTGTGCAGCACTGACTTGGACCATTTATTAACCCTTTTGCTATGGAGTTGTTCATATACGAACTACAAAATATTTAACAATTTAATTACAATCTACTCTGACTTTTTCCTAAAATCAGTGATTGAGAGAGAAGGCAAATATTTGCTAATAATGGTAATCTGCAGATAGTCAGCAAGGCCTGGGCACAGTTCCTCTAGATAGAAAAAAAAATAAAGAGCTGTGCCAGGCAGAGGGTGGCAAGGTGACTGAGCAGCTGGCACTGGCCAGGTTTTAGGCGTGGCAGCATAGTCTTTACCTTAATGACCATTCACCTCTTCTGCTGCCAGGGCTCATAATACAGACAAATCCTTTCTACTCAGGAACACCTATGCCTGAAAACCAAAAAAAACAGGAAAACAGTTACAACATTTCCTGTTACAAGATCATCTCTGAGGTTGATTGCTGCAACAGAAAGATTGTTCTAAATTCAGTTTGCTAGTTGCATCTACACAGGAGCAGCAATGATTCTGTCCATTGCTCGGGCACAATATGCTTCAGTAACACAGCATGTTCCTGTAAACCAACAGGAGGACCAGTGCCAGCCAAATCCTCTCCCTTCCCATACACTTATAAGAAAAGCTTTTGTTTCTGGATGATCCATGTCAATGATACTTGAGGTCACCAGCAATGACATGTTCATGTGAATGGGCCCGTTACCCTTCCTGTTCACCCCAGAGTCTGGTGCTGCCAAAATTATTTGGAATTTGTGCCATTTTGTGTTGCTATGTACCAACAAAACCTGGTGTACTTTGATTATTGGTGGGCTGTGATCCATTGAATGCCCAATTTTCAGACTTGTGATTCCGATTTGCCGGATTGCCCTTATGGGACCCAAAGCTCACAGCATACACAGTGTCGTTTTCTATATTGAGAGCAATTGGAAACAATCTTACTTCTCAAAGACAAGACCGATTTTTTTTTTTTTCACCACTTTCCCACCCTAGGAAATAAAAAAAAATGCCATTTCAGCTGACAACAAAGTAATGGGATTGAAATTGTCCTATTGGTACTTGTAAAGACCAATCATTTTCAAAAAAAAAAAAAAAGTCATTTTAGTTTCTATTTCAAGTCTATCTCTTAATATAGAGTGTTAAAGCAGTCAATTTTTTTTCCCCAATGTTGGCCTCACAATTAAATTGATCTGAATTCTGATGGTGGGTTGAATTCACGGGTGGTATATTACATTCCTAGGATTACCGAAAAACTGCAGTTACTGTGAATTTATGTTAATATTGCTAAGGACTTCATTTATAAAACAGGGAATCTGACATTCCTCTGGTGAGACTCAATTACTGCTATTGAAACACATAGACCTGAAAGATTAAAAGGAGGGAATATGATTCCCTATTTTATAAATAGAACCCTAAGTGATAAACTTTAGATGGTAGGTTACCTTGATCAATTTGTTGAATTTTGCATAAAACTGACCAACATTGCCTTTAACCCATACAAAGATCAGTCCACAACATTGGGCCCGATATAATAAAGCTCCCCAAGGCTGAGAAGGATACACTTTCCATTAGTGAAGCTGGGTGATCCAGCAAACCTGGAACTGATTTCTTTAAAGTCATTTGCTAGCAAATATTCTGAATCCTGGACCTGATCCATTGTAGGTTTGCTGGATCACCTAACTTCACTGCTGAAAGTTTATCATCCCCAGACTTGGAAAACTTTAATAAATGTGTTTATCCATATTATATTTGTTCAACTGCTTTACGAAACCACAGAACAAAAACATCAATTCTATATAATTTAAATTTTATATTTAGGGACACCTTAATTTAAATTATCCCATCCCTGATAAGTAGGAAGTAGCTAAACCGAAGGTAGCCGGTCACTTTAAATCAAGAGATAACAATTGGATAGTTTAATGTTGACATACTATTAGAGATCTATTCCTCGCATTTTACTGGACAAGTAGTAATAAAACTAAAAAAAAAAGCTCTCCAATAGGTACACAGTTTTATTTTTTTTTTTGCTGTGTCCCCGTTACAGATTTTTCCCAGGCATCCCTACTGCAAGATGACCTGCACCATATATGATGAGATTATTGAAGATACCACTGATGAAGAAGGTGGTGTATTATTGCAAATTCATTGAGTTTAGGAAGCTAGATACATTCTTGGATCAAAGTCATGCACATTCACTCACACATGCGGACACAGGTTTCAGCGGTCTAGTTGTATTTCCTGTAAATAAGTTTCACCATATTAGAGTTTGCTAGTTTCCAATTACTGATTGTAATACACAGAAGGAAACCAAATACATAAAATGTCCATGTTCTAGGATAGTACTTACAAAATTATACAAAAAAGACACAAAAGTTTAAGAAGGTGGGTGACCTGTTCCTAATACATTTCCCTATACAATTTTAAAACCAAAGAAAAGTGAAAAAGAGGGTTATTGGCATTCAAATCTTCTGTGGATTTTCCTTTTTCAGACATCAAACACCCGCCCAGAACTCAGACATGTCAGAAAGGATTAATCATCTGTAAAGGGTGTGAATCCCAGAGGATTCCCTGCACCCTTTGAGGTGGAAACATACTTGTTCTGCAAGTGAATGGATGGTCACAGAGAAAGAATAAGGGTGACCAGGGATTGTGTTTCTACAAAAGGTCGCCAACAACAAATAAACCTGACAGATTGGGTTGTGTGAGATTTAAAATCAAATAAAAGGAAATTTAAAGTAAATTTAAATATTACCGAAATGCCTTTTTTACAACACTGTGCAACATAAACAGCTCCTATCTTTTAAATATAATTACTGTATTTCCCCCTCCTGTCTCCATGCACTCTAAGGACAGCTAAATGGCATTTCCAAGGTGGGTTTCCTTATGATAGACCATGTTAGTGTAATATGACAACACATTATCACAACTGGGAGACATGAACAAAGTATTGTCACCAGGAATGCCAAAACAATAACCTCAATTGCATTTAATTTTAATGAAAGCTGTAGTTTTAAAAAGATTGAAAGTTACATTAAAATGTTATCCATCTATCTATCTCAGTGCTCTACCACCTAGCACTTTTCAACAACCAAAAAATTCTGGTAAGAACACTGTAGCTGTATATTTATTATCAAGGATAAAAGCCTGTGTTGTATCATTGGAGCTTTTTCTTGTTCCCAGCTCAGGCCTAATGCGTTTTGTTTTATAATTCTTTTAATCTATCATTCAATGAAAGAGCCATGCTTGCTTGCTCGCAGATCTAAAAAACATATAATTGAAATTACTTTGTAGTTTTTGTTCAATAATTGCATAAAAATAGATAAAAAGTTGATCCTGCCAAAACATTTGTAAGCTTATAAATTCCTGAACTTTCTGTTCTGGCTGTTATTAGTTAAATTGTTTAATGAGTTGCATTATTTTGTCACTTTTTAGTCTTATATTCCTATAAAATACACCAGCATAGAGAGACACATAGGCTGTAATTGCGAACCTTTTATATATACTGGTTTCCTAGCTATCTCGGACTCAAGTCCTTGACCTGAACCATGAATGCCAATTCAACTTTCCAGCTCAGTGAGGCAAAAGTTATTGAAGCCATTAAATCAGCTGAGAAGCGGAGAACAAGATTGTTCAGAAGGAGAGGTCAGCGTGTAGCACAGGATTCCTATGTCTCGACTCTTCACCGACAGGAAGCTGCAGACCTGTCAGGATATAACAATGGCTGAGACCCCCAGAGTGGAAGGAAGGGAAGGCCGACCCACAGAGATAACAGGCTGAAAGGGAGCAGATTTTAGCTGAGGTTCTATTAGAAAAATCCCAACAAATTTGTTTCTTAGAAACATTCCTAGACCTTATCTAAAGTAAATAGGTTTCCTCTGCAAAAGAATGAAAGACGACCTATATTATATATGTGAGCAATAAAAACAAACTCAAATATTACTATATATATATATATATATATATATTGTAAGGTTTATATCTACATAACAAGCTTTCCAAGAACCCAGTCCATTCAGAAAGTATGATGGGCACTTGCCCACTTTTTATTGATCAACAACAGCACCTGGGGATTTCTCAGCACCACACATACACAAACAATACTCGGCCTCATGGATATGAAGGTTCCCAGCTTGGGATGTACAGGTTCTCTGCCTATATCAGCACCATATCTCTCTCCAAAACAGTATTTATATAGCGCCATCATATTACGCAGAGATGTACAAAGTCCATAGTCGTGACACTAACTGTCCCCTCAAAAGGGCTCACAATCCAATGTCCCTACCATAGTCAATTGTCAATGTAGTCTAAGGTCAACTTTAGGGGGAAGCCAATTAACCAAACTGCATGTTTTTGGATGTGGGAGGAAACCGGAGTACCCGGAGGAAACCCACGCAGACACAGAGAGAACATGCAAACTCCATGCAGATAGTGTCCTGGCCGAGATTCGAACCTGGGACCCAGCTCTGCAAAGGCCATAACCATGAGTGCTAACCTCTGAGCCGCCATACTTTAGTATATATGCACCCTCTGCAGCAAATCTTGAGAGCATTGACTAATTGGATCAATATTCTCCATAGGGGGCAGAACCTAACTATATCTAGTCTTACATGTTCAGAGAACCTTTCTCTGCTTAAACAGCCTGTATCATACATTATATATATATATATATATATATATATATATATATATATATATATATAAAGAGAGAGAGAGAGAGAGAGAGAGAGAGAGAGAGAGAGAGAGAGAGAGAGAGAGAGTGTTGTCACCCTAGGACAGCCATCATATGGCCAAAGTACATCCATTCAAATTGTGTTCTGGTGTTTCCAGTAATGGCTGCTGTTAATGCCACAGAATACAAAGACGTTTCAGACAATACATACTTCAAATCTTGTCTCAACAGTTTGGGGAAGTCACTTTATTGATAAACTTTGGGGGTGGGCTGAACGCTGACCTCACAAATGATCCTGTAGTCCCACATACATACTACAAATGGAAATCCTCAATATCTGACTAATAAGAGCCTGTGAGCAGAATCTTACTGTAAAAAGATTGGGACTATGGTAAAGCAAGGTGCTCGGCCCTACTTGAGGGGTGGGTGGCGCCGTTTGGTGGCTCAGCAGGGCTCACACTACCCCAGATACGTCAATCCGGAAAGACTTGATTGTCAAGTATAAAGTTTTAGCAACCGACACAATGGTCAAAGGTAACACCACAGTGAAGGAAATATCTGAAATGAAGAGTGGATCACTTATTCCAAGACAATGGAATTTTTTTTGCCCCATCTAGGTAGATGGCGTATGGTCACCCAGCGGGCTCTTACACCTTTAGGGGTCATCATCAACCATTGCCAATGCCAAAACTAAATGTAGAAAGCTGTAATGAAGACAGACCATGTCTTTTTGTTCTTGTTTCCTTTAGAAGGGTCTAATACTTCCATACAAATTTATAGGAATGCAAAACCTGCTTGAAGCAAGTCAAATGCACTTGCCAATGAGTTCTAAGTGATCTAAAAAAAATGGCAAGCTTTTGTCATGCTGATGCCATCTACACAGAAGAATACAGACAGTGACACAGGAGAAGATGACCCTGCCCCGAAGAGCTTACAATCCAGGAGGTGGGGGAATATTCACACAATAGGAGAGGGATATGGATTGGTGTGTAAGTAGTGAGTGTTTTAGGAGACAGAAGAAGATGGGTGGGCAAGTTTGAAAAAATGGGTTTTGAGTGCTCTTTTAAAAGAGCAGAAAGTCAGAACAAGCTGAATAGGACGAGGAAGACCATTCCAAGGAGTTGGGGCAGCTCTAGAAAAGTCTTGGAGCTGTGCGTGTGATGAGGTTATGAGTGAGGAAGTCATTAGTAGGTCATTGGAGGAGTGAAAAGAGCGGCTAGAGGAGTAGGACTGTGGAGGGACACAGGAGCTTGAATTTGATTCTAAGGTGAAATGGAAGCAAATTTCCGTAAACTACAGAGCACCCCACTTTGTTATATAGAAGAGGAGAGGGAGGCATGTTCTGCGGCCATGTGACAACGCTCCATTAATATAATAGCATGAGCGTTGTCATGCTAGGAGAGAGGTGTTTTACTGGCAAGAGTGGAAAAGAGGTAACGCCGATAAGCTGTAATATATGATTTTTAGGTTTTGGATTTTGATACACTTCACCCCATGTGGAAAGGCCAGAATCTCCTTTGTGAACAAACTAAGAAAGATTCTATCTTCATAACAAGTCACAAGCATGTCACCAAGGAGATTTAGTTTTAGGATTTACAAATATTTGGAGAAGAAAGGTCAATATTTCTCCTGTCACCAGAAACAAAAGATTTGTCAGAAGACGCTCTCAGTTCTGCATGATGACAAAGAAATAGTATGACCTGGCCACCGGTTATGTGACCCTAATGTTTGGGGATTACAGAAAGACCAAACTATACATTATCACCAAGTATTATTCTAGGAATAGTACTTCACAAAGAGTATCTCCAGGAAAAACTGTTTTTATTTTGGACAAAGTAGGAAATAGTTTGAAGCAATTATTTTATTTTCTGAAGACAAAACAGGAAGCGAGAGGAAACCCTCACTGCAACAGAACGGCTAACTAGAAGACCTTCTCACGTTTCCTGTTATGGTGACAACTGTGAAGTTCAAAAAAATTTGGCTAATGGAACACTTTACTGTGCCAACTTGTAATACTTCTCCTGGGCTGTTGATTCTGGTTCTAGTTGAGGGCAGGAATTGCTTTTATTTCCAGAAAGAACTAGTAATTGCGGGGTGCACGTTTTTTTCCTAACAGTCTTCCTATAAGATTATATGAGCATTTTATGTACGCAGGTATTTTTTACTATTCTGTGGGGATATCAACAAGCCCTGGGACCACTGTTGGTGCCCCCATCTCAGCAGACTCTTAGTGTTTCTCAAACTTTTTAACATGGGGAAAGCTCTGGAAATAACCATCAGGTTATCAGGGAACCCCATTTATAATTCTTATATCCACAGCTCACAGTACATTAGTGTGATGGTCAGTAGGAATATTGCCTCTTACATTGCTGGCCAGTGGAAAGAATCACCTATACCTTTCTGCAATACCTTCGGCTTCCCTTGGGTCATCCTTACTGACAAAAAGATCACGGGGGTCACTTAATCTGACCTGAGAGACTCAAACTGCTCAAGGAACCCCTGGCAACCTCTGCAGGAATGCTGCTACATGTTATCCACCTTGTGCTTCTCCCATGGGTGCTGCAGAAATATTTATAAAGGGAGACATGAAGGGTTAGATCCCTTCACCCAACCGGCAGATTCTAAAGCTCCCCGGTGACCAAGAGAAACATAATGGGAAATCCAAAATCTTAAAGTTGTCACCAGAACATGAACGGAAATCTAATGGGGGCACCTGTACCGCTCATTTTGGAGAGATTTCTTCCCATTCCTGTTCCATCTACAGGATAAAATGCAAACCCTCACCAACTGGAGTTCAGCAACACTAATTGGTCTTTTCCTTCCTCCAGCCTGGGGCTGGGCAGTGAAAGAAGGCCAAAAAGCTTATCTCCCCGTCACCCTATCAGCACACCCTTTGTTAGTACAGGTTCATTACAGCATAGCTGGTTGGCTCGTTTTCTGCTACTCTCCCTACCAGTCTGAGCTCTGCTGTGCAAACTTGATACAAAGTCAAAATCACATACCTACACTTTGCCTGGCATAACCTTCAGAACAAGAGTGCCAGCCATGTATGGTGCCAGGTTCTGCCAGGCATACCAGCTGGAGTAAACTAAGATAATCTTCTGCAGCAGCAAGTAACTAGCAGTCTGAGTGTGCCAGGAATGCCTAGCAGTCATGGGCCTTCCTTCCAACTGGGGGCACCCTGACTCCCCATAAGGCATGCCTGGTATGTGTGATATATTACAATACTGGGCACACCCTGCGGATCAGAGCTTAGAATGTGAATTATAATGCTGATGCAAACATCCAATATCACACAGAGGTCAGACAATGCTGGCATGAGAGCTGGATAAAGGCAGGCAGTGCCCTTACCACCTGCACTATCTCATCATGTCCTACTGTGTATACTGTAACATATGGAAGATCTGCACTGGCCAATCCTATACACAGCCTTATGTGTGCATACCATGGGGCCTGCACACCCTGTGATGTTTATTTAACCATCCCTGCCCCAATAAAACACTGCAATGGTGTATCAACCAACAGAAACACTCTATTACAGTGTATCACAATTCTCCATTTGCAGCATTCCACAATATTTTCCTGGGTTAGGCATCTGCAGATATGATCTACATGGGGGGGCAATAGGATTCAGTTATAGCAGAATCATTCAAGTAATACTTTAAATGATCAATGCAAAAAAATAATGCCAATCTGTATGCACTGAATGACACAAATTGGATAGAAGGAGCAAATGGTTCACTACAAAGGCCTTCTCCCTGGACAAATCTCTGTCTATATATAAAACACAGGACATCCTCATAAAATCTGACCTAGTGCTCATTGACTGCCATGCAATATCAGCTGCATCCTCCTGCTGATAGGAACATTGCTATACATGTGTAATGGATGCCCAGCTCAGCACACAGCCCATTCATACCACACTCCTACGGAAAATATCAGGGATTGCCCATTTTACCTTCCTCCCGCAGCTCCCAACGATGTCTAAGCGTCCCCTGACTCCGAAACTGCAGGTCCCGACACCACCCACATGCTTCCCACCTCCTGCACAGCCCCTGGCCACGCCTTAACACCTAACACCCTCCCAGACACGCCTCCTGGGTGGAGACCATTTGCAAGACCACGCCCCTCACATACACTAACGTCAGCCCATGGCCAGTGTTTATAACGTTGCAGCCAATCAATTAGTTCTGACTCTATCACGTGCATTTTCAGAGCTCCCTGATTGGCAGAACTGTTATGCGCATAGAGTTGAGGAAGCATGTTTATGGTGAGCACCGTGTGATTTCATAGAGCAGGGGGGAAGACACAAAGACAGGAGATACCTGTGAGAGAGGTAGGTAGGTAGGTAGGCAGGCAGGCAGTGCTGTGTGTGCACCCAGTGAGCCTCAGACACTTATTGCAATTGACCTATAAGTCTCCAAGCTGCAGGGAGTTCTGTCTACCAATGACCCCCTTTAGGGGATGTTCAGACTGATGGTGAGGTTACGGTGCAGTAGCCGCTTCCTCATGCCAGCTAACGGCTGCCGCTATATGTAGCCTCTTCCCATGGCAGCCCCATGTAGAATGAATAGGGGCAGCTGAGTGGTATAGTGCTGATTACTGCCCCCTGCTGTCAGATGTGCAACACTGCTTCCTTAAAGGGGAACAAAACCCACATGACTCACCTGTCTGCGTTCTATCGCAAGGCGCCACCTTTACTTCTGCCTAGAAATATTCTTTGGCTGTCTTGATTGGCCGTACTGGGATGACGTAACTTCCGCACAGGCGTTCCTTCATTCCCAGGACATGCAAGGAAAGCCAGGATTGCTGGGTCCCCCTGGCAATCACCACATGTGCAGCTCCTCCCAGCACAATCAGGCTGGTCAGATGGGTTATTGCAGAAGGGACATCGTCTCTTACCACTGGCCTCATTCTGTATTTTGCAAAAAAGAACTTTAGTTCCACTGTAGGAACCAGCAATGCAATGAGAGTTACCAGCAAGGTGCCAAACACTCAGGTCTGAACCTGCCCCTAGGTGCCTATCACATCAGCACGGTCAGCTACAAGGTGGTAAGAACATATATATTAATGCGTGTTGAGCTGGGGCAGGCCGTTCATTCAATGTCATCTCCCTGGCTCAAAGATGACCTGGTCATGTAAATCCTGGTGTCTGTGATGTGTAATAATAAATGTCTGACACTGTATCCTCTCAAGTTGCAACAAGTTACAATGTTGCAGTCTGTAGACTGAAAGAGAGGAGACTAAGAAAATGTTTTTTTTTGCCTGCAGCAGACTAATGACATCATCGACACCGACTTGAGCTCAATGATCTTTTTTAATGATACAAGGTGGAGTTTTACTGAAATAATGCTGTTTTATTCATGCACATTTTTTCATGCACAATTCTTAGCGACAGGTTCACTTTATTTAAGTCAGCTTGTGGAAGAGTTTCAGAACACTCAGGTAACACATCATGTCTGTGATAGCAGAGATTGCAGCTGAATCCACACTCTACTATAAAGTCCATGCAAATGATTCATGAGGACATTATTATTTTTAATAATAATAATAATAATAATAATAATAATAATAATAAACAGTATTTATATAGCGCCAACATATTAGGCAGCCCTGTACATTAAATAGGGGTTGCAAATGACAGACGAGTACAGACAGTGACACAGGAGGAGAGGACCCTGACCCAAAGAGTTTACAATCTAAGAGTTATAGGTGGAATGGTGAAGGTTTAGACCCTCCATCAGGTTTTCATTGCTGTCTCAGTGCGCTGTAAGGAGATTCACTCTCTCCGATCCTGCCGATCTCACACATGCGCAGTTAGATCGGCACGTTTTTTCCATCCTACATCACCTGATCTCTCGCCTGGGCGGGGTGACATAGGAAGAAGAACCCGGAAGAAGAGGAAAGGATGGTGGCGCCGGCTCCGTGACGACACGGGCCCCGATGCAAGACACCTCCGGATGGATCGGTCTGCCCTGCAGGATTGAAGGTAAGTGTATTTTTTTTATTTTTAGGCACTTTTCAATTTAATTCCTCTTTACATTTTACATCACCCACAAAACAGAAAATAATAATAAACAAAAATTAAATTAATTTTTTTATTTGTGGAATTAAAGTCATCCGTCTTCCCTGACATCACAGAATACAGAAGCCTGACACAGTGTCAGATATAGGTGAAAGTCACATTCATTGTCTCTCCACCCTACACACACATTCAATCCGGTCTAACGAGTTTAACAACAAAAAATCTCTATTTATGTTGGGCGGATGAAAATAATTTGATATTTGTACAGCTTTTGTCACCTTAAACATGTCATGAAATAAATATTGGCCCGTATATTTCCATAAATACATTTTTCTGCGGTGTGATATATTGAGGTATTTCACAGTGTCATAATTAATAAACAGGATTAATATAGCGCCAACATATTACGCAGCGCTGTACATTAAATAGGGGTTACAAATGACGGACGAATACAGACAGAGACACAGGAGGAGGAGAGGACCCTGCCCCAAAGAGCTTACAATCTAGGAGGTGGGGGCTGCGTACATGGGGAAAAAATCACCAAGGGGGTCAAAAGTCTGAGCAGGACATCCAATAAAGTTTACCTCTAGGCAGAAATTTAAGTTTTTGGTAGAGGGGGGTGAAGTAGACCCTCTGCTAGTGCCACTTTTGCTGAGATTTACCCTCTCTTTTGGTCCTGGTGGCGAGTCCCAGCAAAAGAACATTTTTTTCCCTAGAACAAGAAATCAATGCTAGAGAAACAACTAAGAAGGAATTTGCTTTGCTTTGGAAGATTTCTTCTAACTTCCTGTTGCATCTCTAGGATGCAAGATAAAGTACATTTTACCTGGGGATACTCACCTGTCCCTATTTCATTGTGGGCGCTGCCATTCTCTCCGCTATTTTCTGCTGCATCCCAATCTTTGGCTATTTTGATTGGCCGTGCCAGGGTGACATAACTCCTGCGCAGGTTTCATTCAGTCCCTGCATTCACTTTTTGACATATGGGCACCGATCAGACAGGTGTGTAAATACTTATTGCAGAAGGGACATCACCTGATACTTCCTGCAAAAAGGTCTGGACTAATGCTAAATTTTTAAAGTGGAACTTTAATTCATAATTTTATTGTCTTCCCCAAGTTAAATTAAATTCACAGCCCTGTGCGTGATCTGAATGGCCAAATACAGGAAGCTGAGAATGACAGGGGATGTAATTAGACATCCTGTCTGCACCATACAACTATAGAAAACCAGAGAGAGGCGTGGGATTTCCAGATTGCAGCTTGGAGGTTCTAGAATGAGGCTTGGAGTGCATATCCTCCTGCGCTTTCCTGTAGGACTAGGAAGAAACAGAGAGCTGAGATGTGCAAGGAAGAGAAAAGGAGCAGCTGGTGAGTTAATCTTCTGTCATAATATCCAACTGCTAAAGAATTGTGAGATAATACAAAGAAGGTTCCTTGTAAGCGACAAATTCTGTGCTATTCAACTTAATAATGGCTTATAGTGACGTGATTGTGGACTTTGTAAAGCGTCGCATAATATGTTGGCGCTATATATTGGATAATAATAACATAAACATAATATAAGTCATGCTTGCTTTTTCCCTGTTTGCAAAATCTCCTTACTGCATAAAGCTTTCTACCTGCATATATATAATAATATATGAACATCATATTTCATATTTTGATGATGAAGTGCTTGTGATGTTCATTGTTCTTTTTGTGACCCATTCTGCTCTATCGTAATCATGATTTCTACATTTGTCCTGGAGATCGGTGCTTGGGGGGTACCAAAGTGCATGGGTACATTTAAAGTGAAATTTAACCCTTCATTTACGATATACTGACTGCTTTTTTAGGACAGAAGAGACTCTGAAGGAATGTTCAGACTAGAGGTGTTTGCCATAGTTTTTTCTTACGTGTTACCGCTTTAAATCAGCAAAAAAATGAATAACATTGGTTGGGAAAAGGTCAGTTGTGCAGAGTAAAAGTTGGACATGTGCAGATCAGTGAACAATCCATGCACAAGCTGCTTAACCCCCGTTGGAATGAGTTATTTCATTCCCACCGGTCCAATCAAGAATCTAAAGATGGATGAACACAGAGAGAATACAGAAGTACCGGTGACCAACCAGAACATCACATTATTATTAAAAAACAGGATTTATATAGCGCCAACATATTATGCAGCGCTGTACTTTAAATATTTGTTGCAAATGACAGACAGATACATACACTGACACAATTGGAGGAGAGGACCCTGGCCAGAAGAGCTTAAAATCTAAGAAGTTGGGAAACTGCATACAATAGGAGGGGATATAGAATGGGGGAAGTAGTGAGGGTTTAGACAGAAGTAGATGGGTAGGCTTGTTTGAAAAATGGGTTTTGAGTTCTCTTTTAAATAAACAGAAAGTAGGAGCAAGCCGAATAGGACGAGGAAGACCATTCCAGAGAATGGGGGCAGCTCTAGAAAAGTCTTGGAGCCATGCGTGTGAAGAGGTTATGAGTGAAGAAGTCATTAGTAGGTCATGGAAGGAGCGAAGAAAGGGGGGTATTTTTCTACCAGGTCAAAAAGGTAAGTGGCACAAGAACAGTGGAGGGAATTGAAAGCAAAGCACAGGAGCTTGAATTTAACAGAACCTGGAAATGCCCTGAATATGAGGGGTAAATGGGAGGGCAGAATCGAGGGTGACGCCAAGACAACTTGCCTGAGGGGAGGGACAAATAACTGTGTTAATAACAGAATTATGGGCTAAATCTCCTGGGGCCTCAAACAACTTTAAGTTTTCTACCACTTTAAAAAATAATACTAAACTGGAGTTGGGATTTAAATAACTAAATACAGCTAACTTTTCATTATGTTTGAACATATTCATTATATATTTAAGGGAGGAATACAGATGCAGAATGATATACTGCTCCTTCAATCACACAATGGAGTTTGGATGAGATTTAAATTGAGTTATACCTTCTTCTCTGTTATCTATCAATTTAGGTTTCTTGTTCATAGCTGATGATTTTGGAAACTCTTTGCATCAGAGAAGAAGAATCCTCCGTGCACAGCTCAACAGGGTAAGTAGTCAGAAGAATGAAATATGAAAGATGAGGCTGTAGGAATTGCTGTAGGTTATAGCACTGTAATAAAATAGGTTTGATTATCCCTGGGGATAGTCATTCCTTGTCAGCTCTCCAATGATTTAATATTCGTACATTTAGAAACCTTTTGCAACAAATTGAGATACTCTGGATGTGGCCAGGTATGGTGGTCTGTTGGGGAAAACTTCCTTCCTGTCAGTTGGATGTTAACAATTAGATGGAACATTTCCTAATAACTCTCATTCCTAGTACATGATCAGCAGACATGCATTGCACCACATACATACATACATACATACAAATTCACCAATCCACATATGAAAAGATTCTTTAAAATGTTTTTATTTATTATACACAGCTTTGTACATTTTGCAAAGCCTCCACACTTCCTGAAAATTTCCAATCTTCGCCTTTGCATGTTCTAGCATCTACTTGCTTGGTGCCGTTCTACTCAATGTGTAGAGTTCGGTCCTCTGAGCCTTTTAGCCTTAAGTACTTATATTTCTACTACACTAAGCTGCTGAGTAGATCTAAGAAGTTGATGGGCCAAGATGTCTATAGCTCCTCAGTGTACTCTGATATTCAGAATTTGGCTCTTCCAGTCTTAGTCCAGCGTTGGACTTTCTTGTAGATGCCCAATGGCCAATTAGTAGGAGGAGTAGTACTAACCTAAAACTGGCAGAAATTTGACCATTTGCCCTTTAGACCGTTCCTATCTGTGACCAATGTAAAGATTTGCCCCTTCCTTTCCCAGTGATAACTTTTTTGGGATTCCCATCACTTTCTATAACAGTGACTATGACCATCAGGATAAATACAGAGCTGTAATCTCTGCATAATCTGACAAGTCTCCTGATCGTCCTCCTTTTTTTCTGCCTGTCCTAAAGAAATGTAATTAACAGTGGATAGGCCAACTATTATGTGTCTCAATTCTAGATGGCTTTTATAGGAATGGAGACTTCATGCAGTGTTCTCCCCAGAAATGTATTTGAGCCTAGTGGGGAGAAGCTATAAGTGGGTGGCCAAAAAGGAGTTAGACCAGCGTGTGACAAATTTTGTGTTCCCAGTTGTTGCCATAGGAATGCAGTAACCCCTATAATTCTGTCCTATAATTTTGCCCCATTTGTCCAGAGACCCTGTATTGTGATCCAACATTTCAGCAACCGCCCAAAACAGCTAGTTAGTTACTGAAAAGTGCTGCTTGGTGCATAAAGGGGCTGGGGAGAACAATGGCAAAAAAATTTGAGATTTTAGCAGAAGGGGAATTTACCTTTCTAACCCTTTAATTTGTGGATGCAATGTGAAAGGGTTAGAACCACATAACTAGGAATTGTAACCTATTCACACTGCATCTAAAAACTGAAAGTAAAGTTGTTGTTTTTTTTTTACCCTTCTGAAAATAAAGCTGATTTCACAAAGCTTCAAGATAAAGAAAATGATTCTTATTTTATCCATGTGACTAATTCTCAGATCTCATTGGACTTGGCTAAAAATGTCATGATCCATCGCTTGGTGGGATTCGAACCTATCGCGTCTCTGCAGTTTCAGTATTACTATGACGTTCAGGGTGATATTTATATCAGAGGTTGACTTGTTTCTATGTTATTGCTCCAGAATTGATTGTAGGTGAGACACCGCCAGCATTGTCCATCATGGGGGCGGAGCAGAGCAATGAGCATGACGTTCGGCATGGAGATTCCAACTCTGGTGAGTTTGAAATTCTGTTGGATCCTAGGTTTAGCAAGAATAACTTGGGGGAGGTCAGACATTACTGACGTGTGAAAACATCAGGGGGTTTGCATTACCATGTTCAGCAGATCACATTACAAATGTCTGCTTACCTGTAGCAATAATTCAGAATTCCTGTTTTCAGAAATGACTTTAGGAGGATGATTACAGAGGTATACAAACTGATGCAACTATTGTAATACACCAAAATTAAGCTGTGTAAGTAGCTGGGAAGCAGAACAGGGAGTCATTTGTGCAGTAGTGCAATAATGCTGATAGAAGGAACAAGCAGATCAGTACAATAATCTCATCAGTCTTCTGCTTCTCCATTCACTGGTAACTCACAGGCTGGGTGAAAGAAAAGACCTTACAGTGTTACTGAAATGCAGCAGAAAAGAAACAGCTCTACTGCCCTGCCGGACAGCTGTGTAGCAGAGCTGTGGTGGTTCTAACCTTTACTTTCACTACAAATATTATATTAAATAGTATTTATATAGTGCCAACATATTAACGCATCGCTGTACAATAAATAGGGGTTGCAAATGACAGACAGACACAGACAGTGACACAGGAGGAGGAGAGGACCCTGCCCAGAAGAGCTTAAAAATGTGTTTGTATTTCTGTTTGTGTTGGAGAATCTTCCTTATTTTATGTCTCATGAAAGGAAAAGGAAATAAGGGAAAACCTCTATAATGTAGACAAGATGAACAAGAAAGTTTTGGGGCAGATTCAGAAGCAGTTAATGCTTTCAACAAACATTCACTGGATGTGAATCTTCCTGGTGCATAAACCCTGGAATATGAATGTTCAGATAGCTGAATCATACATTTCTTTAATACAGATCAGTAGGCATACTGCAGGCATAAAATGGACATGGGTTGCACTTATGTATCTATCTCCAACCCTTATTTTTGCCACTTTCCCCTTAACTGGTAAATCTGTTTGTGTCGCTGAATCTGAATTGTGGAAGTGAAAGTTGCAGTTGACTTTTGCTGAGCCAACAACCTGCTATTATCAGACTTCTTTTAGAAGAGGTATCCAAAGGCTTGGTTGTAACATTTATGATCTTTTCTTTTCCCAGCAAATCCCTCACCGGCCAGACAGAGAGCGAAGATGGACGACATTGTGGTGGTGGCTCCTGGGACACAATCTCACCGGAACATCACAAAAGACCCCGAGGTCATCAAGCTGCAGGAGATCCCAACCTTCCAGCCCCTCCTGAAAGGTCAGAACCTTGTTGTTTTGTGTATGCAGGGTGATCTCTTACTCGTTTCACCCCTATATGTCAGATGCAGAGGTGTTTCTTATATTTGGGAGAAATGGGCTCGGGATAAAAGCAGCTTCATAACACAACAAGAGAAATCAACAGACTAATCTATCTGTGTTTGGAATACACAGCATTTTTTTCATTTCAGTAGTCATATAATAGAGGCTGCTTTTATCCTGTGGCCAGCTAGAATAGCATTCTGTTTTTCCACATATCTTGTTAGCAGAGGACAGCAAATTTTTTTTGTAGCACGGTGGCTCAGAGATTAGCATTCTTGCCTTTGCAGCACTGGGTATCAGGTTTGAATTTCGACCAGGACACTATCTGCATGGAGTTTGCAGGTTGTCCCTGTTTTTTCATGGGTTTCCTGTGGGTACTATTGTTTCCTCCCACATCCCAAAAACAGGCAGTTATATTATTTGGCTTCCCCCCAAAACTGACCTTGGATTGTTTTAATGACATATAACTATGGTAGGGACATTAGATTGTAAGGTCATTTGTGGGACAGCTAGTGTCACATGACTATGGATTTTGTAAAGCGCTGGGTAATATGTTAGCGCTATATAAATACTGGATGATAATAATAATAATATTATGAGTTCTGTCATCCAAGAAATTGTTTTCTACCATATTGTCCTTAGTCTCATTGCAATCCTGCAAACTGTCATTGATGCAATACTTCTTCTTTTGTCATTGTACTAAAGTCTTATTTCTTTTCATTGCTGGGTGACATCAGATCATTAACAGAAGCAGTGTTGTCACCTAGTAGCGGGGTTTGTTCCCTTTGAGTGTTACATAGAGATCCTAAAGCACAGCCCCTCTCACTTCAGTCAATTTGAATGCTAGGAACCATAGTCCTATTGCTACTGTCATACAACTGCATGACGTGTCTGGAGCAATGCATGATGTAAGATCTTATAGTTAGACTCATATAGAGTTAAAAGATATTTATTTAAGAGTCAGGTGATTCAGTTTTTGGGACATACAATACAAAATGTTTATTCTTAGGGGGAAGTTAGTCCTGCTTCACACTTTATGCTTGTAGTGAAAGATGAACCAAAGTTTGCGTTCCATGCTTCTGATTGTGCCCAGGGTCTCCATGAAAGGGGGCTCTTTAAGTTCCTGGATTTGTCCTTTTGGCTAAGGAATCTCATAGTTTGTGCTGCGTTCTTTCCGATACATTAAATTTGTATCAGGATAAAAATAATCTCATTGTAACCAAAAATATTTGTTGTTTTAACTTTTAAAATTTTTTTAGTTAACAATTTTGTAAGCTTTGCAGCCTCTAGATTGTAGAGTCCCTACTGCCATGTCAGAGCAAATCACAATTGGTGGCATTTCACGTACAATGCTGCAGAAAAGGCACAGGAAGCTGACATGATGTGAATCATACATCCAACTGACTCTATAAAAAACCACAATAAAAGGACCAGGCTTGAATAGACAGAATTGAATCCCTCACTTCCTGTTTTGTTCACAGAACATAGGATGAAGGAATATCTTCCAAATGGGATACTGACAGGTGCTCTTACCCTTCCTTGCTCCATCCAAAATTAAGAGTGAAGGCTGATGTAGCTGTAAATGGAAGCAAACTCCTTATTCATGCACATGTTTTTGAATAGGGCTAGTCAGGTGTCCACAAAACTTTGTCCAAGTATTGTATGAAGCAAATTTAGCGCTGGGTAATATGTCGGCACTATATAAATACTGTGTAGTAGTAATAATAATATTAATAGAATTGGTATTTGTTGATGATTAGTGGGTTGCAGGCAGTACAGATGATCATCAGCAGAGGGCAGCAGAGCTCAGCATAATTCTCACTTTTCCTGGAATTTACAGGGGAAGTAAAACTAATTTATCATCCTCTGTACCTGATTTTTTTTTTTTTATTTCCATGGTCCAGGTTCAGTATAGGAAAATCAGTAAAAGGGGCACACACTGCTTCTCCCAACACTGGTCTCTACTACAAGCTAAACTGGAGCAAAATATAACAAAAATCATTCTAATCATTCTCCAACATAAGAACATAGACCAAAAGACTTGAAAATACATAACAAAACACTTCCAATGGTATATTTTACAAACACATGCAAATAAGAAAAGTGGTTTGCTCCTGTTTACTTAATTGGGGTAGAAAGTAATGGTAACTCTCCCCAGTGGGGACACATATAATAATATGTCTGTAGTTTTGCTTTAAACCCAGTCTGACCCAGGACAAACATCTATGTCTTATGGCTTTGATGGAAGCAGATGTTGTACAGCTTTAAATCAGGGGGAATGGGAGGATAGGCAGAGTGGTTTTATTCTACATAAACCTCACCAGTCATTCATTAATCTATCACAATTGCTTGATGAACGGCATCCAGTTAACACAGAACACATATCAGATTTTCAACACAACCATTCGTCTCGGGCAACAACAATCTGATGTGTGTACATAGTACGAGTTTACTCATCTGTGGAGACCAGGAAAACCAGTCTGCTTTCATCTTTGCAGGTTAGGCAATAAAAACAAATGGAGGATTGTTTACAATGACTCTTTCTTTGTTACACCCTGGGCCTAAAGATAAGAAAGCTGTGTTTTTCCATCAGTCCACTTTCACTTTCTCTCTCTCTCTCTCTCTCTCTATACCTCTTATATATTTTTCTTTTTTCCCTCTCTGTCCCTCTCTTTCTCCCCCCCCTTACCCCCTCTCTCCCCTCTCCCTCCCACTACACTTTCCTTCTCTCTCTCTATTTCCCTCCAAACCAAATCTACTTTTTGCTTTTCAAAAGAATTTTATTCAAATGACTATTTATATATACATATTTTATTTACTCTTACCCCTCCCTCTCTCTCTCTTTCTCTCTCTCTCTCTCTCTCTCTCTCTCTCCCTCACTCTCTCCCTCTCCCCTGCTCTCTCTTTTTCCCTCTCTTCCCCCCCCTCTCTCTCTCTCTCTTTCTCTCTCTCTCTCTCTCTTTCTCTCTCTCTCTCTCGCTCTTTCTCCCTCTCTCTCTCTCTCTCTCTCCCCCCTCTCTCTCTCTTTCCTTGCAAACCAAATCACTCTTTAAAAGACTTTTATTATATTTACATATATTATTTTATTTAAAACCTTAAAATAATTCCTCATTCTATTTTTTTTATGATACAAACTGCAGTCTGCTCTGTTTGAATGATGTTTTAATATAAAATTGTTTATGTAACTTCATATAGAACTCCAGCTATCATGTCATGAAAGGGAGGCCGCAGCGTTTCATGTCAGAGGTTCTGATGTCTTTTAGCCGCTGCCATCCTAATCTCTGCCCCTAATTAAATGGCTCCCTGTCATGTATAAAGCTTTGGTGTTCAGGGTTCGGCCAGCTAATCTCTAAGGACGCAGCTTGTTTGTCCTCCGGGGGTCCGCCAGTCCCAGAACTTTGCTGTCTGGTGTGGAGAAAACTCTGCAGAAACAACATGAACGCTTCAAAAGTGATGACCTAAGACTCGGCTTAATTTCCTTCATCTCCTATCTACTAAATGCTGATTTCTCCTTTCATCGCCATCCATGCCCCCATTTCTCATCATCCTCTGTCACGCATTAAACTTTAGTTTCAGGCAAACTGCTAACTCGGCTTACAAGATTGTAGCCAGATCAACAGGTAACAGGTTAACAGTCCTTGAAGTTCAAATCTGTTTTAAACATTTTATTGCTCCCTGGCTTATATCATAAATCTCCAGTGGGTTCTACATAGCAGCTGTGAAAATGTTTAAAGGTAAAGTCAGATCTTAAGGTGCGTACACACTTCCAATTTTTATCGTTCCAATCGAACGACGAACGATCGATTGGGCAAAAAATCGTTCGTAAAAAAGTAAATCGTATCTATTGTGTGTACAATATCTACGAACGATCGTGTCGTTATCTCTATGTGCAGGATCGGTGCTATACGATCGTTCGTATATATCGTACAGGAACGTTCATCGTTCGTTTTCCAACGATAATAATTGGAAGTGTGTACGTAGCTTTACAAAGGGCCTGATTTATTAAAGCTTTCAGAGACTAGAGACGATAGACTATCATGGGAGAACCTGGGTGATCCAGCAAATATTGATTAGATTTCTTAAAATAATTTGTTATTATTTGACAAACGTTTTCAATGCTGGACCAGATCTATTCCAGGTTTGCTGGATTACCTAGGTCCTCCCATGATAGTCTATCTTCTACAGTCTTGGAGAGCTTTAATAAATTAGACCCATAGTCTGTCTGGATAATATTAATTCATATAAGTATGAAACATCCAAACAAAGGGGAAAGGATAATGGAGGTGAAAGGTAATCAAGTGTATTTTTACAAAGAGATTCCCAGCTGCTATCTAGGAACTTCTGGAGACCGATAGAAATTCCAGCATCTCCATTGCAGGGCACTGCCATCTTTTTCTTTCTTCTCTTCCTATTTGCAATTATTATTATTAATAATATTATTAAACAGGATTTATATAGCACCAACATATTACGCAGCGCTGTACATTAAATAGGGATTGCAAATGACAGACTAATCCAGACAGTGATACAGGAGGAGAGGACCCTGCCCCGAAGAGCTTACATTCTAGTAGGTGGGGGAATTAACACACAATACCGTAGAAGATGGGTAGGAAAAGTTTGAAAAATGGGTTTTGAGGGCTCTTTTAAATGAACAGAAAGTAGGGGCAAGCCGAATAGGACGAGGAAGACCATTCCAGAGAGTTGGGGCAGCTCTAGAGAAGTCTTGTGTCCGTGCGTGTGATGAGGTTATGAGTGAGGAAGTCATTTTTAGGTCATCGGAGGAGCGGAGAGAGCGGCTGGGGGAGTATTTTTCGATCAGGTCAGAAATGTAAGTGGGACAAGAACTATGTAGGAATTTGAAGGCAAAGCACAGGAGATGAATTTGATTCTAAGGTGAAATGGAAACCAATGAAGAGAACTACAAAGAGATGCAGCGGAAGAGGAGCGGAGGGAAGGATGGATGAATCTGGCTGCAGCATTTATGATAGATTGTAGAGGAGAGAGTCGGGTTAGTGGAATACCAGAGAGGAGGAGGTTACAGTAGTCCAGATGAGAGATAATAGGCGCGTGTACAAGGAGTTTGGTGGTCTCTGGGGGACAGGTAGGGGCAGATTTTGGAGAAAGTGACAGGACCTGGAAATGTTCTGAATATGGGGGGTAAATGAGAGGGCAGAATGGAAAGTAGGGGAGGGACAAATAACAGTGTTGTTAACCGTACAATGTTTGGGCATCTTGATTGGCTGGGCCAAGGTGACATAAGTTCTTCGCAGGCTTGTTTGAATTATTTAGTCCCAGCAACTGCACTTCCATAGAGAAATCATGCAGGAAAGAATGCTTATTGCAGAAGATATATCACCTGCTTTGTTCTGCAATAAAGCCCTGCCTGATCCCAATTTTTTAAAGTGGAAGTTTAGTTCAGCTTTAAAATTCAATCTCTTCCTATATTTTGTAATTGTAAACCTAATCCATTTCAATTTTTAGTGTCTAGATCAGTGTTTCCTGACTTTTTTAGCATGGGGAACCCCTAAACTATGGTCATATTTCCCCCCTTCTAAAATTCTTTTAGCCCCAGCTCATTAGTGTGGTGGTCAGTGGTAAGAATGCCTCTTATATTGCTGGCCAGTAGGAAGAATGTCACCCTTACAGATAGCCAAATAGATCATTGGTGTCACTTAAACTGACCTAAGAGTCATAAATTGCTCATTGCACAAATAACCTCCAGCAACTTTAGGAGGAACCCCAGAATTCTTTGGAATCCTGGATGATAAACACTGATCTAGGTGATCATAGAATTGATATTGCAGCAAATGTATCAGTGCCAAAATAAAACAAGGCTTAAAAACAATCTGAACATTTTTGTGCTGAAGCCTAATACCCCTGTGGCCAGGAGCATGGTGAGATATCCAGTAAGAAACAGATCGTAATAAAGTTCCCATGAAGTAAATCGCTCTTTTCCCAACTGCAAATGACGCCATTGTGTTGTGTGTTACCCTGATGTAAATAAGCCCAGGAGCTGACAATATGCTGTGCTGGAGGGAGGGGGAGCTGATCTTTGTATGACATCAGCCGATAAGAATGGAGTGAGGTCAGCCCTGGCTGCAGACTGTCCCTGCCTGCTTAACCCCTTGTTGTCACATTTCCCAAACATCTCCTAATATGTGCCTGGTAAGGGTCAGGAAATACCCAGAAATCTCCCAGTCACATGAAAATATCTGTATTCCCATATCTGTGCATTTTATTTATCTTGCTGGGAAGAGGAACCTTATTACTATGTGGTGATGTTACAATTCTATAAGAAACAATACCTGAAGGACATTTATTATGTATAAGGTTTGTAAGGAATTGCAATTTCTTTGCTGCATAGAAGTATGTTGGTTTCCTGAAGCAGATGCAGAAAAAATCCTAAACAGATGACATTAATTTGCTTCGGGCAATGTGTATTAATATTACACAGTATTTATATAGCGCCAACATATTAAGCAGCACTGTACAAAGTCCATAGTCATGTCACTAGCTAATGTCCCTACCATAGTCATATGTCTTTAATACAGTCTAGGGGAAATTTTATGGGGAAGCCAATTAACCTAACTGAATGTTTTTGGGGTGTTGGAGGAAACCCACGCAAACACAGGGAGAACCTGCAAACTCCATGCACATAGTGTCCTGGCCCAGACCTAGCGCTACAAAGGCTGGAGTGCTACCTCTGAGCCACCATGCTGCCCGGTTCTCATCAAGTCATTTGGGCCTCCAAAACTCCAATTTATGTAATTTACTTAAAACAGAATTGATTGTGTGCATTCCTAATACATCTGAATTGATGTGGCCTTGCTCACCTCTCCTCCATCTTTCTCGCAGGTCTTCTGAGTGGTCAGACTTCCCCACCCAACGTCCGCCTGGAGCGTCTCGACTCCCCGCAGGTGCTGCAACTGTGCGTGCGCTACCAAGATCACCTACACCAGTGTGCTGAGGCTGTGGCCTTTGACCAGAACGCATTGGTGAAACGTATTAAAGAGGTGAGCAGGGGTGCAGAATGGTGTACTTACAGGTGCCATTATTTAGCTATTCATACATGAACCAATATTTTCCATCCGTTCAGCAATAAATTGTGTAAAACCAATCCAACTTCCAACAATATTTTGGATCAATATTTGTCAGGATGTTAATGGAATGTGTGTTCACAATATGCTACAACTCCAACATTAACCCAGTGCTGAAAGGATGACGGCCTCTAGTTGACACGTATTATAAGCTAGTCAACAATGGCATCTCCATTGTTTCTATGCTTAAAGGTCCCCTTTAAATTAAGCAATTAATTTAGACATCTTGTGCATTTGGTTTCTGTGCAGATTTATTTTTTATCCCATTTATGTGACAGATGGATTCTTCCGTGGATACCCTGTACTGCTACATGCAAGAACGGCAGAAGCGCTTCGCTAAATACGCTGAGCAAATCCAAAAGGTGAATGAGATGTCGGCCATTCTGAGACGGATTCAGATGGGGATTGATCAGACGGTGCCACTGATGGAGAAGCTGAATGCAATGCTGCCTGAAGGGGAGAAGCTGGAGCCGTTCTGTATGAGTCCGGACAGGGAACATAAACCTTAACTATTTATTGCTGGTGAAAAGCATTTGGGATCATCATTAGACTGACCTGAATTTAACTGGCTTTATAGATTCACCAATGTGATCCCAAATCCAAAGGAGCAAAGTGTGATGGAATGTTGCAGAATCAAGAATCACTTTATGGGTGCTGCATATGTTCAGGAAGTTAGACTAGCCATACTTGTCTGAAAAAAGCTATAAAGAGAACCTGGGAGTATAAAATATTGGAGCTGCTGCCCTGATTCTGATTTCACTGTTTAGTGGGTCACTGATCTGGAAGAAGTATGCAGAATGGGAGTTTAGACTTTTATTTTTCACTGGCTGCATGTTTGTTCCAGAACAATGATTGTTAATGGGGGCAGCTGAGCGATGGCCAAGCTCTATTACCTTCTCATCTCTTGGTAGCCTTTGTCTTGGGGTAAATGCTGTTTCACCCCTTTGATTAAAGCAGCCCCGATCCAGACATTCACAAGTTTCCATTTTTGCATTTCAGAACATAGTTCCAATTTTTGCAGCTGTCTTCATCTATTTCTGAATCTACCTTGGACAAGAAGCGGAATTTCTGAAGGAGTCTCCTAGATTGTAGCCACGATTTAGCATTTAAATCCTGAACTCTGTCATCCTGCAAATTGCATAAAGTATAAATAATGATGGGCACTGCTGCATGTTCTACTGTATATATTACAGAGGAGAGAAATTTGTGTCTGTAAATATTCAGCCCGAGTTCTGTTTTTGTTTCAGGAATTTGAACTGTGACATTCATCTCTATCCAAAGCCGCTGTGATGTCACATGGTCCAGGCGTAGCTAATAAAATATTTATCTGCAGATCTGTGACTGACACCACACTTTGTTCTCCAGCTATTGAGTAGGAAACATATAATTCCTTTACAAATCAGACAGGGAAAGTGTTGCAAGAAAAAAACGGATTTTCCTTTTACTTTCAAAATATTAGGAAAAATAGGTCAAAATAATTAAAAAAAAATTCGGATGATTATTACAGTGGGTGAATTGAAACACATTCCCAAGCTGCAAGTAAGGGACGAAAACAATCTCTTGAACTTGTTAGGAAATGTGACAGCTGCAGAGTCCATGCCCTAGCACAATCCGTTCACCCCTTGCATGTTATAGACCTCACCTATTCCAAGTATCTGATTCTCTACCAACTCTTCAACTCACCTCTCAGCAAAGGGGGAAAAGCAAAGGGAAATACAGCAAAGGGGGAAAAGCAAAGGGAAATACCATGGAGTGTTCCTTGAGTCTGCTACCTTTACATCCCGGATGGCGGCACTAAGCAGCAGTGCCCAGGCATTTGATGTCTACACCAGGGAGGGTTCCACAGGTGAATGACACGTAAATGATCACATAATCCTACAGGAGAACATTTGGTGAAATTACCTGGTAATGGTGTTTCTTAAAAAGTGTGCACATGTAAACTTGGAAAGAATCTTTCATGATCGTTTGCAGTGACAGATGAATAAACGAGAGCTGTGCACAAAGCACCGCTTCTGTTCCATGTAGAGGGTCACTTGTGGATCTGTCCTGAAGGACAATGGTGGGCGATGGCTGTACTCAGATTTGCGCCCAAGGCGAGCACAACCAGCGATAATGCTCCGATAGCCTTAGATGTTATTATTATTAAACAAGATTTATATAGCGCCAACATATTTCATAGTGCTGTACATTAAATAGGGGTTGCAAATGACAGTGACACAGAAGAGCTTACAATCTATGGGGTGTGTTTGGGTGTTTCAATTGCTTACTATACTGTTACCTTCAGACTGACAGCCAGTGGCTCCATATTCAAGTTTTGCCCCTTCAGCAGCACCAAAGTTATTGTAAAGAAAACAACTATTCAAAGAAAACGTCTTGGTTTTGTGACATTAAAGGAAGTAGATTATGATATAAAATGTAAGTCTGGTTGTGTAACAGTTCACTATAAAAGAAAGTCTGCAAGTAATTACTCTGAAAAAATGATTGCGTGACTGACAGAGCTTCCAAGTGTTTTGGCTTAAGATGCATTTTAAAAAGGCCGTACAATATTAATGTGCAACTAACAAAGTGGTTTATCTATACATGAATGGGAGATCTAATTCTGGTACCACATCCTCTGGTACCGGACCTTAAAACAACTCTGGTCATGTTTAAACTTACTATATGTATTCCTTTACATTTATAATAAAGAAAGCGTTAGTACGTTGTACAATTACTCCCTTTAGCCACTGTAAGTTTCACAAATCTTTCTTTACATTTCTATTTGGGAATTTTTAGGTACCTTAACACAATAACTCAAGTTATAAAATAACAATATTTATTTCCTTACATTCATAATAAATAAAAAACCTGAGAACATTGTACAATCACTCATTATCTAAAACACAATTATATCAATTCATATTTACTATACATCTATTGCTACAAATTTTCATCCTTCACACATTTCGCCAATAGGCATCATCAGAAGGACATTCAATTATGAAAATTGCAACATTCTTTTTACTGTATATTTTTTGAAACTTCAATAGTGACTGCAAAACTTGGTCCAAAACCATCCCAAGTTTATCATCTAAGTGAAAGTTGATTAAACTTATTCATTCACAGGGAATACACATAGGAGCAATCAGTGAAGAAGAGAAAAGGTTACAAGAAAGGCTGCTAATTGGTGTATGTCAATCAGTGAGATCCTCACCTGTCAATGAATAAGTATGGTATATTTACGTTTCAATGGTGCTCACTCATAAAGGGGTGAAATAAAAGTTCACTTGGATCATAAACTTGGGGTGGTTTTGGACCAGGTATTACGGTCACTATTAAAGTTACACAGTAAAAAGATGCAATTTTCATGATTGAATGTCCTTCTGATGAAGCCTGTGTGCGAAAGGCGTCAAGGATGAAAAGAAGTAGAAGTTGATGCATAGTAAATATGAATTGATATAATTGTGTTTTAGATAACGAGTGATTGTACAACCTACTCAATTTTTATTTATTATGAATTTAAGGAAATATTGTCATTTTATAACACAATTTTAGTTATTGTGTTAAGGTACCTAGAAAATACCAACTAGAAATGTAAAGAAAGATTTTTGAAAATTACAAGTAGCCAACCAGAAGCCTGTGGTGAATACAGTAACATCTGGCTGCAATGGGAGAGTTAAATACATCCTCCAGTTTAGTAAACACAGGACACTTCGGGTTACAAGATTTTTCTTTAATGTTTGGTTCAAGGTATTTCCAAATTAAGGCTCAAGATCCAAACTGCACAAGGGACAAATGACACAGAAATACCAACCCAGGCGTCACAAACACCTCCACAATTCCAATGCAAAATTGCAGTTTTATGGGCTGAACAAAGAAAAAAAAAGATAAAACAAGAACAAACATTTGAGTCCCTGAAAAGAGGATTGAAAGGATGACAATCATACAACAAAGATCCACAGATGGGTGTTTATCACACGATGTAAAAAGAAAAAGGAACGCGACTGAGATTCATTATGACAACTTGTACCTGGATTATTGCTATTACACATTGTGATGGATGGGAAAACGTAACACAAAACTTGGTGTCTCTGCATCAGTGACAGAGGTGTCCAATTCTGTTCTGGATCAGTGTATTGTACAAGGCACTTGGTTTCATTTTTCTGCTCTACCTGCAAAGATCCGGCTAGTAAAGCACTTTGCTTCTAAGCTGAACTCCAGGTAGATATAAAGATTTGGAATAATGCAGCTCTGTATTTACACATTGGCACAATGCAAGCAATGGAAGTACCTACATGTGCAGAACAATCAGCCAATCAGTTGTGCTCATCATTCTGCTGCTTCTTCTATTACTAACCAATCACAGAACAGGGGAGGGGCAAGACCTGCAAGTTTTACAGAACTGAAGCAGAGAGAAAATAGGTCTCCCGTCCTGCCAGAAGGAGCTGTGTAAATCTGGATGGACAGGAATACAAATCTTTGGCAGGGAAATTATCTCCCTTATATGCATTTCATCTGTGCTTAGTGGTTTGCCTGGAATTTTAGATCATTATGAATATATCTATTTTTCTTCATTACTTAAATTACACATCTATATTGTATATACTTTTGACGGTCAGTCACGCTAATTCTATTCATCCTGCTGCAAATTAATGTCTCCTGTCTACACAGCCCAATGGGGAGCTGTTAGAGGATAGAAGATAAAAAATATATATTACATAGAATATTTCATCCCCAAAGTGAGCCCGTGTTCCAGGGCCATGTGCATTGTAAGCAGTCATTGATCTATAGACCAGCAGTTACAGATTTATTACCATGGAGATTTGTGAATGGAACTTTGTGTTGTATATATATATTATATTTTTCATCATGATTAGATAATAGTGTCCCTTTGAGGAGGAATTCAGATTCTAGTTTCCTGTTTCCAGTTAGTGTTAAATTGGGTCTTTAGCACTATCACATATACAATGAACACAAGCATTCGCCTTCAGTCTCCCTTCACTGATTGCACTCCTTATACACTGGGCACTTGTGATTGGTTTATTTCTTTTTCAATAATAGAATCACAAGGAAATTTCTGTCTGAAACAATTTGCCAAAACGTAATTATAGTGGGGAAATGAGCACTGATTCCATGAAGATCCCCTTTCATGATAAGACGTCTGCAGAGAAGAGTATAAGAGTCTTTTATCTTAACGTAGGTCAGAATCTCTTTATATCAAAGTCATCATTAGCTCACTATAACATGAAAACCATGCACCATTCATTTTACAGCCACAGATCTGCAGGACTGATGGTAAGTCAATGTTCCTCAGCAACATGCTAACCAACACCAAATGACAACATACAAATTCCAGCAAGCCCCACAAAACATCTAAAAGTGGACCTGTCCTGCTAGAAATACCGGGGCCCATTCTTCATCTCCTTCTGAAGGTGCCAGTCATGAACCTATTCTGCCTGATCCTGATTTAATACCATCAGTCAACAACTTGACTCAATCCAAACTGAGCATATGATGAAAAAACTTCAAACCGCATACATCGCCATTAAAACCACAGAACTGTAAAAAGCGAGCTTGGTCCCCGAATTTACCTCCTTATTGGCTACCGAGGAAGTCAATCACATATAGGGCATCAGGAAGTAAAGACACAAAACAAGCTATTGGCAAACCTTAAACAGTATTTGAGGCTTTAAAGCTTTGCTTCAGAAGTTACAACCAAGCTGCCCAAAGCCTTACATTTGAAGAAGCTTGTTGGATGTAAAGCCAAGGTAAAAGGCCAAAAGGGGCAACAGGGAGCTTTAAAAGTGAGTTGAATCCAGATCAGCCTTTACATAAAAAATTAAGATTTGCATATAACTACAGCTGGCTCTGGATCCAATGATCACATTGATGTGGCCATTTCACAAAAGGTCACCTCTGCCCTTTTCTCACCTTTTTTCAGAATTTTGGGGGGGATTATTGAATGCAATAGGTTTGATTTAAATGTGCAAAACAAAATGAATTTCTGTGACACTGTTACCTTTCCCAACCCTCAATAGCATCCATGATATAATGGTGGGCATTAGGAGTGTGCCCTTGTAGACTTTTCCCTTATTTTAGAAGCCCAGTGAAGTTGGCGATACAATTTGCAGTCCAATTTCTTTTCCAACAAATCCAGCTTAACACAATTAACTATAAAGAATATTCAGAGCAAGGATTATCCTTTCAACCAAAGATATAAATTGATTAAAATGAAGATTTCAGTTGCTACCACCTTCTAAAATCAACAAGGCTCTCCGTTTTGGTTATGTATTGCTGTGATTGGTATGATTTGATTTTTTGTCCTTTAAACTTAAAACAAACTGAAACTAAAATGAACACAGATTTTAGCTCTTGGGAATTGAAGAGATTTTCAATGAGTACCAACTCTGTTCATGTAATGCTGTAAAAAGAGTTCAAGTGCCAAATCGCAGAATGGTGCCCAATGCAGACCAGGCACAGGGCACCCTGCCACCCGAGAGATGCTACAGGTTCCAGCATGCCCAACAAGCATTTAGAAAGGCATGCTTTGACTTGTAGTTCCTCAACATGGCTCTCTTCCTGCTCTAACCCTACATGTTCAAATTTTATGCTGCTACGTTGACGCTCTGGATAAAGGATGACGCACAGGCTTGAGGCTCCTCATATGGCCAGAATGATCTTAGCTACCTTTTTCCAAGAGCTTCTGTACAACATTTTCATAGTGAGTTTCTCCAAACACAACATTCAGATTTCACAGGGAACAAGATGATAAGCACAAAAATAAAATTTAATCTTAAACCCAAGAAGTCCAGCTTGCTAGTTCTTCCCAGTCCCCCCTTTAATGCTGGGTCTCAAGACACCTCAATGACTTCCATACTGCCGGAGAAGTTAGTCTGGCTCCCTACTTTGCCCAGTTCTTCCCGGGACCTGCTGTCCACCAGGCCTTCCCCAAATTCCATCTGGCAGCTGCGACGCTTAAACTGCTTTTCAAAGGGGCTTTCCTCGTGCCAGCTCCGCCTAGAGTCCCCACGGGCACAGGGTTTTTGCCTCCTGCGCACTGCACAAGAGGGGTCTGTGGGCAGCTGTCCACAGCTGTAGGCTGCAAAAGCCCCTGCGCTGTACAATGTGGATGCGGAATAGAAGTGTGGTGGGGCATCGGAGGTGAAGTACCAGCTGCCGGTAAGTGATGAGGCCTGAGTCGCCAGTATATCAGAATGCCAGTCCTTGAGGCCCAGCGCTGGTTTGGCCAGGTGCTGCTGGCTGCTAGACAGTCCAAACAGAAAGTTAGTTTTACGATGGTCCTCCATACTACCACTCCGGAAAAGGGGTGCTGCCAAGGAGCGCTGAGACAGAAAGCTGCTTCGAGATGACGTCTGCTGTGTTTGCCGGTATTTGTCTTCAGTCTGCCGACAACTGGCCGGTGTCTCCGGGACCCTCTTAGCCTCTTCCCGGTCAGGGCTGGCCTCTGGTGACTGTTCAGAGACCTCCTCAACAGGGGAGAACTGACACATCTTACTGCCTCCCTCCAGGGATGCTGAAGGTTTACAGAACTCTTTGCTGTCCTCTGGCGCAGAGGTTAGTGACGCTGTGCCAGACAAGCTGCAATAAGACATCGATTTGATGTCCAGGGAGAAAGAGCGCTTTATTTTATTGCTGTCCTCCCTATGCGTTACATGCAGTCCATTAAGGCCTTGTAAGAGTGGAGCCTCCTCAAGACATGTGGCTTGTGGTGGCTCTTCTGAGGTAGGGTGAGCTTGCTGGGGACTCTGTGGTTGAGGTGCCTCTGTAGTGGCCGGAGCGAGGTGGTTTTCATTAGCACTGCAGCTCAGCTCAAGCTGAAGCTTCAGTTTGCAGACGGCAGCAGGCGCCTGATCACCCTGAGTTTTTATCTTTTTTTCAAAGTCCAGGAGCTGGCCCAGGAAATTGAAGTTTGGCGAGATGGTCGGACGTTTCTCTTTGACAAACCTGTAAAAAACGAAAAAAAAGTCCCGGTCAAAAAAGGAAGTTTACATACAGCTTTAAAATTGCAAAGATGACCTTTATGTGAAACTTCACAATTAACTTTTTGGTACCTTGGTCTGTCAAATATACTGCCAGACAAACTCATCTATACGTGATATAATTTAAATATTAGTTTTTTAAGAGAACCATAAAGTGAAGGTAGCAGAGAGGAAGTTTACCTGTAGGCTTCATCCAGGCTCATGTCCATCCGCTTCATGATGTACGCTATAGCGATGGTGGCCGAGCGAGATATTCCAGCCAAACAATGGACCAAGACACGGCCATTAGAGGCTTTGGCCTTTTCTGTGGGGAACAAAAATCAAATATCAGTTATCAATCTCTCCAGAATTACAGAATATCTACAACAACCCTGGACCCTAGGTGTACCAGAAATGTCCCAGGAGCACTAATAGTTGTATGTATGTTCTTTTTATGTGTGCAGATTAAAGAATGGCAGAAGCACCAGAGATGAGTATTACTGCACTGATTTTGGAAGGGACAAATATAGTAAATCCTTTATATATTGCTGTAATTTGGATCAATTTTCTAAGTTACTGAAGAGGGTTCTGTTTAAAGGTGAGCAACAGAAAATGTATGGACTGGTGAGGGGGTTATGCGGGACCCAAATGAAGAAACCTCCCGAAGGATCGACGGATCTGCGGAAATTAAAGGTGTGTTTTTTTGAGTTTAGTTCCGCTTTAAAGCCTGCAGGTTTCGGACTGACACACAAAGGTATTTAAAAAAAAAGTCCCTCCAACCCCATAGGTGCTGGTCATCTACACGTAGAACTTTGAAAAAGGCTGCATTATCACAAAGCTGAGATCAGCAGCCTTTGTTGTAACTGCTTTATATGGGCACCCTAAGGGAGACCATTTAGAATTCATAAAACCGAGACTATATCCAAAATTCACGCTCCCAGTAAAGTCCTCAAGCTTTTTTCTCCACATATTTACATCGTCGTGGGGGAGAACCCTGAGCTGCTTTACGGATATCACAGAAATCTGTGCACAGTCAAGCTGTGTCTAATTTTCAGGCCATAGATATAAAGTCTGGTCACAGATGGAAGAACTAAAATAAAGCCAGCAGATTGAGTAGCATTTGCCACTGGGTGTATACAGAGCAATAGGCTGAAGACATTTAAAAAGTGGAAAATCCCTTCATATGAAAGGGGAACAAATATTAGCTACTAGTCTGTGACAGATAAAACACAATAGGAAAATCCCATATTATATCACCCACTAAGCCTGTCACTGAACCAAAGGACTTTTCACTCTACTTCACAAATAATATTATTATACAATTATATAGCTCTGACATATGCCACAGTGCTGTGCAGAGAACATTGAGCCAGTTATATCAGTCTCTGCACCAGAGGAGCTTATACTCTAATGTGCCCATGACAATCCCACATATTAGGACTGGTTATATGTTTTTATATTCTAGGAGGACACAGAAACACCCAAAAGAATCCCATAAAATGAGGAGAACATAAAAACCTAATTCAGACAAATGGCTGATCTGAATACAGGACATGGCGGAGGAAGGCTAGATAGAGCTGATTGCAAGCTACATAGATTCAGCATGTGTTGTACACAAAGCTGGTCATCAGGACACAGGAGAGAACATTTCTTGAACCTCTATGTGGAACCCACTCCCCTCTCACCTATAAAATCCACAGACTTGTCCAGCCAGGGGAGGATCTTCTCGCAGAAACTGTCATTAACAGGAACCCGCAGGAAGTGGGAGTCACAGATGAAGTCAGGTTTGGGGCAGGTGTTGCTTGCGTTCAGCACAAAGGCAATCTCATTCTGCTGCATTAGTTCCTGGAGAAGAAAAATGGCAATAAAGTGAGAGAGAACAGGATGCACTGTATATGAGTTAGAAGGTGACACCATCACACCACTTCAGAAATTATGAATATTAAATTTGTCTCTGCATGGACTTACTGCTGGATGGCCAGGAATTAAATCATCAGGCACGCATGGTTATAGAGGAAATAGTTTTCTATGCATTCTTTACTTCCTAGAAGCCTCCCCTCCACTGGTAACACAGACCCCTTTAATAAAAGTAATCCGGACTTGGTAGCCTGGAGATCCATTAGAGGCAACAGTTCTTACGCCTCCCTCTCTTACCCTAAAGGGGACCTTCCATTCCACTTACAATGCCTGAGTCCCTCCCCAAATTACCTACTCTTGGGAGCTAGGGAAAAAAATAAGAAATATACCCCCCATCTTTTGCACTCTGTCTTTCTGGGCACAGAAGGTGAAATTTGGCACTGCATTCTATTGCAAGAGCATCCTGGAAGGAAATAATCCATTACTAGGCTCTGGTGGCTGAAGAATGGGGTAAGTGAGCAAACTTCTAACTTTTTCCCTTTCAGGTACATTTTTCACCTTGATAATTTAGAAAGGGGATCAGAAAGTGTAAGTGAAGCTTTTAATTTAGTAAAAGGTCTGCTATAAGCTTTTAGGGTTTTTATTACCCTACCCAGCGCCATCACCTGTCAGTTTGTTTTTGGCATTTGTGTCCCAACAAGGTAATTTTCCCAATTCCCCTTCATTCCTGGTGACAGCTCTAAAAATTTAGATTTCCTATCCCTTTCTGTCACAGCAAGAACAGTGTGAATCAGCCTAGCAACTGGAATAAAAATTGACCTATTTAAAACAAAAAATAAAATGAATGGTAACATTTTAAGTAATGGTGTCTCTCCATCGGGTGGACAGTGTGCAGCAGTTGAGTTGGCCTCACCTTGTTAAGGACGTCTCTCTGGCAGCCCAGGTAGAGGTGAGGGAGAATCCGAGTAGGGCCGGCACTGGAGACGGGAAGACACGGCTGAGAGATGCAGGTGGGGACGATGGAGGCCTTCCCTTCACACAGTCCAGGGTAGCAGGAGGAAAACTCACAAAATCCACCTGGTAATGGGAGGACAGAACATTAACATAGATGATGACAGATGGCTTGTGATGACAGGGGGCACCCCAGGGTTATGACCGGAAGGGAAGTCGCTAATTTTGGGGATCCTAAATCAAACTTTTAGGGTGCTTTTGTAGACTCGAGGAGTACATGTTGGGTTATCATATGCAGATAGGATTGATGTCGTCCTCTGGTGTTGCCCAGACTCTAGATGCAGCGTTAGATGTAGCTCTGTCAAGGAGGCTGCATGTGAGCACCTTTCCTGGAACTGCCCCACTTCCAGAAGTAATGGCTGCTTGAAAGGTCCTCTTTAACCCTATGGTTTTACTTCTCACAGTCAAGATTTTATCACCCCACATGGAAGGTTTGGCTCTGTTGTACAGAAATGTGACCAGGCACCTCACCTGATAGTAGGTGGACACAGCTAAAGAGCCTCTCCAGCTTGCGAAGCAGCACTGTCAGGAAACAGTCGGAGGGCAGAGAGGAAACGTCTGACGAGCTCTGATCGTACACCACCACCTGCTGGGCCTGGCACTCCAGCTCCACCTGTAACGCACAATGGACACTTTCATTTTTAACAGCTACTACAATATTTATCATCTGCAGGTACACACAACTCTAACATAACAAGTGGGCTCCGGCTCCATTTCTGTGCCGGCAGGACTCATCCTAAGGCTAGGCACACACGTGTAATTGTTCTTGTCCGATAATCAGCTCAGGGCCGATATTGGACGAGAATCTTGTGTACAGCGCTCACTGTCCATTGTCCAAACGACCGTTCTGGAGGATACACAGACGATAAACGATCGTAATGCAAGTGAAGGGGAGAGAGCGCAGCCAGGTACTGCACCGTCCTTCTCCCCCTCTCCTCCATAGAGCAGAACAGTGCTGTATGTACAGCATTTGTTCATGCATCGTCAAGTCATTAGTCGTTGGAAAGTATCGTGAAAGATCCATTCCAGCGACAATTATTGCATGTGTGTATATAGCCTAGAGATGGAATTCATACACTTCCTCCTTAACTTGTATTGCTTCCCGTTCACTTCCAGTTGTATCCCTGAGAAAAATCTCCTCAAGGGATACAGCAAAAACCTTTAGTTTAACCTGTGGCTTTATAGCCTATCTTCGTTCTGTCACAAAGGATTGTCAACACAGCCATACTAACTGAGGAACAATTCACAACCATTATTTGGCTGCAGAAAGTCGGCTGAGCTGAGAACTCTGGAGGCATTTCTAATCGCTGGGATTTCAAACACCAACCATCAGAGTAACAAAAGTAGCTTATGTATACTAGTGTCAAAAAAATATCCAAACCTAACAACAAAAACCTAATTTTCTGCTGCTTACTGACTCTCGGATGTGGTGCTTTTTTAACCTGAAAAAGAAAATTTTCTGCAAGTACAGAAAATTCTATATATGTACAGTGCAATGAATGAGCCTTGGCACCTCAGCACAGGAAATGTATTACTGATCCCCAGGTACATTTTTTTATATTTAGATACACTTTACAGGAAAGCATTAGTGTACTGTTGCAACTAATAAGTTTCTGGCTGTCACTTTACATGTTAGAAAAATGGTGATGTACCCCCCCCCCAGGCCCTCTGTATTGCTCACCTTTTGCTTGGCGGAGTGATGGATCAGTTCGGCCACCTGCACCTTATCTTGCTGCAGCCGCCTCTTCATCAGCTTGGAGCAGTTAATGTTAATGGCATCCAGGATATGGGAGGTGTTATATTCCACAAAGGGGCGACTGTCTATCAAAAGCACCTTCTCCGTTCCTCCTTCCATCCATGCCACCAGCTTGTCGGCACTCACCGGCCGGCATCGAGAACCCTCTGTGGCCATGGTGGCACCTCTACCCTCAAATGTGGGAGGGAGAAGCGAGCAGGGCTTCCTAAATCTGTACCCAGCACATGCTGCGTCCTTTGGCGTCAGGGCATCCTGTGAGCCAGGAATGGGCGACGCTACTGGCACTGTGATGAGGAACAGGGAGCTCTTCTACTGGACGGACTTCTAAAGTAAAAACTTTTCTCCGTGTGCGACTATGACATCATAGGAGTGCCGGTCCTGGAGCTTGGGGTTCTCCCCGGGATGTCGGGACGATACTGGGGGGGAAACACAGAGAGAAGAACAGTCAATAAAAGGTTACAGGAACACGCAGGCAATTAAAGCCGCGACAGAGAAAGAAAACACACAATGAGGTCATCAGTATTATGTTTAATCACAAGGAGGAAACCAGGAACAGAGGGCTGAGCTCACAGATTGTGTCTATTTAACCCTTTTTTGCTCCACACTGGGCATAAAAAGGAAAAGAAAATTTCACGTGCCCCTCTCTGATTTAGTTTCACTTTGCTACTAAGGTCTGAATTCCCCTGATTTTATGGCTAAACCCCAATTACACCAAACTTTCTGTCCTATTGGATGACTTCAGTGATGTGATAATAGGGGGAAATCGAATTGAAAAACGGGGAACGGTTGTAAAGAACATCTAAGAAATAAGGCTCCAGTAACCAAAATCATAGCGGGGCACACAAGAGGCAGGACTTATCTTGTGGTATTTGCTTCTGTTTATTACACTTGATAAATAATAAAACAGAGGACAGATTCACCCATTCACCATAGACCAATCACACAATTTACAGCAAGCCCATCAAAGAGGTCACCTTCCCTCCTTTCCAACTAAAGAACTTTCTGAAACCTACTAGGACTGACCCCCCTTATCTCAGAGGGTTTAAGTTGACCAATAGGAAGACAGTTTAAAGTACTCCCATTGGCGGCATCTTTAAATAGATTTTATTAAAGGCTATATAACTGGCATGCATATTCATGCATTAAAAATCAATAAGCTGTTATGATAAATCGAGTGATCAGTTTTGTTTTCTTGCACTAGTAGGATGACAAATCCCTGACGAAAATCTGACACCCCAAAAACAATGTTCTCCTTACACATCACACCAACAGAAAGATGACCCGGCATCATAGAGAATGGATTTATATTTCCTGCATCCAAGATTCTTGTAAGGAAAGTTGGCCATACACCAAGGTTTAAAGTCCAATAGATGTAAACTTTATCTGAATGACATAAGTTTGCTCTGTGCACTATGCATCATTCATGGTTTTTTAATAAAATCCTTGTTCTATCTCAGTGCTGCTAATCTGTAGCCACTTCAAGTGTTCCTTTTTTTTATGTCCAATGGCACTTATTAGGAATTAATTCTTTATGGTGACAATAGAGGACCATGGGTGCACAAAACAGAACGCAGGACACACAAATGATTATCACTCTATAACAAGAAATATCTGAACAAGGATCACAAGATAATCTTTAAATTGATGTATCTTATTAAACAAAATTCTAACGATTGGGGTTCCATCTACTCTGACTTGACATGTACCTGATAGATGTATATGGAGACTTTAGAAAGGGTTTTTCAGAGTGACTTGCAAATTTCTGATCAGGTAAATTTCTCCCTGTCCCCAATAACACAACACTTCAGACCTTGAGCTCATCAATGACTCTTCACACATAAAAATTCCAGGATGAGCCACGAGCAAACCGCAGAGAGCAGACATGGCTTGTGCAAACAGATGAGGTCATTGCCTGCAGGGGACCAGGACACACACACTCCATGCACATACACAATGTACCAGGCTTGTGCCATTCAGAACACAAGAATATAATACATACAAAGTGACAACTACAAACAGTTTATGTCATTTGAAGTGGAATATTCTATACTACCTCCAGAGGTTGATCGCCCAGTAAGCAAAGGACCAAACAGATATGTGAAAAGAATTATATGCAAAGTTCAGCTGTATTTGGAAGATGCTGGTTTTATAAATATTCATTGAATGAGATGATTTGGTGGATGATCCCCCTGTCCATGCACTGAAGGAGCAGCCAATGGTTGGGTTGACTCTTTCTGTAATCATTACTTCTGAGCTCTTCGGCTCTTTTTTTCCCCCCAGCAATAACCACAGAGGCTTCACCAATCCAAGGGTTTATGGAGTCATCATTGTCAATCCCCCCTTCCCCAAAACATCTGGATAAGTACAGCGCCCCCCACTTGCTTCCCTAGGAGCATGCTTTAAAAGGACAAGAAACATGAAAACCTCAGTCCCCCATGGATAACATATTTATTTAAATAAAGCTACTATTTAGTGATACTTATATATATTATATACACGTGAACACGAAGCAGGTAACTTAGTTTATTGCTATTTTTTTTTTCCTCCGTCCGTTCCCTCAGTCTGCAGCAACAACATGAAATCTCCAGTTTAATATTAACTGGGTGACATCAGTAATAAAGCTCTGGAAAGGAGGTGAGAGATGAAGTGATGGCCTGTTTACACTCACACACGTTTCCAAGTGGATGTCCTTAAAGTTCTCTGCAATATGACTTCATCCATATGGGGAAATACAGATACAACAGGCTGCAGCCGATATGTCACAATCCCTTCGATGATTGCAGATATTTGTCTGAATGAAACTCAACTGATTGTTTAAAGAAAGAAGGAAATCACAGAACACCAATTCATGCTTTTCCTTTTATTGTACCAGACAATTATGGAGTCATTAGGCAGTGCAGCACCTGATACCGTTACATAGTATATGTCTGATGACTGCATACTGGGATCTGTATGGATAGGCTGCATTGGCTGAGAGATCACCGGTCTCTAGTATATGGATAGGCTGCCCTGGCTGAGAGATCACCGGTCTCTAGTATATGGATAGGCTGCCCTGGCTGAGA
>NC_092859.1:23753586-23761238 GCF_032062135.1 Pyxicephalus adspersus
GAGATCACCGGTCTCTAGTAATTGGATAGGCTGCATTGGCTGAGAGATCACCGGGTCTCTAGTAATTGGATAGGCTGCCCTGGCTGAGAGATCACCGGTCTCTAGTAATTGGATAGGCTGCCCTGGCTGAGAGATCACCGGTCTGTAGTGTATGGAAAGACTGCATGGCTTAGAGATTACCATTCTCCAGTATGTGGATAGGCTTCATTGGCTGAGGTGCACGTGTATGCAGGATAAGTTAGGTAGAGATGGGAAGGGGGGGTAGTTTAAAAATAGATTTTGCCCTGGAGAAGGGCTTTAGAGTAACACAGGTCACCAAGATAAAATTAATCATTACATGGAGTAAATTTGAGAACTTTGCTGTGTGCTGTAAACCTGAACTCTAGTAACCCATGTGGCGTCTTATGTAAAGTTTAGTAAATAGCCACCTGTTCCTGCTGAAACGCTGCGATAATGACAGCCGTTCCCAGCTGTAATCTGAAGCTGTGGGAGGTGAGGTCACTGGAATCTCAGGCCTGTAATAAAATATATTATGAGATAAGGTGAGCAATGAGCTCATAGGGCATGGACACGGCTCAGATCAGATGGGAGGGTTCATGGCATGTACCAGGGAGAGGAAAGTGACCCGACTGGTTGTTGCACAGCCACAATGCCGTTTAAGCCTTACACATCAAAACAGAGGAACTACCTACAATGTCAGATATGGAAAAAGAGAGGTTGGGAGTATTTGAAGAGTCTCAGGGAGATTTCACTAAAGGAATTTAGGAAGCTAAGATTAATAATCACCTTGCAAGGAATATGTCACAACTTCATGAATGCGATGATTGTTCACTTTGCTAAGAATAGCCAATCATGTGCAAACAGTTCTAAAGCTGGGTACACATCTGCAATAATTGTCCTTGGAAAGGATCTTTCACAATCCTTTCCAACAACTAAGGACAGCAGGATGCATGAAGGAGTGTTGTACATACAGCACCGTTCTGCTCTTTGGAGAGGGGAGGGGGAGAACGACGGAGCAGCACCCCGCTGTGCACTCTCCCCCTTCACCATTACGATCGTTCGTCGTCCATTGTCCGTGGATCCGCCAGGATGGTCATTCGAAGGATGGTTGATGGGCGCTGTACACACGCCAGATTCTCGTCCGATATCGGCTCTGAGCTGATTATCAGACGAGAAGCATTGGACGTGTGTATGTAGCATAAGAGGATTTTTCCTTGCACATGGTTGGGTGGTTGAAGTCAGTGAAGGTTTATCTCATTCACTAAGCCAAATGAAATATCTCTTGCAAGGGAATGATTCACTTTTCTCTGTGAGCAGCCTGTGAATCACCCTCATACACTCCCTAACCCAGCTTCCTCCACATGCTAGGGGTTCCTTGGGTAATGTGACTCTCAGGTCAGTTTAGGTGACACCAATGATCTTTTTGGCTATCTGTATGGTGACATTCTTCCCACTGACCAGCAATGTAAGACGTCCACACTAATGTACTGAGAGCTAGGGATATAGTAATTATAGCAGGGGTTTCGTATTTTAAAGGCTCCTGGTAGTATAAAGGTTAAGAAGCACCACTATTACCCATTACTTATATACCTAGAAATTTCTGATTTATTATGAACTTGTTTCCATCTGCTTAAAGCGTACTGTGAAAGGGTTAAATAGCGTCTCTACCGGTCGGGTCACTTTACCTGCACCTTGTATGGGCCAGGAACACTCCCATCAGACATAGCCGCGTCCACGCCCTATGAGCTCACCGCTCGCCTTATCTCTCAAGAAAACCTGACAGGGCTTTTCTTGTTTACATTTAAAATATGGTTTAAATGTTGTTTTTTATACATTTTATTGTAGAACAATGGCTGCCCAATAACAAAAAGGTTATCCAGTACTCTGTTAAAACTATCTCTGCACTCACAATTTGCTCTTAGCCCCCCAGCAAAACCCTACAAATTGCTGTCAGAGAACCCCAACTGATGGGGTGACAACAATGCTGCACTGTCCCTGAAAGCAGAGCCGAGTTGTCACTCTCATATAGGCTGATCAGGACTGCACTGCAGTGGAATGAGTAGACGTTGAAAGGGTTTATCAGTTTCAGCTAATAGAGCTGGAAACATTTATTATTCGCACTGGTGTAAATCATGTTGTATTTCATTTCAGATCAGAAGTTGATTGCAGCCTGAACACAGATATTAGAGGATTCTGTTAATCTCAGAATGCATTACACGCCGAATTATCAAAGAACAAGAGGCTAATCTACGCATCTCTGGATAATAGAGGTTTGACTACCATTGACTGGTCACTTTGGAAGACACGTTACACAGAATTAGGAGCCAGAAAATATAAATCACACAAACATGACCAGGGGAGCCGCCATCTACAGCAAGCTGCCATATTTGTAGCTTTCTGCAACCATAAAAACTGCAGATTCAGCCACATTACTATATAACAAAATAGGTGGACAAAGAGCGGCTGATAACATGTAGAAATTGACCAGAATGATAGAAATGATACTTGTGATGTGTAATGAATATATTTATGGGGACTGGCCGGTCCACTTTAAAGCAAAGCTGTCATGGAGGAAATCTGTTAGTGATCACTATGGAAAACTTGTTTACCGGGTGTCATGCTGAATCAGAACCAACTAAAGGACTCCTGACCTTCTCAGGCCTGTTATTATTATTAAAAAGGATTTATATAGCACCAACAAATTACGCAGCGCTGTACATTAAATAGAGGTTGCAAATGACAGACTAATACAGACAGTGACACAGGAGGAGAGGACTCTGCCCCGAAGAGCTTACAATCTAGTAGGTGGGGGATCCGATAAAGCCAGACACAGCCAGGAAATTAGCATTCCCCATGTTTTTTCCTTTGACAAGCAAATCATTAACTATTTCCCCCTAAAAGACAAACATTACAGCAGCACAGGTGTTAAAATCTCACTGACAAAAGTTCCCAATCAGAGCAGTGTGAGGTCTCTGGCCCTGGGACACACTGAATGGGCCCCTGAATGTCTCTAGAGTGGGGATTAACCCCTTGGTGCCGGTGCCAAGTGGCACAGCCGTCTCGGTAAGCATTTATTATGCTGCACAGTGCCTGGAGGAGAACACAGAGCCTCCCCACCATTACATGTAACATAACTTCCCCATGACATCATGGCTCTGCAACCCGCCACAGCCAGGGGTCCAACCTCCCCCCCTTCCCTCCCCCACCCGTCACTGCAGCTGTGAACCCACTAACACATGATGTCACCCTCCAATGGGATTTAACCCCTCGCCTGCCAAGGCAGCCAGAACACCGGGCAGGAGTCTTGGTCTGAGACTAACAACAAACCGGTCCTAGAAAGCCAGAATGCATGCCAAACAAAACAATACAAGATTCTAATAAAATCCACCGAGAAGTAGCTGCAGGAACTTAGCAGATCCGAATATATTTAAAATGCATCTAAACCCATGAATGGAGTAGGGAATAACTATTATTTCCTGTCCTCGAGACGCAGCAGGAAAGGAGAGTAAATCCCACTCCGAGTTGTCACCTTCCAACTAGGACACCTGTTCCAATTTTTCTCAATGACAACTATTTTTGACATGCCCTCTTTTTGTATTTGTCCTAGTGATCATTGTCACTGAGAAAGAGAAGGCGACACACAGGGCAATAAAAAGCATAAATGGTGTCCTGACCTTTCCTATTACCTCCATATTTATTCTGGTCTTCATGGGCAGCGAGTTGGGGCAGCAATGTGCTAAAACAGTCCCAGACACCCTACGGATGTACAAGTCAGGAACGCTGAGAAGACCGGCATACGAAGGGCATAAAAGAGAACCTGTACCGAGACGGTATCATTGCTGACCCCAAGCCAGAGCTCCTTTCCTGTTATGATTATCCAACGGCTTCAACACCTTTTAGCAACACTGACCTTTATGATCTGTTTTCTAGGTTGTGAAGCAATGGATAAGTATGACAGTAAGGTAACATATGATGTAAGTCACAATTGGCTGAATCCATATTTCTCTTTGTACAGATTTCTTACAGACAGGAACAGAAGAAGCACCAAAGAAGATGACAGCAGTTTAGCACGTCACCTATATCTGAATAAAGTTTATGTGAACCCAAACAAGTATATTTTCTTATTTGGTCCTGTCTGACGGTTTAATAGATCATCTAAATAATTTCGGTATATCTGTTTGATATGTACAAGAAATACCTGTTGATCCTACCAAAACTCTTGCTGCCTGATAAGAAAGCATCAAAGCCAGAGAGAACAAAAAGTTATTTGTTACATTGTCCCCAGGTATCTCCGAAGACTACAGAAAAACTTTTACCTGTTCCATGTTATGGAAAACAGGGGATGGGAGGTGTAGTCCTGCATCTGGTGACAACGCTGCTTTGCTATAATTATAGTAGAGTGTTGTCATTCTAGGACAGGAAATATTACTGGAAGGATTGCCAGCCTAATGGAGGAAAATAATCTGACTGTATATTACAACCTGACTGATTGCTTCTAGGTGGGCAGTGCCTGAGGACACCCCATATACTGGCCGTGGTGCCTAGAATCAGCTAATGACCCCCCAAACCTCCAACACCCTTCATCCCACTATGGTGATGATTAGGAATACATCAGAGGGGACAATAAAACCCTCAACACTGATGATACGTTTTATGCTGATTTATACCTGGCCACACTATTGATGACAAAATCCCACAGTGAAATAATTTGCAGGAATTATAATAAGGATTAAGATGACAGACCCTGGATCTGATTGCTGGATTCTGTGAAATGTTGCTGTGTTATGTAAGATGCAATCAGATGAGAGGAAGTGAAATCATGTGAACAGAATCTTCCTGCAAACAAAATCCTATTAATGACCCTCGTGTGTCTCTTGTGTGCGTAACGAGAAGCACGCGGCCTGCCGCATAGACAACGCAAAGCCAAAAATAAAGTAGATGTAAATCTTCAATGAAAAGAAATCCACTGGTACATACACTGCGTATCATTACCAACGTAAATTGTACCCCTTGTTACAGGGATGGCTGCATGGCATTTCTCAGGGCAGGTTTCCTAACAATGACAACAGACAACCATTCTCTGCATAATGTGTGTTAAAACCATCACTTGTCTGGAAACTGTGTGATAGGGTGACAACGCAAGACAGGGACAGCTGTTGTCACCCTAGAACAGGAAGTGATTTATAAAGTGATATTAAAGTGACCACAAGCGCCCACAGTATAAAACTTTTATATTATAGTCATCCTAGGCCAGGTCTGATAGTAGATACAGATGTGCTATACACTGTTCTAGATCACTATAACACTTAACGGAGATATTTCACATCTATATAACTTTCATGGTCATGTAAAATATCCTCCTGCAGATTTTAACAACCTGACCTTATACTCAAGTAGTATTAAATGCTTTATTGCATGTGCTATCACTGCTATGGCAGTCTATGTAGCCAGCACAGTCCTTCAAGTGATAATTATTTCTGGAGAATTTCTTTATTATCCGTCTATAGCAGCCCCATCCATGGCCGGTACTGGACGGCTGTCACTAGATCCATGAATGTTACTGACGTTGTATAAAAACTATTCATGAAAGGATGTGAACTGTCTGCAGGGGTCTTCTGAATGACTCCACTTTGATATGTGGTGGGGAAGAAGTTTCTGTTCACACTTGACATGGATTGAGGGACTGATAATCTCACTCACATTTGCAGAAAATCAATTATCTATAAAAAGCAGAGCGATCATTGACTGGAAGTGAGCTGTGTGCAGGAGAAAGTCTTCCCCGTTGTCTGGTATTAACTCTCTTTTAAGGAAGAACCATCTTTAATGTTTTCATTAAATAAACAGAAGCTTGTATTTATTTTATCAGTGTGTGTAAATATATAAAAACCTATTTATATGCATAGATTGTCATTTATTATGTATGTTGGAGTAACCGCAGATGTCCTTATGGGTCTTTATGCTGAATAGGGCTTCACAGTGAATGTGCTTGGCATAGATCAAACCCTGCTTTCTTCATTAGGACTGGTTACAAAGTTACAATGTTTCAGTTTGATCATGAGAGAGAAGATAGGGCCTCCAAATTGTGTGGTCTCTGTAAGGCTAGGTACACACGTCCAATGGTTCTCCCCTGATAATCAGCTCAGGGCCTATATCGGGCGAGAATCTGGCGTGTGTACAGCACCCGTCGTCTATCATCCGAACGACCGTCCTGGCGGATTCACGGACGATGAAGGACAAACGATCGTAATGCAAGGGAAGGGGTAGGGTGTGCAGCAGGTTTCCGCTCCATCGTTCTACCCTCTCTATAGAGCAGAATGGTGCTGTATGTACAGCGCTCTTTCATGCATCGTGCAGTCTTTTATCATTGGAAAGGATTGTGAAGATCCTTTCCAACGACAATAATTGCAGGTGTGTATGTGGACTAACACTTGTATGCCTATTTAATGTACAGTGCTGCGTAATATGTTGGCGCTATATAAATACAGTTTATTATTCTTATTAATAATATTGGCAGCGCTGGTTCCTAAAGAACCAAAGCTTGCACATCTAACAGCTCACTGCTGCCCCTATTCATTTGGGGCTGCCACAGAGAGAAGCTTCATGTAGTTCATGAGGAAGCAGTAAATGTACTGCAGCTTCACCACCAGTGTAAATTTAGCCAGAGAATGCTTCCTCCTGCCTGCAGCAAAGTGATGACATCACCTGAGCCTAGGCAAATTCACTGATCTGGAACTAAAGAATACCTTTTTAAAAAGTAAGGACTTATAGCTTAATAAAAAGTAATACAGCTGCTGTATAGTGGAACACTTTAGGAATTTATTATTGCAGACAGGTCCACTTTACTGTCCTGCAAGCTGAGAGTCCCCAGCAGTTTCATGCAGTTCTAGGTTTAATGCTGAACCCCAACATGTTGAAATCTGTAAAAAGAAACAATATTTTTCAGCAGTTCTCACCTGGAAATTCTTTGTCAGCTCGTCTCTTTGAATAAAAAGTTGTGTTTGATTGCAGCTCTTCTCACCAGGCTAAAAAAAAGGGGAAAAAAATAAGAATCACTCAAGTTGAAGAAATAAATATATTCGGTCTGAACTAATAAAAAGTTTGAGATAAGGAGTGACACTGACCAATCAGAATTTGATCTGCACATAAAGTAGTATTAAGATGAAAGAGATACAAAAGGCAAACATGGCTCTTATATGTAAAGAATAAAATATAAAATAAATCAAATAAAAGGTAGCCGCCAGCCACGTTTTTGGAGGTGCTCAGGTCACCTGACTCGGAGGATGTCCCCAGCCCGGCAGGGTAAGGAGATGTCATATCATAGGAGGGGTGTCAGAGCAAAGTGACGGACAGAGACAGGTGATGGCTATTATGGGGTAGATTATATATACTCATCATTTGCCTGTCATGTGTTCTATATATTGAGACTCATCAGAGGAAGTCACATTTAACCAAAAATATGCTGGAAAAAAGTGAGGGACCAAAGCAAAACCGCACTAATTTAACGGACTACGCCTAACTAATATACCTCATTTTTTGTCACGTGACCCAACACCCATCATCATCATATGCTATATTTTTATAATGAGCAGGGCAATAGGGGAAAAGATTAAATAGGCCCAGGGACTTCAATATGGTTGTAAAAATATAAAATC
>NC_092859.1:23762930-23773988 GCF_032062135.1 Pyxicephalus adspersus
GGGCAGATAGTGGGGGAAGAATAGGAGGGGTAGGAGGGCAGATAGTGGGGGTAAATAGTAGATGGTTGGTGGGAGTGTTATAAAGTTTTGGATAAAGTTTATTTAATGGGGTTTTGATGATCACTAAGGCTCGGGGATGTAGGAAGAGGAGAGATGGGGGGTATTTTAGCAGAGAGAGAAGCGGGGAACTTTAGAACTGGGGGCGCCCAGATAATGACAGGTGGGGGTCAATAGGGGGGAGGGGTGGGTCAGGGTGACAGTTGCCCCTTCTGGTCCTTCGATGCACCCCAATGACGTCACTTTTGGTACTCACCCGCTCTCGGGTGTTCAGGCCTCGCAGTCGGGTCACCGTTCTCCGGGCGGCTGCGATGACCTCACCGGGAAGAAGAGCCGCATGACGTCACCGCCAGCCAATCCGCTGAGGGGGCGGGCGGTGGGCGGGGCACACAATGTGCGTCATTGAAAGGAGGCGGGGTGAAAATGTCACGCAAGGGAGTCCCGATTGTAGGAGTAGGCGTCACTGACAACCGACCAATCAACTACATCTGATCTTTTATAACGCTGGTACATACCATCGTGCTGTACAAACAAAACTGAAAGCAAGTACCAGAGGAGCTTACACTCTAATGTCACTCCAAGGTCACAAACTGTTATTATTATTATTATTACAATACATTAATATAGCTTAAACAAATACTGTAATGTTGTACAGACCTATTCAAATCAGTCTGTGTATGAGAGGAGCTTGCACTCTAATGTCCTTCCATTGTTACACATTGTATATTTTTTATAGCTCTGACATATTTCATAGCGCTGTACAGAGAACTCTGAGCCAGTGACAACAATGTCAGGGAATTATACAAACTCCATGCTGACATTTCCTGGGGGAAAGGTTAATCCAGAGTCCCAGCACCACAAGGCCTGAACTCTTTCCTCCTCCATGCTAAGTGATAATAAAAATGATCTGTGGGTTACATTGTTGGGGGTAGATCATTTAAAAAATGTGTTTTTATAAAGCAGATCTATTTATTCCAGTCTGTGCCAGTTTTTTTTTTTTATCATCAATGCATTTGTGTTCTTTTGTAGTGAGCAGAGCTATGTGTCACTAATTATTGGTAATATTTTCACATGTGATGAATCCTTGGTAATGTACATGATCCTATATGTGATACTGTACTATGTGATCCATGTACAGGGAGCTCTGTCTAGGAGTAGCCATGTTGGATTGGATTGTAGCTCTCTGCAGCAATGATTGGTAGCCAGTGATCATGTGATTTGGTCTGCCTAGGCTGGGGTATCAGTGATGACAACAGTATACCGGTAATTTGACGGGCATGAAAAACCGCTCCTAGTTCTTAATTCAGGCTGTGATGGTAATATGTCCATAAAGAAGCAGATTGAGCCACCTCATACTACTGCTTTTTCCCCAGTGCTGGGTACCTACCACCAGTAAGTATGTAAAGTGAAAATTGAGGTGTTGGGGGTGAGTACTTCTGGTTATGGCTGCAGCCAGACTCATCCATCCTTCCCACCGCTCCTCTTCTACTGCATCTCTTTGTAGTTTTTCCATTGGCTTCCATTTCACCTTAGAATCAAATTCAAGCTCCTGTGCTTTGCCTTCAAATCTCTACACAGTTCTTATTCCACTTACCTCTCTGACCTGATAAAAAAATACTTCCCCAGCCGCTCTCTCCAATGACCTACTAATGACTTCCTCACTCATAGCCTCATCACACGCACGGCTCCAAGACTTTTCTAGAGCTGCCCCAACTCTCTGGAATAGTCTTCCTCATCCTATTTGTCTTGCCCCTACTTTCTGCTCATTTAAAAGAGAACTTAAAACCCATTTATTCAAACTTGCCTCCCCATCAGTCACTACTTCCCACCACTACATACTTCCCACACATCCTAGATTGTAAGCACTTGGGGGCAGGGTCCTCTCCTCCTCCTGTGTCACTGTCTGTATTCGTCTGTCATTTGCAACCTATGTTTAATGTACAGCGCTGTGCAATATGTTGGAGCTATATAAATGCTATTTATTAATAATAATAAAATAGGCATTCACACTGCCACTACCCTATTTCTCTGTGACCCCTCCATACTGGCTGTAATCTCCTCTATTCTGATTGGAACCCCATATTCCTTGATGTGGCCTCTTCCATCCTGGCTGTGGCCTCCTCTATCTTTGTTGTGGTCTTTCCATCCTGGCTGTGACCTCCTGCATCTTTATTATGGTCTTTCCATCCGGCTGTGGCCTCCTCCATCTTTGTTGTGGTCATTTCGATTCCTAGCTGTGGCCTCCTTTATCTTTGTTGTGGTAATTTCCAATCCCGGCTGTGGCCTCCTCTATCTTTATTATGGTCTTTCCATCCTGGCTGTGGCCTCCTTCATCTTTATTATGGTAATTTTGATTCCTAGCTGTGGCCTCCTCTTTGTTGTGGTAATTTTCAATCCCGGCTGTGGTCTCCTCTATCTTTATTATGGTCTTTCCATCCTGGCTGTGCCCTCCTCCACCACTGTTGTTGTCATTTTCATCCTGGCTGTGGCCTTCTCCATCTTTGTTGTGGTCGTTTCCATCCTGGCTGTGGCCTCCTCCATCTTTGTTGTGGTCCATCCTGGCTGTGGCCTCCTCCATCTTTGTTGTGGTCATTTCTATCCTGGCTGTGGCCTCCTCCATCTTTGTTCTGGTCATTTCCATCCTGGCTGTGGCCTCCTCCATCTTTGTTGTGGTCATTTCCATCCTGGCCGTGGCCAGTGGTATTCTGTGGATGTATTATGAGCTTGTTGTTGGTATTATCAACAAGTTACCCTTATTGGCGCTGCGTAATATGTTAGCGCTATATTAATCCTGTTTAATAATAATTACTCTGAAAGAAAAGACTTTTAATGAAACATATCACACAAAAATCTATTGCTGCCTTATCCATTGTTAATAGATGTCAATGTTAAATAATGACATCCTCACTTTAATCCTAACTATCAGGCATACAGGTGCAGTCCCCTGACTCACTTTTGTGGTACATTGTATCCCATGTGACCGCCGCTTCAGCTCTATATCGCAGAAGTTCGATGTTTATTTTATACTTGTCTCCGTCTGCCGACGCCATGTTTGTATAGTCTACTGCTGTGCTTCTATGACTGCCAGTCACCAACAATATGGCCGCTATGTAGATCCCCAGGCCCTGTTTTGCGGACACAATTTAAGACGAAATATGATGCAAGGATACGCGGAGTTTGTTTCTAAAAAGTTGAGGCACGCCCCCTGAAACCTGTCAAGACAGGTTTACCCAGCAGCCCACACTTTGAGTATGATTACGCAAATAAATCGGCGCAGTGGTTTCTGGGAGTTGTGGTTGAATAAGCTTTGTCAGTCTATGCTATAGTGGTAAATGAAAACTACATCTCCCATCATGCCCCGGATCACTTCCCGTGTGATGATCCTTTAAAGGAGTCAGCTGAGAGATTGTAAACAAAGTCAGCTCTTCCCTACTGGGCCTCTCTGAAGCTGCCTAATCGAAGAAGGGGCCCTGCATCTCAGCCAGGGGCCCAAACTCATGAACACAATCCTATGTGAGGTTTTAGGAACCTGTGCTTTAGGTGAATTGGAGGGGGACAGTCAGAGAGAGGAGCCAGTCGTTGCATACTGAGGCCTCTCCTCTGAATCAGGGGCCAAGTGAAGCTAACAGGGGCCAGACGTCAAAGATCAGATCAAAGGGGTCCAGAGGGGCCAGAAGCAAGTCATCAAATTGAAGGGCCCCTTGTCTGATCTAAAGGCTTGCTATTGGTGTCAGGAACAAGTCATCAGATCTAAGGGATCTTTACCATTCCTAAGGATCTACCAATAGAACTAAAGAGAAATCATCAGCTTCACGGGCCCTTCACGTGATCTACAGGGCCCACAGAGTTACCTGGAGCCAGTCATCAGATCCAGGACGTTTGTCTCAGAAGCCAATACAGATTCTGGGAGACGGATTTCTCATCTCAAAGTTTCAGCAGCCACCTTAGAATTGTCGGGAGCCCAATATTTTACGTCCGGGGTTCATTGACTTTATTTATCTGATTGTGAATTCTCTGATTCTTCCAGGGGCCCGGCTCATCCAATCTGCAGATCATTTTTGTGTCAGAATAATGGAGGACAATAAGGTGAGACCTCGTTATGTCCGGCATAACACACCAATCTGATTGTCCGATGTAACTGTAATTTTATTCAAATAATTATATCTTTCAGAGGTTATTACAACAATTTACACTAAAAAATTGTTTTGTAGAATGAATACTGAATGTCTTCTTATTGGCTGTAATAGAGTCCGGATTTAGTTTCCAGAAAGTGGAAAGTATAGAATAGAATATAATCTCTTGTGGGTATAGGTAAACAAGCACCAATAAAGTTTTGTGTGCAAACTGTTGTTATCTTTAGAAATATATAATTGGTCCATATAGAGAACTCTCTTCCCAAATATTCACTTTGAGATCATTACAAAGAACAAGAGGGCACGCTTTGCATCTGGAAGAAAAGAAGTTTAAGCTCCGGATAAGGAAGGGATTCTTCACTGTAAATGTGGAATCGGCTCCCTCAGGAAATAGTTTCAGCAACTACTATAGATTGCTTTAAGAAAAAGCTGGATGATTTCTAGAAGCACAGAATATAACTGGGTATTAAGGCTTTAAAGTACAAATAACAGTGACTGTTGATCCAGGGAACATCCGATTGCCTCAAGGAATCAGGAAGGATTTTAACCTGTTGGAGCTAAATTGTATCAGGTATTTTTTTGTCTTCCTCTGGACCAACTATGTCTTATATGGTTTTATATCTGGGATATGTTTATTTCCCTAGTGGTTGAACTTGATGGACTTTTTTCAACATGACCTACTATGTAAGAGTAAATCAATTCAAACCAATCACTTTACTTGTGTAAGGTGAAGGGTGCACTGGCCAAGAGTTACCAAACTACATTGTGCATTACCTGGTTGCTCCATTGAACACATTATCCATTTCATTTGTTTAATCAACAGGAAAGGTAGAATAATACTATAAACATCTTTTGTTCTATAGAGATTTTAAGGATTTGTGCATACAGAATCCATCAGTTTATTGTTGGCAAATCAAATCATTTGCGGATTCTTATATCCTTCAAGAACCCCCAAGTGTAAAATTTCTTTCACCAAAATGATCAAACCTGTTACAGCCATTGGGTGTGATTTAGCAAAGTTCCCCAAGATTGTAGAAGATAAGACTATCATGGGTGATCCAGAAAACCTACAGTGGATTTCCAAAAAATCATTTATTAGTTAGCAAATGTTTTCAGTCCTGAACCAGATCCATTTCAGGTTTGCTGGAACACCCAGTTTCATTCATGATAGATTTGTTTTTTTTCTTCTCCACTTTAAAGCGGACCTGAGCTAAAATTTTACCACTGCAATCAAGAGTGGGAGCGCAGAAACCTCCGGATACCTACGCCATGCATCCTGGGAAGCTCCTGGCTGCTCCTTCTGCGCATGCCCGATGTCAGGTATGTGCAGAAGGGGCATTTTACTACACTGAGGGGAAAGATGCCGATCTCATGCATGCGCAGTGAGATTGCTATTCCCCCCCCGGATGTGATGGCGGCCGGCACTTCCTCTGTGCAGGGACAAAGGAGAGTTCCAGGGTGGTGCAGGACCCAATTTAGGGGATCTGCGGACTTAAAGGTAAGTGTAATATTTTTTTAATTTTGCTTTAATAAATCAGGTCTATTATGTGTCCTCGTCATGCTGCTCCATTAGGAGCTTTTACAAAGCAATAAACTCGCCTCGTGATCACCTGGAGATTGGTCCAGTGCTGTCACATGCTTCTTTATACCCCAAAATACTGTAAAGGGAAGGCGAGTGTTTGCTGCTGGGAATGTAAAAAAAAAAACCTGTTCTTTTGCAATGTTATGCTGCTGTTACTAAAATCATAAATCTTATTTCCGGCAGTTATCTGGTGGCAAAGTGAAGAAACCAGGCAAAAGAGGGAGGAAACCAGCAAAGATTGACTTGAAGGCTAAACTTGAACGAAGCCGGCAAAGCGCACGGGAGTGCAGGGCTAGGAAAAAGCTGCGCTACCAATACCTTGAGGAGCTTGTATCCAGCAGAGAACGAGCTATATGTGCGCTAAGGGAGGAGCTAGAAATGGTAAGAATAATCTCAACATAATATTGGCACCAATTGAACAAAAAACAGAGGAGGTGCCAGAGCTTTTGGCTATAGGACCAAATGAATACAATGTCTGTTTCTGCACCTCCAACTCCAAGGGTGATTGTTCCCTGAAAGTAGTTTGTGTTTCCACCCCACTACCACCATAAGGTGTGGTTCCCCTGTAGTTGTTGGGTCTGGATAGACTTATGTCATATCATTTTCTGTCTTAAAGGTGGGAATAAACATGTACTACACTTAAAAATGGGCTCTTGGGATACAATTCTTGGAATCAAAAAAGATATAAAATACAGATGGTGGGAATTACAAATGACATTTATAAGTTACCTGACTGTTTTTGTTGCACCTCTTTTGTTTTTTAGTATAAGCAGTGGTGTACAGCGATGGATCAAGGTAAAATCCCATCTGAGATCCGAGCACTACTGAGTGGGGAGGACCTTAACAAACCGGCACCAAACTCCAGCAAGCAGCACAGAGCCGTCAAGGCAGAATCTGCAGAGAAATGACCCTGTGTGTATCCAGGTTGAGGGTGAAAGATTTCCACCTGGGGGGTGGGGGGGGGATACATGAGTAGCAGCAATAGCATGGAGTAGGCATGAGCGCTAGAATACCATTATAGTAACACACCATTATTATACATTTAATACAGCCCCGTATACATTTATATTCTGCAGTGCTGTACACAGTCAGTCACATCAGTCTTTGCTCCAGAAGAATAAAAAACTCAGTCCTCCGAGTCACCCACAATTATTATTATATATTTATTTAGCCCCCACATAATCTGCAGTGCTGTACAGAAAACACAAAGTCAGTCACATGAGAAGAATATACATTCTAATGTCTTCTCAGTCACCTATGAATATTATTATAAATCTATATAGCTCCTACATAATCTGCAGTGCTGTACAGAAAACACAAAGTCCGTCACATGAGAAGAATATACATTCTAATGTCTTCTCACAGTAACAGAACACTGTTAGTCACATCGGTCCCTGCTCCAGAAGAATAAAAACTCTAATGTCTTCTCACAGTCACACACACTTTATATTTTAAATGTCTATAGCTCCCACATAATCTGCAGTGCTTTACAGAGAACACACAGTCGGTCACCTGAGAAGAATATAAACTCTAATGTCTTCTCGCAGTAACACACAATTATTATTATACATTTATATAGCTCTCACATAATCTGCAGTGCTGTACAGAGATCATACAGTCAGTCACATCAGTCTCTGTTCCAGAAGAATATAAACTCTAATGTCCTCTCACAGTCACACACACTTATTATATGTATTAATATACACTTATCTAGCTCCCACATAATTTGCAGTGCTGTACAGAGAAAACAAAGCCAGTCACACGAGAAGAATATATATTCTAATGTCTTCTCACAGTCACACACAATTATTATCATACATTTATTTAGCTCTCACATAATCTGCAGTGCTGTACATAGAACATTTACCTGTTCACATCGGTCGCTTTCCCCAGCACAGTCACATGCTATTTTTTATTTATATACTGTTTTCTATAATAACATAAATATAAGCCTTTTTGGAGTGCTTCCGGAATTTCAGTATTCACGCTTTTTTATAGGTTTATCCCAGAAATAATTAAGGCTGAACATGCCAACTGCTACATGATGCAAAGGAAAGAAGAGTAAGGACAACTCCGCCCTTACCTGGGATTTTCAACATGAGTCCTGACCTCACATGGGAAATAATACCCACAATATTTCTGTGTTTGTGACTGTCACCATCCTGTGTGCAGCTAAGACAAGATGGCGCCATCTGTTGCACGGTCATCTGCGTTTAGAGATGTAGCGCTTGTTTCATCCACTGCACCTCAATCGTACTGCTCAGAGCTGTTGGAAGTGGAGTGACCAAATCATTTCTTCATTGCAGCACCAGTAAACCGTACAGTTACATTTGGACCTTAGCTGTTTTGGTGGGCATATGATTGCTGCTCAGATTGCATCCTTGCCCCCATAGCCCCTATATGGCTCCAGTTCCTCTGATGTACGACAGCGGCGGTGATCAGAGGTGTTTAGGAGAAAAACTTCACAAGGGGAAACATGTTTCTAACTCAGGAAAAGTGACCTTATTTTCCATGTATTGTCTATAAATTGTAGCTCTATAGGGGTGCTGTCCTCCCTGAGCAGGAGCATAGTTAGAGTTTGTACACTGTTTTTCAAACTTCATCTCTTAAGTGATTGTTCATTTAGGTTTTGTCTTTTTTTAATGTCTATGATCATTTGAGGGTGCCGGGTAGAGGAAGCCCAGAGATTAGCTATAATTCTGTGTTGTCAATGATTAGAAAATAATAACCATAATAACCATCAAATATTCATCTTTGAGATTTTTAATCATTAATTTATTCAAACATTAGGGAAACACCCCAGCCAGAGGTGTAAGTTGGATGCTTATCTCCTCAAAGTGTCAAGGAATGACTCTGCATTCTTTATGACTTGAATGGAACTTTGAGGCTTGTGGATCTTCAAAATCTGAAACAATAAGTTTTAGATACCTTCGTTAGCACTTTAGATTTAGGACGCAAGTGGTTTTATTTTGCAAAGACCATTTAAAGATTCCTATAAGATTATTTGTGCATGTAACATAATAAAACATGGTATTTACCTGTAAAGGTCTCTTATCTGTAATCCCTGTAAAGCCCTGAGAGTGATGCTGGGCACTGCCATCATGGAGGTAATAGGAGCAGTCATTGCAGATGAGAGCTGTCACTCATGTGATACTTTATATTTTTCCCCTTCATGCCTCCTCCAGATACCATGTAAAGGTTATGTATGGAGGGTACTATTGGAGGACAGTAATCAGACACTACAAGAAGAGGAGAGAACTATCATGTGCGAGAGTGAGGGGGCTGTACTAAAGAATTGACTCTTCTGAAGTAGTCAAATATTCAAGCAATTTTAGGCACATTGCAGGTGAATAAAAATGTAATTTATGGTAAGAATAAAACCTTTAAAATACGTGATTTTCTGTGCTTTTATATTGATTTTTTTGACAGGGCCTCCTAAACATACAATATGAAAGACTTAAGCAGCAAATGCCTACATATAACTTGTATCTCAGGTTTGGGTGAGCATTGACAACTAAAGAGATCCAATCATCTTGCCCATTTTGGGAAAAGTAGCAGGGTTTGTTCAAAGCCCACTTTAACAGCTTAATAAGCATCATTATTTTGCTTCCCATCTCTCCTCCCTTAGTACTGTGGCTTCAGAATGTATTCAGACCCCTTTTACTTTTTTCAATTTTTTTATGTTGCAGGCTGATGCTAAAATTTGATAGTTTTCTTTGTCATTATTCTAAACTCTGGTACCCCATAATGATAAAGTGAGAACACAGCTCATCATCTGACTAGTACCATCCCAACAGTGAAGCATGGTGGTGGTAGCATTATGTTGTGGGTGTGTTTTTCAGCAGCGGGACTGGGAGACTGCTCAGGGTTGAGGGAAAGCTGAATGAAGCAATAAACAGAGATATCTTCAATGAAAACCTGTTCCTCAGTGCTCAGTACATCAAACTTTGCCAAACCTTCCAACCATTCTTCCACCCAATGCAGGTGTGCAAAGTTTGTTGCATTGTACCCAAAAAGACTCAAGGCAGTAATTGCTGCCAAAGGTGCTTTAACTATGTAAAGGGTCTGAAAACTTAAAAAAAAAATGTGATTTCAGTTTTTTCTTGTTAGGAAATTTACAAAATTGTCTAAAATTCTGCATTCTGTCATTTCGGCGAAAATACTGTGAAATAAGTGAATACTGAATACTTTTGAACCCAGTGTACTTGCCAGTGCAAAATTAACCAGCATTAGCTAGTATTGGAGCTTAGAAGGTTAAGTAATGTCACCTTCTGTTTATGTGCTATTGGTGTCTAGGTTTGGGCACTGTGTTATAAGGGAAGGTCACACAACCCTTTATACTGGCATGCAGTATGTTGCAGTGGCAGCCATGAGCAAGAGCTACAGACAGGTGCGTATAGGGTGGTCAGCTGTGGGCTTTAAATATACTTTGTCAGTTTGGCTTGAATAGGTACGGTGACAGGGTCTCTTTAAATCACCTCTTAAGTTTTATATATCATTTTGGGACTTTTCTGCTCTTACAGCTGTAGTCATTACAATAGGCTCTAAATCTTCCTATTGGATATTTTATGTACATTACGAAGAATGACAAGAGGAATCTGGTTGGGGGAAAAAGACAATGTAATTTGGTGTAGAGATATCACACCTTCAATCTTTACGAAAAATGCAGCAGCAGACTGCACCTGCCAGCACACACATTGTCTGATTTGAATGAAATGACCTGGGGAGTTATGGCAGGATTGTGGCCTGTATCCCATGCACCCAATTATTGGTCTTTATTCATTGGAACTTTCTTGCATTGTTGGAGAAAATCTAAATAACAATGTTGAGGTGTAAAAAAGGTGAAACATCTGGCAAAGCAATGTGTTCTGTGTGTTCATTGATAAGTACAAATCTCCATTCAGAATTACTATTTATATTCTGGTGTAATATTAATTCATGTAGCCATAGATGACCCAGATGGACCATCAATTGTCAACATGTATAATGGTAATTAGGTTTCAGCCGATTACCACATTGTTGTATTCACCAATCCCAAGTGTTAACTTCACAGTGCCACAGATCCATGGTCTCAAAACTTTTCTTTTTTGGATCCATGTTCTCATTACTTTTCCTCTTTGGTTCCATGGTTTCATTGCCTTTGCTCTTTGGTTCCATGGTCTCAATACTTCTCCTCTTTGGTTCCATGGTCTCAATACTTCTCCTCTTTGGTTCCATGGTGTCAATACTTCTCCTCCTTGGTTCCATGGTCTTATTGCTTTTCCTCTATGGTTCCATGGTCTCAAT
>NC_092859.1:23774343-23852791 GCF_032062135.1 Pyxicephalus adspersus
TCCATGGTCTCAATACTTCTCCTCTTTGGTTCCATGGTCTCAGTACTTCTCCTCCTTGGTTCCATGGTCTCAATACTTCTCCTCTTTGGTTCCATTGCCTCATTGCTTTTCCTCTTGATCCCATGGCCTCATTGCTTCTATTCTTTGGTTTCTGGGTCTCAATACTGCTTTTTGGTTTCATGGTCTCATTGCCTTTCCTCTTTGGTTCCATGGTCTCAGTACTTCTGCCCTTTGGTTCCATGGACTCACTACATCTCCTCTTTGGTTCCATCGTCTCAATACTTTTCCTCTTTGGTTCCATGGTCTCAATACGTCTCCTCTTTTGTTCCACGGTCTCAATACTTTTGCTCTTTGGCTCTATGGTCCTAATACTTTGCCACCTTGGTTCCATGGCTTCATTGCTTTTCATCTTTGGTACCATGGTCTCAATACTTCTACTCTTTGATTCCATGGTCTCATTACTTTTCCTCTTGATTCCATGGCCTCATTGCTTCTCTTCTTTGGTTTCTGGGTCTCAATACTGCTCTTTGGTTCCATGGTCTCATTGCCTTTCTTCTTTGGTTTCATGGTCTCATTACTTCTCCTTTTTGGTTCCATGGTCTCAATACTTCTCCTTTTTGGTTCCATGGTCTCAATACTTCTCCTCTTTGGTTCCGTGGTCTCAATACGTCTCCTCTTTGGTTCCATGGTCTCAATACTTCTCCTCTTTGATTCCATGGTCTCATTACTTCTCCTCTTTGGTTCCATGGTCTCATTACTTCTCCTCTTTGGTTCCATGGTCTCATTACTTCTCCTCTTTGGTTCCATGGTCTCATTACTTTGCCACTTTGGTTCCATTGCCTCATTGCTCTTCATCTTTGGTTTCATGGTCTCAATACTTTTCTTCTATGGTTCCATGGCCTCAATACTTTTCCTCTTTAGTTCCATGACCTCATTGCTTTCCTCCTTGGTTCCATATACTTAATACTTCTCCTCTTTGTTTCCATGGTCTCATTATTTTTCCTCTATGTTTCCATGGTCTCAATATTTTTCCTCTTTGGTTCCATGGTCTCAATATTTTTTAAAGTGCTAAAAGTAGACAAGCATAAAATGCTGTTTGTAAATACAGCTGATCTGTTTTATTTCATGATTACTATCCTAATAGTGGCAGGTGGGGATCTGTGTACATCCCTGTACAAACTGGCTGCATTCAACCTTTTCATATTGTAACTTCTAGTCTCGTATTGTGTAGCTCCCTACATTCTCTGGGGAAAAATGTAAACACCAACTGAATGACATTTAGTTTGCTATGTGCTCTTTGCATCAGTGACATTTGTTTGTTTTTTTTCCATGTGATCATTGTTTTCACAAATCTACTTTTTTTGTCTCATTGCTTCTAGTCCCAAACTGTCTCTTTGCAGCCATGTACTGTCTGCAATTACTCAAGTGATGGCTAAAGGCCATTTTTAGGGCCTGTGTAATGTGTGCTGTGATGGCCACATGTAGTTTTAATCAGATATGCATGTTACAAAGTGATTTTGTTGGATGATATGGACAGAGTGTTGAGACCTCATTACAGGAAGTGCCTCATCAAGGACATTCCTAATGATAGGATCATTGGGAATTTGTTTATTAAATGCTGCAGCATACTAAAGCTTTTAGTGATTAGGTCTTTTTGTGTGTCTGAGTTATTAATTTGTTTTTCTGGTGTGATTTTACATCAGTGTTTATCATCCACCCATCAACTGGTTCCTCCAGAGGTTGCTAGTGGCTCCTTGAGCAATGAGTAGTTTGTGACTCTCAGATCAGTATATAAATGACACCATTGATTTTTGGGCTATCTGTCAGGGTAACATTTTTCCCATTGACCAGCAATGTAAGAAGCATTCTTACCACCGACTAAAGTACTGTGAACTGTGGAGTATTTATAGCACAGGTATCCTAAAGACCTGAAAGTTACTTCAGGGGTTCCCCCATGTTAAAAGTTTAAATTGTGCCGAAAACATGCAAACCGATATTATTACTCCAAAACTGATACAGTGATGTACTGAAATAAAAAATGAAAGACTATGCAATATTTCTTTTGATAGTCATGATTCTTTTGGGGACACATTTTCACATCCCACATGCTAAAATGTAAAAAAATACAAAATTGTTTTTATTCTACACCAGCTTCAGCCAATCCCTGGGATGTTTCCAGAGTGACAGGTATAGGTGCAGTTATGTGTGCGCTTTGCCTCTCCCCGCGGATTCCGCGCAGGGAACGTTGCGCCTACAACTCTTGACTAATTGGCAATTAGCGATAAGAATGACTATCAATAATAGGTCTATATCTAATTAAATCAGTGTGTCAGGCACAGCACAGACAGAGAAGAATCGTCCCCCGGAGAAATGTCATCTCTCCAACACAACGATAGGAAGAGGTGCTCATTAGAACCACGAGGCAGATACGTTCACCTGGCACGCACTCCAGGCCGCCTTCATTTGAACTAGATGTAAACCCAATCCATAAAATCTCATTTTATATGTGACATGGCAAGGAGATTCCAAAACTTGTTTTTACCCTTTTTAAATCAGCAGCTTTTATTGAAATAAGCCCCGGTGTATCTGTCTTGAAGGTCCTTGTTCAGGCAGTTCCTGGTATAGTAATAATGCTTTGCCCCCAAGGTGTCCCCTTGCTTTGTCACCTTGCTATATGGGTTTCCCATGTGGGCAAGTGTGATGTTATGGATGGAGTTGAAGAAATAGATTCCTGGTAGTTTTTGACTTGAGCATTGTTAGTTTTGGATCTGACAAAAGTATTCAAATCAGTATTTGTGACTTGTTTGTAACCTAAAAGGAAAAGAAGCCACAGCTAGACAGGCAACTATCATTCCCAAAGGGAAATACTGATGTTGCTTTAGAAGCAATGGTACATAAATGGCCTTTATACCTACTGTATGCAAATTTTGGAAGAGATCATTGATGAGAACTGCCTCTGTCACTCATCTCTTTGCTGAAGTCCATGGTCATAGCACCTTCTGAGACTATTATAAGGGGCTCCCACTATCCATTCACCGATTTGTTTGGGTGTGTACCCATTTGAAAGAGGGGGTTGTAATTTAGGATAATTGTAATTCTCAGTGTTATCGTGCTGTACATCTAAAAAAAACATATAAATGATAGAGCTTTTAACCATTTTTTGGCAGCAGCCAACACAGTTCATGGGTCATCCACCTCCTCCATCAGGGCTGCAGCAAACCATGTCAAAGTTGAAGTTTAGGAGGGCATTGTCATCTGCTCATTCAGGACAAAGTGACACAGTCTCCTACGCACCCTAATAAGAAGGTGTACTTACCTATTGGCACTCCTTTGCTACCTTCTCACTCCATCAACCTTAACACATGACCTTCTCCATAAGATAATGCTTAGACTAGAGCGGCCTATCAGCCAGGCCAGAACACTGGCATATGAGGGGCAATGATGTTAATCTCCCGAGAAAGGGTAATCATCTAGATTTTGGATTTCCTAATAATATCAAGTTTGATCAGATATGTTAGGATATATAGAAAAGTGAACGATCCCAGCAATAAAAACCTCACAGGGGTTTGAATCCTCTATCACCCATGTTTAAAGGATAGACCCCTTAAACATGGCCGTAGACTGATCTGCTGCTTACAAGCAACACATAAAATGACATTATTAAATTGGGACAAAGAAGGTGAGGACAGATTGTTGCTAGGAGTTGGAATTATCATATCTGTGTCGTCCATTTGCGAAGCTGCTGGTTGCCGGGATGAATAACTAATCCGAGTCAATGATTAAACTTCAATAGAAAGCCAGAAATAAATAGATCAGTTCAATAAAAAAGAAAAATAATGGAAAAAATTAAACTGCAAGTAAAAGGGTAAAAAATCAGGGGTTGATTTACCAACCAATCAGGTGCCTTAAAACATAAAAAATGTGAATGCAAATTTTTTTGTTTTTTGTTTTTTATAGAGTGCGGGAAAAGGGATATAGAGACCTAAATGTTTCTTGCAGACAATGAAAAAATTTCACCCGGGTTATTCACCTTTTTCTCTAAGCTAAGTGATCAGTCTCTGCTCCATTAAAAAATCAGCCCTAAAGTGTTTTAAAGTATACAGATGTAATTTAGACCTGAACCAGCAGATGGCGATCTCCTCCTATAATACCAAAAATGTTCTGCAGTCTCAACAGCCCCCTGCAGAGTGACCCCCCCACCCTGATTGTGCATGATGCCTCTTCCACATTGGGTTAAAGTAGAACTCCAGCCAAAACATTTTTTTTCTGGTTCCTATAGCTGCCAGTGTATTGTAGAGATTTGCCTAATTTTCCAACCTTGTGATGAGTATCACTGGGATAGGAATAGTTTTGTCAGAACTGACAACAATGGAGACCTTGAAGATGTTCTAAACCTACCCCACTCCTTTCAATACTGAAAGCAAATTATTTTGTGGGAGTCTGCTGCAGGCAAGAGGAAGCATTTCCTTAGTCTCCACTTCCCCAGTGATCAGACTGTAACTTTGTAGGATGGTAAGGTGAGAAGCTGCAGCAGAGAGCTGATTTCTGAACACAGCCAAGAATTGGACAGGCAGCAGGATTTGTATAATTAGGACCACTCTGAGCCAGCATCTCATTCAGGGAAGTAGATAGTGACTATGGATGAGAGCTGAACAAAGATGATGCCATCCTTCTGAACAGAAAGGAGGATTGTGAGAGCTAATAATCACCTGAAAGTGTTACATGGACATAATACTGAACAAGCTGAAGTTGACATGAAGAAATGATCATATGACAGGTCCACTTTAAATATCTGCTTGAGAGTGAATGTGGCCAGCATGGGCAGTGTACGGGTTCACTTTAATAACAGCTGGAAATGCAATACAATATTTAGTGAACACTTATTAAATTATCTGGGTAATGCAGAATGGAGCTCTACTTTTCAGATATTTTTTTCTGCTCCAAAATTCATTTGCATTCCTCTGTGGATAAAAATAGATTTGAGATATATAGATTCCCATAGAACCCCACCTACACAGTGCAGCTGTCACCAAATGGTGCCCCGTCACAGGATTCACGCCTTCCTCCAGGACAGAAATAGCAAAGAGAAACCCCCTACCCACCTCCAATGTCTTACTGCTCCTCGCAAATATCCTACTGCCCAGAACTACCTACCAAACACCCAGTTACCCCCAACACTCTGCTCCCCAACCTACCCCCATCATCCTGCTGGCTTCAGCCACCCACCTAATACCCCACTGCCCCAACACTTCTAACACCCAGCTTCCCGGACCCCAATCATCCTGCTTCCTTCACCTCCCCCCAACACCCTAGATCCCCAACCCACCCCAAACATCTTGCAGCTTTTACCACCCGCCTAAAGCGTACCTATACTCAGAATTTTCACTTTACATAAAAGTATAGAGAACCCTTTTATGTAAGGTAAAAATTTTGTTAAAAAGAAAAAAAGGATGCAGCACCACCTCCTAATTCTTAGCCACCTAGGCAGTCAAGAATGATTGGGCCCACAAAGGCTCCTGGGTGCTCCTTTTGTGCATGTCTTAGCATCTCGGGCATGTGCAGAAGGAGCCTTTTTGTCGATCTCACGCATGTGCAGTGAGATCGGCAATTTTTTTTTATCCTACATCACCCGGCCTCGCGCCTGGGTCGGGTGACGTAGAATGGAGAACCTGGAAGTGAAGACAAAGATGGCAGCGCCCAAAATGCGGCTCCAGGACAGATGCCGAGACGACGCGGGACCCGATGCCAGACACCTCCGGAGTGATCAGACTGACCTGCGGGATTGAAGGTATATGTGTTTTTTTATTTTTTTTTTAAATATAGTTCCTCTTTAACATCCAACTGCCCCAACACTCCTAACACCCTGCTTCCCACACTCACCCCAAACATCTTGTGTGTTCCACCCCTAACACTCCCAAACCCCACCACCTCCAAAATCCTGCTTTCCCCAAACATCTTGCTTCCTCCATCCACTCACCCCAAATAGCCTACTGCTCCTAACACCCCTTAACATGCTGCTTCCCCAAACATCCTGCTGCCTCTAAAAACCTTCCAACAACCCATCACACTTCTTCGCTCACCCACCTCAAGCATCCTGCTTCCTCCACCTCCCCCCTAACACCCTGTTGTTCCGGTGGTCCCAACACCCCCAGCACCCATCCTCCATCCACTCCAAATATCTTGCTGTCCCCACTAACCTCTAATACATCACCACTCCAAACATCTTTCTGTCCCCAACTGCCCCACTGTTTCTAATACCCCCAACACACTGCTTCTTTCACCCACCCCAAATATCTGTCCCAATCTACCCTTTACCACATCAACACCCCTAACAATGCTTCCCCTACCTACCCCAAACATTCTGCTCTCTACCCACACCCCAACACCCCTAAGACCTTGATTACAACACTCACCCCAAACACCATGCTGTTTCCTAAAAACATTCTGCCCCCAGAGTCACAGAATGGAGGCATGTAAGTCAATCACAGGGAGGAATTTTGGATGGTTTTATTGGAGTTTAGCCCTTACTTCATCAATGACGTGAATAATTTACAAGACCACATTCAGATTAAAACTGGCAGAACTTCCTTTTCTTTTTATAGCTCTGCTGTGTATGTCGTCTCTCTTGCAAAAAATCTGATAAAATGACAGTAATGAGGAGAGAAATATAACGGTGTGACACTTCCTTCTCTGAGAACAGAAACACAAGTTCACATTAGCAAAACAACATTTTAAAGTAGATGTAAACTCCATTTGATGAGATTTCTTTTTTCTGTGCACTGCTTGGAGCACAACTGGGACACAGGAACGGGGCGACGTCATTCTATAACAAGTTCAAGAACAAGTTCCTAGGATCACCAGGGATTGTATTAACGGGTGGAGATCTACTTAATCAGGACCGACTGCTTAGAGATAATGTAAGCTGCCATTGCTGAACTCAAAGAATGCTAATTGTCTGGATAGAAAGCTGAATTTTTGGTTATCACACCTGAAACAAGCATGCAGATAATTGTGTGGATGAACACCTGAGCTGCATACTCCGGGTCAGAGGTTCTGAAAGTATTAAAAGAACACCAACCAGGCATGCAGGAATTTTACAACCAGGTCAGAAATGGCAGTGGTACCTCAGTATAAGTCCGCTTTGGAACAAGTCCAACTTGGTATAAGTCCTGTTGGACATGAAAAATTTTTCTTGGTATACAACCTTTGTGCTAGAACTTGTATGGGTCAAAATGAGTCATAACACCACGCGCTACCCTTATTTACCTCTCTCGAGACAAAGCCACCACTGCTCACGGGTGTCAGTATGCCAGTTGCTACCATTCAGTGAACAACCCGCGCTATAACTCTCTGAATTACATATCATCCCCTCCTCCTCCCTTCTCAGGACCATCCTAGTAGGCACTCCACTATTCTCAGCAAGGTGAAGTGAGGTTACATTTTCATTTATTTCATCTAATTGCTTTTGTATTTATGTACCGTATTTTTCGGACCATAAGACGCACTTTTTTAAGACGCTGGAACACAGGGGAACACAGGAGGAAAACAGACAGAGGCTGACAGCAGCCAGTGTCTGTGTTCCTCCTCTGTGTTCCCCTGTGTCCCAGCGTGCGGCACTTGTGCCCGCCCATGAAGGCAGCGCCGATTGATTTGATGAATGCCGATCGGCGCCGCCTTCATGGGCGGGCACAAGTGCCGCACGCTGGATCTCAGGGGAAATCAAATGAATTTTTTTTTCTTGTTTTCCCGTGCGGAAAACCTGGTGCGTCCTATAGTCCGGAGCGTCTAATGGTCCAAAAAATACGGTACTTTATTATTAAGCAGTGTTTAAATTATTTTATACAGCCCCATCAATGTATAATATGCCAATAACAATAGGATTTTTTTTCATGGGAAAGGATTAATCATTTTCCTTTTATTTCTTATGGAAAAAATGTGTTTGGTATAAATCCAAGGATCTGGAACAGATTAAGGACTTATACCAAGGTACCACTGTATCTCAGAAGTAAACTCATTGGGGGGCTTTACCATAATCCGCACAGCATACCACTGGACATCCTGCAGGACACAGGCTCTTCCCCTGACACTTTTTATCCAATCATAAGGCATTATGACCGGGCCCTATGAAGGGCTGAACATGTGAGGGAAGGAGCCTGTTTCCAATTGGATGTTTATTGACCTCAGAACTATAAGATTGTATCTATTCCCTTGTACTGCACACAAATCTCACCATTGAGGGATGGAGATGTTAACTAAAGCAAGAAAATCTCACTATTGTGAAAAGGTGCAAACTACTGCAAAAAGATTCTGGTAATGGAATCCCTAAGAACTATAGGAAAATATGATGCTCTCAACCTACCAACCGTTAACCTTATTTAAATTCATTTTGCGGGATGCATTAGTACAGACTGTGGACTTTGCTAAACATTCTCCACAACAGTTCTGAGTTTGTTACCAGTTACCTTGGAATGTAGTCTGATGTACTCATTATGATAAGGCTTCCCCTCCTTTCCGGATTGTTTACCCATTTTATGGAGAACAAGAGTGGGAACATCCCAAGGTGGGTGAGAACAGAGGCAAAGTAATGGCAGAGAAACCTCATCTATTCCTAGTACAAAATAACACACCAATGTGTAATTCCGCCCACTAGATGACATAGGAATAACATAAAATGTACCTAAAAGCAACAATATTTATAGATTTTTAGTTGTTTTGTTTTTTGTGTTCCTGACAGATTTTCCTCATTTTACTTATTGTCCTAAAGACAAATTAGTAGATTTTCCAAAATGTTTTATCTCAAATAGATGGAGGAAATGCCAACAACAAAATCATAGTTGGCAACTACTGTTCTAATCCTCTCTTTGACTGGTACGTGTATATATATATATATATATATATATATATATATATATATATACATGTTTTTAAAAATCTTCATCCAGGAAAACAAATACATTCACAAACATTAAAAACAAACAAAAATGCAACATTGTAACCAGTGATACCTGTGATATCCAGCAATGTACCGGTACTTTCTTTTTGGAAATGGCAGAGCAAACCTTCGAGTCCCTCCCTAAACACCAGATCTTATTTACACAATGGAAACCCAGACTTTCTCTAGAAGTGTTAGCAGAACATTTGGGTTTTGAATTCCAACAACTGTGTCAAAATAAATATTGCTTAATTTATTTATTTCTCTTTACAAAATATAATCCACATAGTCTTTGTTGTAAATGTCTGTTTCCAAACAAACAGGATTAGCAAAAACCTTGAGTCTTCCAAACCTGGCTTTTGCCATGTATTGGTGGGTCCGATAAACCATAGATCGATTTTATTTGTGCAGTATCCAATCACACAAAAGTATTTGGAGGATTGGAGTCGATTGGCCAGGCCAGTTTTTTCTCCTTGGCTTCACGGTCAAAGGAATCATACACTGATTCTTTTATTGTAGTTTTGCCCGGAATGGGCATTTCACAGATGCCAACATAATTCCTTTTAGCCATGCGGGAGCAGGTGGTGATAGTATAGGCATTGCTCCGATAACACTTCATGGAAGACATGCAAAAAGTTTCTTTCATGCCTCGCCGGAAGTTAGCATTGTATACAGAGTACAGTGTTGGTTTGGCAGCCGAGGAACCAAAAGAGAGCCAGGAGACTGCCATGAATGCTAGGCAGCACTGCCGCCGGTCATTTTCATCTGGGTGCCACAGCTGCACAACATAAAATGGCAACCAGGAAACCAAAAAGATGGTATTGAGCATTAGGAACATTTTGATAGTTTTCACTTTGGTCCTGGGTACAATGTTCATGGTCCTTCTGACACTAAGCCTGTCTGTGCCAATGCGCCAAATGTATTTAACCACCTTTTGGTAAAAGAGAATTATTAGGACAGATGGCACAAGGAAGCCCACTAAGAGGTGGGCCACTCCGTAAACTGCCCCATCCCAAGATGGGGGAGGGAAAAAGTTGCAATGACCGTCCACGCTATCATAAAAGAAGAAAGCTGGTAAGACAAAGGCAGCATCAAAAATCCATGATGCCACTATCATCCTTTTGGCTTTTTCCCTTGAGACCTTGAAACTTAAAGGATACAAAATGGTGTAAAAACGGTCAAGACAGATGGACAGGAGAACATAAATCTGAACCCCAGGGGTCAAGTAATGAAAATAACGTGCCAGTTTGCACATGGCACTGCCCAGTGCCCATCGACCAGAACTGACTTGTACCAATGTAAATGGGGCACTGCCTAAGCTAAGAAGTAGGTCCGCACATGCTAGAGAGACAACAAAATAATTTGTCGTTGACTGAGTCCGGCGACTTCGATGAATAACGAGACACACCAAAGCATTGCCAAAAACCGACAAGATCCATATAAGGCCAAAAGCTAGACCAGCTGCCGCTATTTCACCAGGAAGGAGCAGCTGATCCGGCATAGTACTGTTCCTCTTTCCTGTAGTGCCATCTTTGAAAATCCCTGGAATCCATGGGTCTCCAGCTGATATGGGGCAGGTGGTTACACTGTTATTTGGCATTGGATAGAGAACGGTGGGTAGGATGGGATGAGATCTCCGAGCATCCATTCCATGAGCAAACACCATCTTCAGGGTATATGTTAGGAGCCTGAGAAAGATGATGATGGACGAAATGACAAAAGGACAAAGGAAGAGAACATTGGAGAAAGAGTTAGATATAGACACAGGATTCGAGGATGGTTAACATGAGGATGTTACAAAATGGGTAAAGAAAAAGATATAGAGAGAGAAATGACATCAGATGGATGAAGGAGTACATGGAAAGAGATTGAAGAAAGATGAGAATGCAGAGAAACCAGGTCCATTGGGAAAGATGGAGATGAGGAGATGAAGATACAAAGTGAGAAAGGATATCAAAGAATAGGTGGACATGAGAAGACCGAGAAAGAGATGACATGGGAATAAATTAAAAGAAAAAATGTACATCAAATAATGGATGGAGGTGAGGATACAGAAGGAGAGAAGACATCATAGAATAGATGGAGGTGAGGATACAGAAGGAGGAAAGACATCAGAGAATGGGTGAAGGTGAGGAGACAGATGGAGAGAAGACATCAGAGAATGGATGGAGGCGAGAATACAGAAGGAAAGAAGACATCAGAGAATAGATGGAGGTGAGGAGACAGATGGAGAGAAGACATCAGAGAATTGATGTAAGTAAAAATACAGAAGGAAAGAAGACATCAGATAATTGATGGAGGTGGGAATACAAAAGGAGAGAAGACATCGGGGAATGGATGTAGATAAGGGTACAGAAGGAGAGAAGGCATCAGAGAATTGATGGAGGTGGGAATACAAAAGGAGAGAAGACATCAGAGAATTTATGTAGATAAGGGTACAGAAGGCATCAGAGAATGGATGGAGGTGAGGGTACAGAGGGTGAAGATAAGGAAAAGTAGGGACACCAAGAAAAAGAAGAACAATATAATGAATTTGATGGGGAGAAAGAAAAAACAAACACAAAATTAATCAATGCAAACGTTTTTTATATTTCTGTTATTTGTTTCACTTTCAGGTACACGGTAGAGTTGGGAAGAGTTAGAGCCTTTTGTCAGATGTGTGTGTTATCCCAAAAATGATTAGCGTTCCTTACCTGCTGCTTCTTTAACACCAGAACTATAAATGAAGATGAGCAGCTACAAAATCATTGTCAGAATATATAACCATTCTCAACTCTAAGAATAGTGTGTTTTTGCTGCTGTCTGTATCTCCATTTGAAATATTTCCCATGACTTCACCCTCAGACAAGAGGGAAAGGAATTAGGGTACTATATAAAAAAAACAAAACAAAAAAATGAGGGCATTTTGATGAGAGAGGGATAGGGAAATGTAAAAAAAGAAACAGAAGAAATATTCTAAACACAGACACAAGTAGTAATGTTTACAAAGTAAACTTTGCAGGGTCTGTCCAAACGGAATATAAAATTCTTACTGGAACAGCTCTATATTTGGACTGTGAGGGGGGTAGACAATAACAGCTTTGGATGTACAGTTGGTTAATTGTTTCTATATTTCAACTCTTTATGGACTATAGACCAACAGCTCTGAATGGAGTGGTTGATAAATAGCTGTATAGTTAGATTATATTTGGGCTACAGAATAGGAGCTCTTGATGTTGAGTAGGATAAATGGTTCTATGGTTCTACGGCAGCTCTGGGTGTACAGTTGAATACCAGGCCCTATATGGGCACTAGTGAGCAGCCTAAAATAGATGGTTTGAAAAATGACTTTATGTTCAGGTTGTATCTGGGCTATAAATCATCAGTTCTTGATGGACGTTTGGATAAATGGTTCTATATGTTTTTAAACATCTGGGCTACAAACCACAGCTCTGGAGGTAGAGTTGGATAACTGGCGCTATATTTGAGCTGTATCTGGGCTATACGCCAGCGGTTCTGGATAGAAAGTTGGATAAATGGTTCTGTATCTAGGCTGTATACTGGCTATAGACCAGCGGTTCTGGATGGACAATTGGATAAATGGTTCTGTATCTACGCTATAGACCAGTGGTTCTGGATGGACAGTTGGATAAATGTCTCTGTATCTATGCTATTGACCAGCGGTTCTGAATGGACAGTTGGATAAATGTCTCTGTATCTATGCTATAGACCAGTGGTTCTGGATGGACAGTTGGATAAATGTCTCTGTATCTATGCTATAGACCAGTGGTTCTGGATGGACAGTTGGATAAATGTCTCTGTATCTATGCTATTGACCAGCGGTTCTGAATGGACAGTTGGATAAATGTCTCTGTATCTATGCTATAGACCAGGGGTTCTGGATGGGCAGTTGGACATTGGGACATATAATGAAGTTCATGGCTCCATTCAGTATACTTAGGAAGGACACACAAAAATGATTCCAATACTTTTTATGTTTGTGTTGGCAGTGACATAATTTGCTTTAGAAGGGCCATGTTGAACAATCTACTTTATAAAACAGACAGAGAGACAGAGCAGACTACTATTCTGGGGGAAATCTGTCCTGCGCTGTGCTTCTCATGCAATACGCCCAGCATCTCTGACGTCTAAGTTGCCATGGCATTGCCTGAATGCAGCACACAGCGATGGTCATTATGCGACCTTGGAGACCGTATGGATAATGAGGAAATAGGGGGGGGGATAGGGATAGTGAAGACGGGTTGAATCAATTAGTTTAAAAGGCCTTCCACAAACAAATTGTGGTCCTTAACCCTTGTAGTGCCGCAGACGTGACCAGGCGTGTCAGTGACATCACTAAAAAAAGCAAAAAAATAAAAGAAACTTTCCCTAGTTTTATCTTACCATGCAGGAAAGCAAGGAGGATGGAGAGTGGGGTACACAGAAGAAATGGGTGTTGTGTTTAGAGGAATACATTCAATATAAAGAAGTGAATTAGGAGGCAAAATGCTTATGAAAAGCATGCAGCACCCAACACGTTTATAGGATAAAGTTGCATGGCTCCAACATATTCCATAGTGCTGTATCGAGAACACTGAACACGTCACATCAGTCTGTTTACCAGAGGAGCTGACACTCTAATGCCCCACCACACTCACACACTATTAATTTTCCTTTTATATAGCGCTGACATATTCCTCAGTGCTGTACAGAGAACACAGAGCTAGTCATCTGCACCAGAAAAGCTTGCACTCTAATGTCCCACCAAAGTAACACACTGTGATTGTACTCTGACATACACAGTGGTGTTGAACAGAGAATACTAACTCATTTGCATCAGTCTCTGTACCAAAGGAGCTTACATTCTAATATCCCATCACAGTCATACAAAAAAATTTAATTACCAATTTGCCTTTGAATGGTAGGATAACGCACAGACATAGGAAACGTGTTAGTTTCATTTACCATTTCATCTGGTGTGCAGGCATGATGGAAATCTAATAATGGAACGTGAAAGTGTAATTTAGTAATAATTGTAATGATGCGAAGGAGAGGAGAAGCAGATATAGATCATGAGAGTTCTGTATTTTTTTTTTTTAATTTAAAAAATAAGTGTAGAATTTTATAAGTAGTAAAATATGTGCTTTTAATTTTCTGGTAATGCCACTCTGTCACCAACATTTGCTAAAAGAGTAGAGAATGGTAAATATCTTAATTAATGTGAAGTGCAGCATTATTGTGCATAACTTCCAGATATTTATTACCTCTCACAGAGATCACAGGACTTCCCCTCACAATGGGCCTGATTTATTAAAGCTCCCCAAGGCTGGAGAGGATACCATTTCATCAGTAAAGCTGGATGATCATTTGTTAGAAAATGTTTTGAATCCTGGACCAGATCCATTTCAGGTTTTCTTGATCACCCAGCTTCACTGATGAAAGTGTATCCTCCTCCAGCCTTGGGCTACAGTGCCAGATTAGAAATGATGTCAATCCTATTGGTACCCAGGCAGTTCTTTATGCTACAAATGCTACAAAGTTACAATGTTGCAATCTGATCACTGGGGGGAGAAAAGAATGAGAAAACACCTCCTGCTGCCTGCAGCAGACTGATGCCATCACGTTTTTATATTATACTAATAAAATGATACTGCTGTGGTATTTTGTAGTGTCAGGAATTTATTCATTTATTCATACTGACTTGTAAATTTACTGAAAGGTCTGCCTACGGTGAATAGGCTGTGCTATTCTGAAATACCCAATCAATGGGCCTGACTTAATAAACTTCTGGAGACTGGAGAAGATAGTCAAAAGAACCTGGGTGATCCAGCAAACCAGAAATGGATTTCTATTTGTTATTAGTTGGCAACTTTTTTGAATACTGGACCAGATCCATTAAACGTTTTCTGGTTCATCTATGCTCTCCCATGATAGTCTATTTCAGTTTTGAAGAGCTTTAATAAAGCAGGCCATATGTGTAAGAGGAATTCATAACATATAAAAAAGTTTACTTGTATATAATTGAATGATTTAGCACAGATGATACCTTAGTATAGTGCTACACTAGCAAATAACTAAAATAAAACTTTTCCTAATAAAATACCGAGGAATTAGATATCAGGGGGTGATATCTGATCAGCTGCTTTATAGAAATCTCTATTTTATACAATCTAAGCCTTTTGAATAACTTTGATCAGAGACCAGCAGTGATTTCTGATTGGTACAGTGATGACACCCGCTTTTCGGTCCCTTTGCTGTGATTGTCAATATCCAGCGACATCTGTGATTGTGTCTGCACCCACGTCACCGGTCACGTTGTACATATGTAGTAACACACAGGATTTTATCTCTTGTATAAACAACTCTATCAGCTCGGCGTTCATCCAGCATACTGTGATTACCAGCTTCTTCCACTCATACACATGTCCCTTCAGTGTCTATAAGGGACCATTCACACTATTCATTGCAATCAGAAGTGAGCTTTTGTGTATTGGATTTAGAATAGACTGAAATGGTATCTCAATACAGCAAGATATATAATGACACTAATTTAGCTTAATACAATACACAGTTGGTGCGTTATGGGGCCCTCAATCATTGGGCATAATATTGTTCTCACCGGGTGCATTGTTGTAATACTGCAACTTATTAGAGTGAATGGGCACTTTTATAGTTTAAAGTAAAATATTTGCATTTGGGGTGACTGCAAACATCTCTAGTGATGTTCTGATTTTTTCCCACTTAATAATACTGAAAAGATAATACAGAATTTATTTTACTTTTTTCTTTTTCTTCTGCTCTTGAAGAGAAAGACTTCATTTTCCAAGATATAAATCTTATCTGTAGTGTCTTTGCAAACTTGAGGTGCAAACTTGAGGTCTACATCAGGCTGCAAACTTTTATTCAGCCTGATGTAGACTATGCACCTCAGGTATTCTCCATGAAATGATAACATAACTGACACTACAGATAGAAGACTTTCTTACTTTAATATTAATAATAAACAGGATTTATATAGCGCCAACATATTACACAGCGCTGTACATTAAATAGGGGTTGCAAATGACAGAAACCCCCTGTTATTTATATATCTGCCCAAAAAGTTCTTCAGCATAGAATGGAGGTATTAAGCCTGATTTATGAAAGCTCCCCAAGGCTGGAGAGGATACAATTTTATCAGTGAAGCTGGGTGATCCAGAAAACCTGGAATGTATCTGGTCCAGGATTCAAAACATTTGCTAGCAAATAGCAAATTACTTTGAAGAAATCCATTCCAGGTTTGCTGGATCACCCAGCTTCACTGCTGAAAGTGTATCCTCTCCAGAGCTGTATTGAATCAGGCCCATTGCAAGGAGCAACAGGTGAATGTTTAGTAACATATTTGAAAAGGAAACAATAAATGTTTATTCAAACAGTGCGTACAGATTAAGGTAATCTGGTTGTAACAAACACAAGGAAAAGAGTTAGCCTTTTCAGTCATGTTGTAAACCCAAATATTAATAGATTTAATAATATACTGTGGAAACGGTAAGTAAACCCATAGCCTCGGAGGTTGCTATACTGCAAAAATGACTTTTTTTAGGTATTTTTCATAACTGCCCTGACATCAACTACATAAACTTTGTGACTCATCCATACATAAATCCTTCAGTTGCCCATCCAGGGCTTTAATAAGGCCAATCCATGAAGTTCTAATTCTTCATTTAAGCCATGGTGGATTTGTTAGTGTGCTTAGGATCATTATTATTGATCATTATTATTGTTTAAAGAATAATTTTCACTTCATCATCAACCTTTGGACAACTAGCCCCAACAAGAATGCTTTATAATGCAATATCCATAGTTTACTTGATAATTAAAAGCTGCTCAGGTTCTGAAGCAGTGAAGCCATCTAAAACCATAATATTTCTATCATCATGCTTCACAGTTAGTATCAGGTTCTACTGAAATGCTGTTATGATATTTTTTCAAACATGTCCATTGTTACTGATGCCAAACAACTCTATCTTATAATTTAGAGGGACAGATATGTGCCTGTATATTCTCCTAAAAACAGATTTATTTCTTTTAAGAATTTTTTCTATGTTCTTTAGGACAGTAATTGCATAAATTCTGCAGGTTTAATTGAGACATTTTTTCTGATTATATTATTAATATTATTATTAATATTAATAAACAGAATTTATATAGCGCCAACATATTAGGCAGTGCTGTACATTTATAGGTATGCACGAACCTTGACACATATTCTTACAAATGTTACCCGCAGATATCATATTTAATTTGCTGGTTGGCTTTTGAAATTTGAACAATTTGTAGATTATTTTCCCTACAGTGAAATTACTTCAAATGTTAGGGTAATCTTTTCTAATCCTTGCCAGTCTCAAAGGCATCTAATCTGGCATCTCTTTTGATGTTGGCATAAAGATACTGCACAAGTCAAAAGAAAGAGAATACCAGTTCTCCATATCTAAAGTTAAAGACAGATTAAACCAGCATACTCCCTAATCATTGACACCTAACCTGGAACATGTGATTCTTATCCATGGATTTGGTGGTGGCAATGTGGTAATGTGTGGGGTGTACTTACTTTTTCCATGTGACAAGTTATTCATTAAGATAATAAGAAGGAATACGACAACTGAATCTGATGAGTCATTTGTAAATCACCTTAATCTGTAGGCACTGTTTAAAATAAAGGTTTGCGTGTTCAGATGTGTTAAAAAAACACAATCCTTGTCACTGTAATCAAAACAAATTAAAACACACAAACAAGATTCAGATTTTATCCCTTTGACACACATACTGTAGATCTCCCAACTTTTGGGGATAGATAAGAGGGCCAATTGTTAGCTCAAAGAATGAAGGCAAATGACACACTCCTGCCTTGCCCCTAACTGCAAAGGATAAATAATGAACATGTAAAAAATAATTAAAAATATAAAAAAAAAGTTTTTCCTAATATATTATTTATAGTTCATAGATATGTATATATCCACCCAAAAAGACTGAGGAGGAAAGAAAGAGGGACTTTGAAAAATAAACAGTCTCTTCAAACCAGGGACAGTTAGAAGGTATGCATGTATTATTATTAATATTATTATTAATAATAATAATAATAATAAACAGGATTTATATAGCACCAACATATTACGCATCAATTTATATTTAACAGGAATAAAGGTGAAAAAGGCTTCTAAACCTTTATAATGATACTAAAATAGTTTTTTAGATATTTGTGCCCTCATTGGGGAGATTTCATTACCGCATATATCACCGACACCCTCACCCAATGTGGCCTGAGATTGCAATAAAAACCTAAAGCCTTCCCCCTTCTATTGATGTTTATTTTGGGCTCCGCACTTTTTACGATTTCTCATATGGAAGATACTAACCAGGGAACTGTACCGCCATAAAGACTTGAATTGACCAAAGACTAGAATCCTGATTCCCTCACTGGCTACACTGGATTTTGCAATCTGTTTAGCATAAATTCAGAAGAAGCTGAAGCTGTACTTGAAACTCACTGTCCTAATATCTATGTTATTTCTTATGGGCCCCCTGTAAACCCCTTAGTGTTCCCCATTCTTGTATCCCTAAACTGCTATATTCCTTCTTTAGTTTCCATTTTTTTCTCTTTTCTCCGCCTATATTTGTGGTTATATAAAATTATTTGTTCAGTTAAAATTACAATTTCATAAAAAAAAAAAAACCTAAAGGAGGTTTCAGTCATTCGTTACCTAAAACTGGAACAAAAGTTGGACTGAAGTTGGGCTTTGCAGGAATAATAAAAAAATGAAGAAATAGAAATCTTTACAATTTACATACATACTAGGTATAAACTTTAATCACTAGGATCTCATACAAACTCACCATGGAATGAGGGTGTGATACATGTGAAAGAATGGAGTGAGGAATTCCCACTCTAGAACAAGGTGAACATACAGCAGAGTAGAGGCTAACTAGTGTTACAGTTTAGTTTGGGGGCTTTGTTCTGTTAATAGTAAGTTTAGGGGTCCAGAATTTGGGGATTAAGGAGATACTCTCCTTTTGGCCATTCGAGACAGAGACAAAGGGCCTGATTTATTAAAGCTCTCCAAGGCTGGAGAGGTTACACTTTCATCAGTGAAGCTGGGTGATCCAGCAAACCTGGAATAGATTTCTTCTAGACCAGATCCTAGACCAGATCCATTTCAGGTTTGCTGGATTACCCAGATTCACTGATGAGAAAGTGTATTCTCTCCAGCCTTGGAGAGCTTTAAAAAACCATTGTCAGAACATAGTCTGACCCCCTAGACATGTACACCCACCAAACCACACTTCTTTGCCACCTTCCCACACTATGAGAGACTTTGAATGGAGCAAAAAACTTCTCTTATGGGACAGTGCTTGGACCTGAGAGGCCAATCACTAGTCCTAAACACTGTCACTGGTAGGTGGAGTGCCATGACGCCAATTGATACCGGAGCCTAGGTAGGTGCTGAAGCTATGAAACATGGCTGGGTAAGTGTGTACACCAGAGAAGGTTGGGGGAGGGAGGTAATTTGGGTCCATTTAAATAGGAATATATTTAATTAATATGAATAATAAATTCAAATTAAATATGAATATATTTAATAACTATTGAATTCAATAAATTCAATATTAAATAAATATGAATTCTTTTTTTTTCTTTGGAAAAAGTCGTTTTGGAAAACATGTTAAGATATTTTTAGGAACTGGAACCAGTTTATTATTTCACTGTTTGTAAAACGGCAATAAGTCCTTATTGAGATAGATATTGAGATAAAATAGCCCTAGTGAGGATGGCACCCCTACCTAAGGAACCAGATTAAGAACTTTTATTAGTTGCATTTATTTTTTGGGTTTTTTTTTAATGTAAATTTGTATTGAAATTTTTGTAAAATATAATAATATAACAGAAAACAACACAACATATGTTGCATTTGTTTTTAATAAGGGATCGTAGAGGGGGGCAACAAGAAATGTTCAGGTAAGAGGGGATTATAACGGAAAGGACCTTGCCTGTTATTTTTCTCTAATAATGAACGCTCTGATTATGGATTCTTAAAAGTGAATATTTAGTTCTGCTTTAGGGTAATGGATAAAGATGAAACCAGGATTATGTATTAGATTGGTATGGATTCTTAAAAGTGAATATTTAGTTCTGCTTTAGGGTAATGGATAAACATGAAACCAGGATTATGTATTAGATTGGTTTATAGGAGAAATAGACAAAGTAGGCCTGATTTATTAAAGTTCTCCAAGACTAGAGAGGATACACTTTCATCAGTAAACCTGAAATGGATCTGGTCCAGGATTGAAAACTTTTGCTAACAAATAGTAAATGACTTTAAGAAATCCATTCTGGGATTGCTGGATCACCCAGGTTCATCAATGAAGGTGTATCCTCTCCAGTCTTGGAGAGCTTTAATAAATCAGGCCCAGTGATGGGAAATCCTACATTTTAGAGTCATCACTACAGTTAGAAGTCATGGATAAACCGCCAGTGGGGACATCTGTTCTTGTGATAATTCGTAAATGTGAGAAATTTCCTCCACTTCCCCATTGTATGTATAGAAAAGAAAGTGAAGGGAAATCTAAAATAGAAAAATTAGGCTTTAACTATACATTATGAACTTGCTATAGGAATTAGGTTATATTGTTAGTAAGTGTTAAGGATCTGATTTATTAAAGCACTCCAAGACTGGAGAAGATAGACTATCGTAGGAGAACCTGGGTGATCCAGCAAACCTGGAATGAATACGGTCCAGGATTAAAAATATTTTCCCACTAATAGCAAATGCTTTTTAAGAAACCCATTCCAGGTTTGCTGGCTCACCAGGTTCCCTATTAGTAGTCTCTCTGCTTCAGTCTTGGAGTGATTCATTAACATAGACCCTAAGTAATAAAATAGTGTTAGGTGTTATTTTCGTTTAGGTTTGTTGCAATTTTTTACCGGTTCCTGCACCGTGCCAAAACATCAAATGTAGATAAAATGCATTGTGGTTTCTGCTTTGATCTGTATTGTTACCCTACTGTATGGAGAGCCATAGATGAAAAGCTGGTTTACTGCCTATCATCCTTTAATCAAGTGCAAAGTGATCCAGCTTATGTTCAGAAAAAACATAGCTTGGTTTTTCCTTTAAAAAGTACAAACATACCTGAGATCAAAAATGTAATAGATTGTAATTAAACTGTAAAAGAATGTAATGAACTACTGAGCGTGTCCCTCTGTATGGAGAAGATGAAGCGTTGTGTTGTCCTGTCCCAGTGTGATATGGGCTGTTGCTCTACAGATACAGTACAGTAAATAAGTGTTGTCACCCTAGGACAGGAAGTGTGGCAATAGATGACAATAGGGGAAAGAAATATAATGAAGAAAACTAATGCAGCTACTTTACCAAGAATTGGTAAGCTGCGATATATTATGCTTTGTTTTAGGATTTAGATACACTTTGTAGGTTATTTAAACCCAAGTACAAATATGTGATATATTGCAGCATTACATTCTGTTTGCTTTTTTCAGGATTTATCTTTTACCTGGAAATCCTGCCAGTAACATGTTTCTTGTCCTAGGGTCCCTAGGGTGACAACACAATGCTGCACTGTATCTATGGAGGTGCGGTGTTGTCACCCTTTGCCGCTCTCCTGATTTAGACTACAAACACTTTCCCTACTATTCTTCTCCATTACAGAGGACAAAAGTCTTTCAGTTCACAGAAGATAGTTGGGAAGACTGATAAGATTGATATCTCAAGATTTCTGGCAACAGATATGTTCTATATTTGCACATAATGTACCTAACCTAAAAAGAAAAACAAATGCAGCCACTTATCTATAGACAGACAGACTGAAAATGTTCTTGCATATAGATACAATTTAAACTACAATCTTCTAGTAATAAATAATACACAGCATGATTCACTATCTGATGGAGGGAAATGGGGCCTAGTAATTCTATATATATATATAAGTGCTACAATCAATTAGGACTTCCAGGGACCGTCTGCTGGGACCACATTGTGTCCTCATGTGTATACATGATCTCATCAGAAGCAGGGGTAATAAACAATTATTTCTAGAATCCTGAAGGCCTCTGAAACCCCATCCAATGTCTGTATATTGGAAGCGTAGAGCGTCCTTAGCCCAGGTACCACTCCCAGACCCCTGGATCTCTATGTGTATTGCCCTCCCCGATAGGACCAGGCCTGACATCACTGCCACTTATGGAGGGCCTGTGTACCATGCATGCTGCATCCCTACACATGCAACGTCAACATCCCCCACCTAACATGGGGTCCCCCAATATACACGTCTCCAACACCCCCCATCTATGTTTGTTATATAGAGAGCTTTATCCCGGCGTATAAATAGATGGCCAGCAACCCCAAAACTCTGCTATTATTAAAGCAACAACCAACTATGCATTTATTGCATCTTTAATGCACTGTGACATAAAATGATATATATATATATATATATATATATATATATATATAGACTGGTTGCCAGTGTCTGTCTGAATGGTTCCATACAATTACTAATATCCTATATTATTATAACATTACACAGTGATTGATGCTTTGTATAATAACAAACAAGGATTACTAATAATTGGATCCCCTCTATACCAAAACACAGTAATTAAAGGATTCCCTGATTAATAAACTGTGACTGAGGATTCCCCCTGTATGGTGAGATACATTGTCTGATTTCTAAGGAATAATAGGAATAAAAGATACATAGACTCACCTGTGTCATACAATGTAACATATCATCCTCCTGATTCGGGATTAACCCTTGCAGCTGCATCCCCCCCTCCTCCATGAAGATCCATCACACCGAATCCTGAATCTGCACACCGAGCTGACTGCAACAAAGATCAGGGCTGACCCAGCACATGGACCCTCCTACCCCTCTCCTGACTACATGGGGGGGGGGCTCAGCCAGGCTCTGCCCCTCTCTATTCACTGCCTGCACACTACATGGGGGGGGGGGCCTAGATCTGCCCCACACTACATGGGGGGCTAATCCTAGATCTGCCCCTCTCTATACACTGCCTGCACACTACATGGGGGGCTGGGGGGCTCATCCTAAATCTACTCTATACATTATAGATTGCCTGCACAATACATGGAGGGGGGTTCTCATCCAACATCTGCCCCTCTCTATACAGTGTCTCTCTAAAACACAATGGGTGGGTCATCCAAGATCTCCCCCTCTACATATACGTTACACTGTCTGCACACTATAGAGAAGGGGCTCATCAACCTCTGCCCTTTTTTCTATATTTTAAATTTGTGTTTCTCAACCAGGATTTATCCAGAGGTTGCTAGCAGTTCCCTGAGTCATGAACAGTTTGTAACCCTCAGGTCAGTCATCACTAACGCCATTATTTTTTGACTATCTGTATAGGTGGCATTCTTCCTACTGGCCAGCAGTGTAAGAGACATTATTCCCAATGACCACTAAGCCAATGTACCGTGAGCTGTGGATATAGTAATTATAGCAGGGATTCACTGAAGGTTAAAATTATTTCAAGGGATTCCCCCAGGTTAAAAAGGTCGACAAACATTGCTGTAAACAGTCTCAACTTGACAGGGAGGGGGCTTATCCTGGACTTGCCCAAAAATAATTTCACTTAAAATGACCTTGTGCAATGATTGCTCATTGCACAAGGTACCCTGGCAAGCTCTGGAGGAACCTTATGTCTTCATTGTAGCATATTTGAGAAACACTGCTATAGACTGTCTCCACACTGCAGGAAGGGGACCCCATCCATGTTCTGCCCCTCTTCTTACACTATAGGTTGTCTTTACATTACAGGTAAGGAGTACCCTTTAAGATGGACCCCTCTCTATGCACTATAGACACTACAGGGAGCGGGTCTTATCCAAGCTCTTAGGATATCTCCACACTTCTGGAAGGGTGTCTGATCCAGGATCTGACCATCCCAATATTCTATAACCCACGGGTAGTCAACATACTTGGTATAGGGGCCCAAAGCTTTGCCCCTGACATTACTAAAAAGCCACACATGATATTCAGTGAATGCAATGCTACAGAAAGCTGCAAAAGGCTCCAAACAGGCAACAGAAGATAATCAGAGGGCCACAAATGTACTAGAGGATTTGTTAGAGACTGGGGACAGCTTAAGACGCAAATATACAAAGATTTGACATACTACTCAAACCCAGTTTAAAGAATATTTTTCTTTTATTAGTTTGAATAAGCACCAAAGCAGACCACTGTCTGTAGGGGGCCTGAAGGAAACACAGTGAGTGCTAATGGGCCGCAGGTTGGGCACTAGGGCCATAGACTCCATGCCACATAGAGGTGTCACATCCAGCCATTTTCCTCTACACATTATATACTCCACACTATATGGAGGAGTCTGTCCCTCTCCATACACTGTCTCCACACTACAGGGACGGGGGCTCAGCCAAGCTCTAGTGATCTCTGTATGCTATAGGTTGTGTTATACTATATTCCTTCACACTCCATGCAGACTGTTAGCACTCTGACAGTACATAGATATTTTGCAGGCACCCTGCATGAACTGGTAATGTAGTTCAGAATACAATACTGCCCCTCTCTGGTGGTCAGTGGTAAGGTTTCCTTAATATAAACCGTAGTAGAAATATTGCTTGCTGTTGGAAAAGTTATTGATGTTATTAAGCACAAAGAGATTCTCATGTTAGGGGCCAAGTACATCCATACTCATCATCTGGTGAAAAGACCAACTTGACAACCAATACCAGATCATGGATGCAAAAGAATGTGAGAACTCCTTACCCATACCCTCATGACATGTACAGCTCCAAGACCTTACTAGAGCTGCCCCGACTTTCTGGAATGGTCTTCTTTATCCTATTCGGCTCCTACTTTCTGCTAATTTATAGAGCACTTAAAACCCATTTTTTCAAACTTGCCTACCTGTCTTTTTCTGTCTTTTAAAACCCTTACTACTTTCCGCCATTCCCTATCTCCCCTCCTATTGTGTGATACTTCCCTCACCTCCTAGATTGTAAGCTCTTCAGGGCAGGGTCCTCTCCTCCTCCTGTGTCACTGTCTGTATCTGTCTGTCATTTGCAATCCATATTTAATGTACACGCCTGCGTAACATGTTGGCACTATATTATTCCTGTTTATTATTATTAATAATAATACTAATATAAAAAACTTAATACAGAATGAATGCTGCACAGACAGTGCATACAGTTCTCCAAGGCCAAGGAATATGTCAGCATTGTCCCATCCTATCTTGAAGCTGCACTGAAGACTTGGACCCTCTTCTTCCCATGCACATTGCCAACACATTCTCACATACTGTGAATTGTCTGGGAATATTGTGGAAACTTTGTCTATGTTTGTCATTTTGATAAAATGCATTGGAGCCAACATGGAAGGTAAAATACAAGTAAGGTTTGTTTGTTTTTTTTTTTTGTTTTTTTTTTTTTTGTATTTCAATATTTATATTAAAGATAAACATAAATGATTGAATACAAAAAAAAATACAAAAATAACAACAGCAATAGATATAGGGTGTGCAGGGTATAGGGTATGCCCTTAGGGGCATGTGGTCAACTTTTCAGATAGCAGACATTCTGAGCCATTTCAGTTAACTGAGCAAGCATTGTGTGACAACACCAAATCCTGAAAAGTAGTGAAAGAAAGAGCCAGGGAGGGGGTAGAGGGGTTAAGCCTTCTAAGGGGTAGGTACACAATGCTTACAGGAGAACCTAGAATTAAGCCCCACAATATTCCAGGGTTTTTATAAAAAGATGCACTGGGTTTTCAATGGCTTCTGGAGGGTACGGAAGCTCCTTTAAAGTATCCTGAAGCTTTTCTTGTGCAAACAATAGGACCCTTTGTTAGAAACCCCAACATGTCAGGCAAATAGACCAAAACCTTTTTTAATATTTAGGAGGTTTTTTCTTTTAATTAATATTTTTTTTTAGCTGTTGAGGAATATGAAAACATTAAGTTTTCACATTCCTGCTACCTGTTCTCTGATCTAGGTCTATATTTTCACTGTGGATTGTAATTCACAATTAGTGCTGTGGTGTCATTTATTGTGTATTGTAATTCCAACACACTTAAATGTTGTAGAAAACCACAGATAAATAATTAGTTTAAGTGGATTTGGGTGCTGGTTTAATTCATAAATGTATACTAGGTATTTTATATCAGTTTAAATGTTTTTTGTAATGTACAGACAGAGCCATGTATGCTTTATGTATTGCCTGCTGAAGGATTTTTGTTACTCCATACAGTCAGTCCAGGGGTTTACACACATGGGTCAGGCTGCTGACCAACTTATTTCCTGGTCTTGCAAAGTAGGTCCCCTCCAGCTTGATCACTGGACAATACATTTGGCTCACTGCCTTTGTCCAATGATCAGGGAGAAAATCCAGAAAGCAGAAACCTGGACCAAAAATAGCAGAATGTTGTGCCTGGGTGTGCAATGAACCAGATTTGTGTGGAGTAAATGAATACAATACAAAGCCCTTGGCAGGTTAAATAGTAATCATACAGCTCCATCTATTGGATGAATATGGAAATATAAAAGATGCAAATTAATATTTACTTAAAAAAGGAAAATATTAGTAAATATTTGTCTTTGTAGTCCTAAACATAATAAATAGAATAAAATACAAAAACTCTATATATATTTAGTTTAGATTACAAGGTTACTTATATAACAATTCTAAAAGTAGTTTTAACTCTGTCAAAAGATCCTTCTTTAGGCATCTCTTGTAAAATTCTGCACATGTGCTATGCCCATTCATTATCAGTGGTCCCCCACCATACCTGCCCTAAGTTCTCAGCTCTAAACACATACTCTGCCCATTATCAGGGGTCCCCCACCATACCTGCCCTAAGTTCCCAGGTATGCACACCTGCTGTGCTCAATATCAGGGTCCTCCACCATACCTGCCCTAAGTTCTCAGTTCTGCTCATCTGCTGTGCCCATTATCGGGGTTTCTTCACCATACCCGCCCTAAGTTCTCAGCTCTAAACACATACTGTGCCCATTATCAGGGGTCCCCCACCATACCTGGCCTAAGTTCTCAGGTCTGCACACCTGCTGTGCCCATTATCAGGGGTCCTCCATCATACCTGCCCTAAGTCTGCAGCGCTAAACACATGCTGTGCCCATTATCAGGGGTCCCCCACCATACCTGGCCTAAGTTCTCAGGTCTGCACAACTTCTGTGCCCAATATCAGGGTCCCCCACCATACCTGCCCTAAGTTCTCAGGTATGCACACCTGCTGTGTCTAATATCAGGGGTCCCCCACCATACCTGCCCTAAGTTCTCAGGTCTGCACACCTGCTGTGTCCAATATCCGGGTCCCCCACCATACCTGCCCTAAGTTCCCAGGTATGCACACCTGCTGTGCTCAATATCAGGGTCCTCCACCATACTTGCCCTAAGTTCTCAGTTCTGCTCATCTGCTGTGCCCATTATCGGGGTTCCTTCACCATACCTGCCCTAAGTTCTTATCTCTAAACACATACTGTGCCCATTATCAGGGGTCCCCCACGATACCTGCCATAAGTTCTCAGTTCTGCACATGTGCTGTGCCCATTATCAGGGGTCCTCCATCATACCTGCCCTAAGTCTGCAGTGCTAAACACATGCTGTGCCCATTATCAGGGGTCCCCCATCATACCTGGCCTAAATTCTCAGGTCTGAACAATTTCTGTGCCCAATATCAGGGGTCCCCCACCATACCTGCCCTAAGTTCTCAGGTATGCACACCTGCTGTGCCCAATATCAGGGTCCCACACCATACCTGCCCTACGTTCTTAGGTCTACATACCTGCTGTGCCCATTATGAGGGATTTCCACAATCCATGTATTGAGTTACCAGGTCTGCACAATTGCTGTGTCCTTTATGAATTGCTGTAGATTTCCCACCCTCCCTGTGTTAGGTTCTATAGGTTCTATTCAATGCACAGAAAATTACAGACACGTTGGATTTTCTTTCAGGATCTGTACTTACTAAAAATCGATTTAGCTTGAAACAATTATGCAGCCACCTAATCTCTTGACTGTTTAGCTATAAATATATGACATATTTTTATTCTTGGGCTTGGATACAATTTAAAGATGATTTACGCCTAATTATTATTAAACCGTGCACTGCTTTGTGCTTTGTTACCATCTCCCTCTGTCATACTTGCTGTTTATATTTACTGTTGTTTATTAAAACACTTGAGAGCTCGATGTGCAGCGACGGTGGTGATATGTGTACTCTAGGTACAAGGCCTGACCTACGTGAAAGGTTTTCAATCGCTCACTAGAATCAAAATAACTCTTTGTTGCCAGGTATCTAATATGTGACATGGTAACTTCAGCATGTATTTAGGAGAATCCCTGTAAGCAAAGGGTTAATGTCAAGCTTCTGAGAATTAAACAGTCTCCAGTGTGGAGTAAATGGTTTAACACAAGAAGAGGTGTTTCTGGCATTCTGGTACCCAACTAGTTGGGTGATTAAGGGATGGAATTGTTCCAGTCTGCCAGGGGTTAAGTTGTTTGAATTCCCATATGTCACTGTATTGTTACATCACCACCTGTGGCCCCTTGGGCCCTTTTGGAGCCAAGAGAGGAACGATGTAAGTACAACGCTTTGTCAGAACACAGAATGCTCTGGATTCTGGAACTGAGCTCTTTTCGGTTTACACCAGGACACGGCATTATCGGGGATGTCTAAAGCCCACTGTGACCCTACTATAGACCTGATGAAACAAAAAAAGTAAGTACATGACTGCAGTAAAATTAGTTTCTTAAGGGTCAAACTACCCAAAACTCTCTACCTATGCACCTTCCCACTTTGGCACACCATAGTCATTACTGCTGAAAAAAAAATATATAAATATATATATATATATATATATATATATATATCTCAATATTCATGTATTTTGCTGTGGAAAAAGCAAGAGGAAGACTAAGACTAGCTGTGTTGGGAGATCCAAAAACCCAAACTGCTAGGGAACAAATCAGGTTACTATATCATAGGTGACCTCTTCAAGCTGGAAGAATCTAAAGAGTTTCAGTTTGCAATGTTCCAGATACAGCTGATTTTATTCTAGATATACTAAGCCTTTTTTTTATTGATCAATGACAATTTCTTCCCATAACATAAGATGTGTGAGTTAGATGGATATATATGTGTTTGTATAAATCTATCTATCTATCTATCTATCTATCTATCTATCTATCTATCTATCTATCTATCTATCTATCTATCTATCTATCTATCTTTACCTTTACCTTGTACCTGTGTATCTAGCCAATTATCTTGGTTACATCCCTATGGCTTTGCTGCCATCTGCATCATTATACGTTGTAACCGAATACTGTTATTTGCTTCCAAATCATTTAGGGATTAATTGAGACAATACCCTGTCTGTCACCCTATTCCAAGGACCTGTTGTTGCTTCTCTTCGCTTATGGGACCGCCAAGCCCTGCAGTTGGTGAATTAACTAGCAAACATCTGTGCTGGAGCTCCCCTTGTTCCTATTGAAGTCAATGAGTTGTGATCTCCTAGACATGTCCACTTCAGGGGCCTCCTGTTCAAGCGACTACCCCAGAACATCCAGAGAGCGAGAGGACAACTATGGAGGACACCAAGACCTCGTCACCATTTCTGATGAAGGCACACTGGATTTCAGGCCTGGGTGCAACCATGAAGCTCAGGATCTTGTAAATTCCATCTTGTCACCCCGGACCTGGGAGAAATATCTTTCCTCATGGAAAAGCTGGATTCAGTTTAAGAAGTCAGTTCGGGAGAGAGGCTGGTGCAAAGCTGAGAAGATCATGGTGGACTTCTTTGAACATCTTATTGCCAGCGGACATAGCAGGGCAAAGGTTGTCAGCACCTTGGCCGGCATTTCGTTTTGCTTGCAGATGATGGAAAAGAAGGATGTCACTAAGCAATTTATCATCCAGCAAATGTTGACCAGCTGGAGGAACAAGGAGATGGAGGACAATGCAGAGACAGAAAGTAATGGAGACTCTGGGGAGCTACTGACCCCGGAAATGCTTGGTGCCGTGCTTTATGCTACTAAGAAAGTCTGCTTTGATAACAATGAAAGTAGATTGTTTTGTGCCCTCTTCACTCTGGCCTTCTATGGACAATTCGACATGGAGGAACTGGCGGCCAGGTCCAAGGATGAAGATGGCACAGGCCTGGGCTTTAAAGACGTGATCACTGAGCGCAATTCAATATTCTGCAAAACACAGAAATCCCGCTCCAATAAGAGCCAGTGGGTGGAGGTGAAGAAACGTGAGGATAAATTCCTATGCCCAGTTACAAGAATGAAGAAGTATCTGGAGATCAGACCAGAAGGAGGCAGAAACTTCTTTATCCATGAAAATGGCACACCACTCACTCAGTTCCAGTTCAGCAGGGTGCTGTCATTTGCCCTGGAGGAGGCCGGCCTGGATTCCAGAAGGTTTGGGCCCCATTCCCTCTGCTACAAAACATAGACTGTTTTTTTATGAAATTTGGCACATTTGAGTGTTGATTTCCAACCGGGGCCGTAATATAGGCTCTGATAAACGTTTTCTTAGGTCACATTGTACATGTGCGTCTTTTATTTTAAAGTGACTCTTGCTAGAATTAAATGGCCATTAACAGAAAAAGATTATAGATACTTACCTCTCCTGCTACCCTCAATGCCAATGCAGCTCTGGAGGAATCAACCAAAGTCTGCTGGAAACCTATAGTTCTGCTTGTGTCAATCTCCTGTGTCCCCTGCGGATCCCATTGGTTTCTTTTGATCTCCACAACACTATTGTGGCCTGTAATGACAGAAAGATCGACAGGAGGAACCACTGAGTGTATTGGGGAACACAGGGGATCTTCACTTCTAGAAGCATCACTTTCTGCAGAGAATCTTTCTGGATTAAAAAAACAGGCAGGGACATGGGCCACAAGAGGGATAAGTATGTTTTTTGTATTTTTTTTTAATTTTAGTGACAGTCACTTTAAATGATGCTGAATGCCAGTTCTTGTATGCATTGCAACAATTCTGGGGAGCTAGAGAGTGTAGTCTTGAATCTCCTAAAGAGGGCAATAGGAGGAGTGCACTTACCTTTAAGTCCTTTAAATCCAAATGGAAATTAAACACCTTTTTATCACTTCCCTTTTGGCAAAATTGTGTGACTTATGTTTGCTTGAAAATGTCTAAAAGAGACCCTGTCACCAACATAAGCCATTGCAGTTAAAGGCAGAGAAAAGGTATATTAAATGTTTATTTGTAATGTTTCCTTTTCAAAGAATTTGCCAGAAAATGACTACTTTGAGAAGAGTCAGTTTCTAAATACAGCCCTTTCCTTTTTTATGTCATGTTTGCTCTCTGGGCTGGTCCAGCTCATTTTGGATAACCTTTTACCTCCCTTCTTCAGCTTTTTATGTAGCTGTCAGGAAAGCAGCCAAGGGATATACTACAGAACATTGTTTCTCCAGCTTTTTAACATGAGGGTATCCTTGAAATACCTTTCAGATATTCAGGGAACCCCGGGCATAAATACTATATTCATCAGTAGGAAGAATGCCTCTGACATTGCTGGCAAGTGGGAAGAATGTCACCCTTACAGATGTCCAAAAGTTAACTGGTGTCACTTGAGAGGTCAAAATGTCTTATTATTTAAGGAACCCCCAGCAAACCTCCAGAGGAATCCTAGACTTCCACAGATCCTTGCTTGAGAAACACTGCTATAGAGTATCACTTGAGCGACAGCTCTGTGCTTGCGCGGGCTGATAACATAACATCCAAGATAGAGGTGCCCAGTGTCTCATGGATTTTGAATGTCTACACAAGGGTGGCATGCATTATGCTAAATACATAAATAATCTTATGGGATGTTTTTTTGGAATAAATGTTTTCTTGGTGGGGTTGTTTCTTTTATTGAAAATGCTGCTTCCTGCTTTCCTTCTCCAGTGTTCTGTCCTAGCAGAGCTAAGTAACAACCACACCTATTAGCAGTGAGCTGGGTTCTCTGGACTCTGAAATCTCAAAGTGGTAAACCATGGAATAAAAGCATCAAACTAAACTATCAAATAAGTAACTCAAAGGGTAAAACTGTGAAAAGTAGCAAACTGTCCTCTAATATGATAAGACGTTAGCACATCTGTATCCTGCGCCTGCAATAAACCACAACACTTACACACAGAATACAAGAAGATCTGATCACATTCTGTCCATCCTTTTTTTAAACCCGCTCAACTAAGATGTGCTGAGATAGGAAAAAATGCACACGTTCTGCTATGATGGATGGCACAAGTGCAGGGGCATCATGATAATCCTTGTTTTCAAAGAAAGCAATGAACATTTACGTGAACTTTGGGTTATGTTTCTGGGACATTTAACATACAAATTAGTTTTGTAGCCAAATTAGCCTGTGTTTGTTTTGTAATAAAGTTATTACAGTTAAGCTTTGTTGTGTTGTTTCTTTGTGTTCTATATTGTTTATTTCTGTTTCACTCTTCAGAATACAATAATATGACTATATTACCCAAAAGGATTTCAGCTGGCAGCTTTTTATTGTATCTAAAGCTAACAAATCATTGGAAATGTTTTGCTGGCAGAGCATTGTCCATGATCGCTGAGTAGCTTTAGGGGTTAACAGATCCCAGTGTATGAAACATGTTAGGATGGCAGCTTTGTGCAATGAAACAAGTTTGCTCAAGGCAATGAAACTTCCAATCCCAGCTTCCAATGGCAACAATAGATTCACCTCCAAGAAATGTTTCAGTGAATGTTGGATTTACTACTTTATAAATAGAGCCCTATGTAATCTTTTCAATCAATTGTAAGAAAATGTAGAATCAAATATTGATCAAAATGATCATAGTTACAATGAATTTTTTGGTGGTTTCTTTATTTACAAATTAGTTAACCATTGATTTAAGAATCATAGCCACCTTTTGTATTATCATCAATATTTCAATTACATATTAAGGTAAAAAATGTAACACACAATCAAATGGGAATTGTGCATTTCTACAATGATTAATTTAAAGATGATTGTAGTGCAATGATCAATTTAAAGATTGAAATTTTAAAGGGAACATGAACATGAAGAGAAAATTGTGTAATGTATGCCTAGAATATTTCTCATTGAAAGAAATCCCATCCTGGGAGAATATGTTAAAGCTGACATCTGTCTGTATTGTGCTAGCTTCCAGCAGGGCAATATTTATCATTAGTCACATGTAGTCCCCTGACTGTTGCAGCTTTGAGCACACGTCAGATAATTGTTGCTCGGTCATGCTTGTCTCATGCAAAAATCTGACATGAGTACAGTGGTCCCCCAACACCAATCTGACATTGTGGAAAGACCACTCAAGAATAACCACTATGAAGTTCTAGAGAGGACAGCACAGTGGGGGTCCTCCCCTCCCCATATTATTATTAAACAGGATTTATATAGCGCCAACATATTACGCAACGTTGTACATTAAATAGGGATAGAACAGAACATGTGTGTACAGCACTGTCAGTAAAACAATGATGAAAGATCATTTCCAGCAACAATCATCTGACATCTGTATAGTGCTTAACAGGCAACATCAAACCACAACCCATGTGCTAATCAGGATCTTCATTTTTCTTTTCTCTCTTCTGATTACCTTTAAACTTTTCTAGCAAAAAGGGGAACTGTAGGGTTGCAAGAGGAGCTCTTTATAGTTCAGGAACAAAATAAAGATTGTGCTAGGTTTTGTATGTTCATAAAATTTTTTTTTGTTAAAAGCTTACAAGCAACAAACATCAGTGATTTTCATAAAAAACATATACAGGTTGACGTTCAAAGTGTGCCGGAGGCATATATGCCGTATATTTTAAAAAGAAATAACACTAAATGAAATGACACTAAAGGAAAAGCAAATGAAATTTTAATGTTCAACAACTAAATAAAACAGTTTTACATAATTTTAGTTCAATTAAACAAAATAGTACATTACTGTAACCTAGAAAAAAAAGCTAAATAGCACAGCGGTCGCCAACCTTTTTGGTCACGCAGACCACTAAAATTACCGGCTCCTGACCACGCATGTGTGGGGAGCCGGTTGTCAATCGAAGGGGAGGTCACTCCCCATAGTGACCTCATAACGCCATTACCTCGCCCACTCTGCCATTGCAGATTCGAGCCTGTGATTGGAGAGTGGGCGGGTTGTGTCGTGAAACACAGCCCACCTACTTCCCTGAGCCAGGGATTTGCATGGGGACGTGGTCCGCGGCTCTGGCTGGTGCAGCCAGAGCCTCGGACCCCCAAAAGGCCGGATTTTTGAATGTCACCCTGTATACATATTTGCAAAAATAATAAAAATATAAATATATCTAAAAATTCTATTTCTATATAATATATCTAAAAATTCTAAGTCCTATTGTGTTCAGATTTCATTACTTACTGAAACCAGAAAAAGTATGCACACAGCAAAGGATTTATATAGCGGCAACAAATATGCAGTGCTGTACATTAAATAGGGGTACAAATCACAGACCGATACAGACAGTGATACAGGAGGAGGGAAGGACCCTGGCCCAAAGAGTTTTCAATCTAGGCACCTATATAGTTCCCTAACCAGTGGACCAGCATGACATACAGGAAGGAGGATTAGCATTGGTAATAGCACCCTATATGATTCTCAGGTCAGACCAACAATTGGCTGTCCAAGGGGCCCCTGCAGACAGATGGCTGGGGCCCACCTGGAGGAATATTGACTGAAGGAGTGAAGAATCAACGATTTCCCCTGAGATGTTGTACTCCTCCCCCACCTTTCACCATAAACCTTGGGGCAGGTACACACCAGCAGATCTGCTGCTTTCAATCCACAGATCCCGCTGATCTTTCATTTGGAATGCGTTCATTTTCCTAAAATCAATATGTGCCATGCATTTACTTTGTACAATTACATGTTTGTATTTCAGCAGAAAAACCCTGGCACAGAAAAGGACCTGCTATGTTTACCGTACAGTTGGTGAATGGGTATGAATGGTAATTGGGGTACTTATCTGATGGTTGCTATGTACACAGCGGGCACGCAAAGGAACTATAATGAAAAATTGGCAAGCAGATGGCACAGGATACTTTGTAGATCTCGCCTGCTGAAAAGATCATTCCTTAAATTTACAGAGCAAGGTACACGTAACCAGGGCAGGTTGGGGAACCAGTCATTAGGTCACATGATATCTCAGAGCTGAAAATAATATTGGTGCTGGAAGACTGCAAGGTCATGTGATTACACATCTGCCAGGTCATGTGATTACACATTTGAATGGATGAAATATATTACCCAGCATGTGCCAATGGCTGCCTTAATGTGGTAGTCACCCTTTTATTTTTCCGCTTTAAAATACACTAAAAATCTAATAATTGCTATTAGCAACTGGTCTGGTGACAGGGTCTCTTTAAACATGGCGTCTTCCCTTGATCCACAACACATGGAAGATAAAGCTCACAGACTTTTGTGGCAGAATCAACAGGCAAAATATATAGGATATATATAATAATTTACATTTTTTACTTGGGCAAGCATATGATTTTTGGTGGAAAAACCCAACAGGAAGCTTTTAAATATGGGGGTTTGCTCCTATCTGTCGGACTCCCCTATTCCACCACCCCCTGTAATACACCCAATGCTCTGTGTGCTGGGAAAAGTAAATAGCCCGTCACGTGTTCTCTGCTCCCACTAAATACATTCTGATCATAGTACAGGTGGGAGGAGCCTAAAAACCATGTGAGCCAGCCAATTACAGGCGCTGCGACAGAAGGATGATAGAAGTTGCGCCGCTATTGGCTAGCTCCTCCTACCTGGGAAGTCGGGGCGTGACCAGAGTAGGAGCTGCAAACTGTACTTCCGGAAGTCGCACGATTGACCCCAGGTGTGTGTGGGGGAGGGGCTAAGGAACTACAAGTCTCAGCGTGACAAACCGAATGCGTAATGCATGCTGGGACTGCAGCTCTCCATGGCGATTTGTAGTTTCACCATAGGGTATCACACCTGTGTCAGCACAGGCCCCTCTCTAGGGGGTATCTGCAGAGGGTGCCTGGCCAATTCCCAGCCCCAGTATAATTCTTATGGTAATCTGGAGCCCACTGACACTATGGGGCCATGACAGGAGCATTATGGGAAATAAAAGGCGTAGGGGGGCACATTGAATGGAGTGCAGATTTCTATACCTACCTGTCCCATATACACAATAGGAAGTCGGAGAACACCTCTCCAAACTGAAGAAATGCCCTCTTAGCTGTTACTGAAATAGGTGTCCCCGATCCCCCTCCTCCGCCCACTTCCTGTCATAGTGACAACTGTAAAGGTTTGGCTTTCTCCTCACTTTCTCTCCTTGGGATTACCAGAGTGAACCTTCCATTCTATTTTGCAGTTGTGTTTGTTAGTGCACATCAATATCAATTTATTCTCATGCTGCATTGCTGCGCCGCTGAGAGCTGAAACCAGGCTTGCAGTGGGAATGGCTGCTGTAAAAATAGATGGGTGGAGGCGGGGCAGTGACATGGAGTCTGTAGAAATGGAGCTTTGTGTTGTCACCCCACCCATGCAATGAGTCCAGGCATTGTGTGACACTTGGCTGAGGATGTAGGCATGCAAAGGTCAACCAAAAAGGCAAAATAATAGCAAATTAAGCTCTAATGATGTGGATCTGTTTTTCTGATTAAATAACAATCATTAATGTGGATTTTTTTTATATTCTACATTCTAATGTTATGTCTTAGTTTTTAGGATCTGTCGATGCTGGCCCCTCTACGATGGCAGTCACAGAGAATGTGTCAAGCTGCTCCTTGAGTGCCATGTGGGACTGGTCGCACCTTTCGCTGTCAGGGACGCCGCCGGCCGTGTGTCTGTTAGATGCAGCAGCTGACTTACTGGTACTGGAGAGGAACTTTGCCGGAGCCCTGGAGCTGTGCGAGAGAGGCCTGCAGATCTTATCGACAGACAATGGAGACACAAAGTGAGTGTGACACAGATCTGCCAGATTCTATATTATTTTATATACTGCACCCACTTCCTGACCCAAAAATGTAAACCTTGTTCACTCCCTGACTCAAAAACTTAAATCCTGCTCACTTCATGTCCCAGCATTACAAACCCTGCTCACTTACTGACCCAGCAACATAAACCCTGCTCACTTCCAGCTCTAGCATTGTAACCCCTGCTCACTTCCAGCTCTAGCATTATAAACCCTGCTCACTTCCAGCTCTAGCATTATAAACCCTGCTCACTTCTAGCTCTAGCATTATAAACCCTGCTCACTCCTTGACCCAGCAACATAAACCCTGCTCACTCCTTGACCCAGCATTATAAACCCTGCTCACTCCCCGATCCAGCAACATAAACCCTGCTCACTCCCCGATTCAGCAACATAAACCCTGCTCACTCCCCGATTCAGCAACATAAACCCTGCTCACTCCCCGATTCAAACATAAACCCTGCTCACTCCCCGATTCAGCAACATAAACCCTGCTCACTCCCCGATTCAGCAACATAAACCCTGCTCACTCCCCGATTCAGCAAGATGAACCTGCTAACTCCCCGATTCAGCAACATAAACCCTACTCACTCCCCGATTCAGCAACATAAACCCTGCTCACTTCCCGATTCAGCAACATAAACCCTGCTCACTTCCCGATTCAGCAAGATAAACCCTGCTCACTCCCCGATTCAGCAACATAAACCCTGCTCACTCCCCGATCCAGCAACATAAACCCTGCTCACTCCCCAATTTAGCAACAAAAACCCCGCTCAATCCCCGATTCAGCAACAAAAACCCTGCTCACTCCCCGATTCAGCAACAAAAACCCTGCTCACTCCCCGATTCAGCAACTAAAACCCTGCTCACTCCCCGATTCAGCAACTAAAACCCTGCTCACTCCCCGATTCAGCAACTAAAACCCTGCTCACTCCCCGATTCAGCAACATAAACCCTGCTCACTCCCCGATTCAGCAACATAAACCCTGCTCACTCCAAACCCTGCTCACTCCCCGATTCAGCAACATAAACCCTGCTCACTCCCCGATTCAGCAACATAAACCCTGCTCACTCCTCGACCCAGCAACTTAAACACTGCGTTCTCCCTGACCCAAAAACATAACCTTCCTCACTTCCTGATCTAGGAACAAAAACCCATTCACCCCCTGAGCCAGCAACACATAAACTCTGCTCCCCCCATGTCCCAGCAACATAAACCCTGTTCATTCCCTATTGCCACAACAAAACCATGCTCACTCCCTATCCCCACAACATAAACTTGATTTGCTCACTGACACGAAAACATAACCTCCCTGATCTAGGAACACATACCCATCCACTCCCTGACCCAGTAACATAAATCCTACTCATTCCCTGACCCAGCAACATAAACTCTGCTCTCTCCCTGACCCAAAAACCCAAACCTCACTCACTCCATGACCCAGTAACATAAACCTCACCCACACATAACCTCCGTGATGTGCGGAAGTTAACTCAATAATGGTCAACTAGTGCTCACATAGAATTGCCATGGAGTCAGCCCACCACTCATCCACGAGTACAGTTCCACCTTAATAAAAGCTGACAACCATCAACATTACTGTCAGTGTCAGTCATTTGTGAACTGCAGAGACACCACAATTTACATGAATGTGTCGTCTCTAAGCTGGCATCTCAGTGCAGGAAGTAGATGGTGACCCTGGGTGGTGGGTGCGATGAAAGGACTGATTACTCATTCTCCCCATAGGAATGAACAAGTGAAGGCTTCGCTTTGTGTGATCGGGATCCAGGCCCTGGCCGAAATGGACCAATGGAGGGAGGTCCTACCCTGGCTCTTCACGTATTACCAGACCGCACGGGAAATGCCGCACAATGTCATGGAGCTGTGGTAATAGTCGTCCGACTAAATAAATCAAGTCAATTCAAAATAGCAACCATATTGTGCTAGTGCTGATTACTGCAGAAACAGATAAATATAAAACAATTCACCCATGGTGTATATACAGAATATACTATAGAAATATCACTTCCTGCATACCAGAAGTTTTTTTAATACAGTTTTTCTGTCAGTAACCTGCAGGAAAGAGTGTTCTTTACTTACAGGTTGACATAGACAGGAATAAAAACATTTGTGAAAATATTACCTCTAAAATGTCTCCATTGTTTGCTAGTGAAAAGTTATTAGACAAACTCAATCATAAGGCCCAGGGCTTTGTGGTGTATGGGCCCTAAAAGTCATGGACAAGGTGGAAGTGATCACTTTTTCAGCTCAGTCTATACCTATCTTAAGTCCATCTCAGCAGTGTTGGTCACAGATAGAGGCTCAGAACTCACACAGACCAAAGCTGTTCAGTGGAATTTAAATCTGAACTCCAAAGCCCAGGAATGTGTGTTGTCTGGGTCCTGCTCTGGAATAATGGATAAAGGGGTAGGGGATCACTCTTTAAGCCCAGTCCTAAGAACACCCTTAGTCTTCTCAGCAATGTTGATCAAAAATAGGTGCTTAGACCTAACATGGTCTATAGATCTTCTATAGAAATAAAATCAACACAGCCCAGGGCTGTGTGGTGTCTGGGCCTTGCTCTGGAATCATGGACATGGCCCATAGCTCTTATATGGAATTTTAATCTGGACTTCCTGGCCCAGGGCCCAGTGTGGTGTATGGGCCGGAGATGCCGCACAACTCCCTACCCTGGAATCATGGGCTGGTCTCAGATGGGGGCTCAGACCTTACAAAGCCCAAAGCTTCCCTTTGGACAGATATCAAAGACACATTAATGGAACTCTAGGTTTATTATCACACCATTTTCAGGTATGTGGCATGATTTAGCTGATAACAGGTCCACGTTACAATCTGATTTGAAATTTAGCTTCACTTGAGCCCGGTGGGGAGTAATATGAGATCTTCATATATTCTGAATATTCTGTCTGTCTCTCTGCAGCCTTCTTCTGTACAGCAGTGTGAAGCAGCCCCGTGTGATGCTGGATCTGAGTCGGGAGTGGCTGAGAGATCCCAATAACCAGCTCCTGCCAGGGTACCGAAAAGTGGCGGAGCTCCACCTCCTGCGTATCCTGCTCCCCCTGGGTCACTTGTCAGAGGCTGAGGAGGTGGCAAAGGACCCCAGAGCATTCACCGCACAGCAACAGGAAGTGGCCCTTACAGCCGTAGCCGAGGAGAGGAGGCGTCTTAGGCTGGAAGAGGAAGAGGCAGAGAGGGAGAATCTAGGGGAGCTAGATAGTCCTCCAGGTATGAGCATCTCTGCCAAGTGACAGGGCTCCTCTTATATCTGAAGGAAAAAAAACTGTCTGTGTTACTCATAACGGCCAATCAAATTATTTTTTTCATCCTCCCAAATATCAGATCCAACTGTTATTTGGAGATTCTGGAACATTATAGCCATTAGATGTGATTTAGATTATAGCTGGAAATCAATATTCTGTTGATCTCTCTATTTTGCTGTAGCAGGACACGTGCAGACAAGACGAGAGCATGTGGTGCGGCTGCTGTACAGAGCTCTGAGTGTGACGGTGACGTGGGTTCGCAGGATTCCACTACAGCGTGTCTTGGTGGCTCTTCTTCTGCTGTCTATCATATTGCTGCGACTTGACCCAGGTGAGGACAGCTCTAAATACATATTGTGTATAGAAAGGATTTAGTAACTCTGCACAAAAATTACAGAGAACTCAAGGACTAAAATATCTGTCAATGAATCGATAATTCTAAAAAAGATTCAGGAGGTTTTCATAGGTCCTCAGGGCATGGTCTCCTTCATGATGTTGTGCTTGGGAACCTCAATATCTTGTGTGTGGGTAGAGCTGCATTGGGCTTACAGAGGGGGCTGATCTTGAACCAAGCTTTTTTAACAAGTTCAGATTCAGAAAGGAAATTGGCCGCTAGACATTAAATTGAGTTGGTAACCCAGAAAGTAGACACCAAACTTCAATTTTATAATTTCAGTATACACTTTGTACAACAGTACCACAGACCTGGGATCTTTAAACCCACCAAACATGTTAGATTTGTATAATAGGACATGGGACTTCCTACTCCAGAAAAAATCCAATCTTTTACCACCTTCCTGGTGCCAATTATTTCATCCCCATTGCATTCGATCTAAATAAGGACACATACTGCTATAAGAGATCCGATGATCCAGTGCTCTAAACCTTACATCTAGGGTATACAGGTCCTCTTTATAAAAATTTATTTTTTTCAGTTATGCCACCACTGATCATCTCCAACTCTTTTTTTTTTTTTTTTTACCAAAATGCCCTGCTTTTTTGCACCCCATCTGGTACTTAGACCTTAGCATCAAGCCACAGCTGGGCTGGCTTCTGAGATAACAGTAAATTTAGGAACAGTTATGGCTGTGTAATGTTTCAGGCACTGGGAGTCACAGGGGAATGTACTTAGTCTCATGTTCAGACCTTTATCAAACATCAGATGAGACCCCTTAGTGATAGGCTGTGACTACCATTTTCTGAGCCTTCGGGGTAGTGCAGCTCCAGTACAGGGGTTGCAGTTATAGTTGGGTATTGCTGCAGAGAATAGGTAAGAATTTCATAATTTCTTACAATGCTTTGGTTGGAGGATTTCTGAGTTGTCATTAGTTACCATGATTTTACTCTACTTTTCTTTACTTTCTTTTCAGCCTCCCCAATCTCCCAGGGTCCTATCGCTCATTTGTTTCTCCTGCTCCGACAAATTGCCAACAGCCTCTTTAAGAATTCATCTCCGAGTCAGCCATAAGAATCTATAGAGCCATTCCATCCAAAAGTGGCATTTGATTTGCACATGGAGTTTACTGGAAAGAATAACCCCTCAGAGTGGAATTTTGGGTGTCCTCATCCACTATCCCGGCCCTTCCTCTTACATTCTCCATAATAAAAATAAAACTGAGTTTGGGTGGACTAACCCTTTAAATGTTTGCCATCGCTAACCCCTGCAACAGGGATGTGTACATGCATCATTTCCCAAGCAAACACATTTCCATTGGTCACCATGGTTGCTATGGGCAGCTCATTTTGCTTTTAAATATGGCCCGGCCAATATCCTTTTCAGGCAGTGGATGGTGCTATGAAGATAATTCCTGGATTACTTGATCAAATTATTGTAATTAAGTTATATTATTATACATAATTGTATCTGTGTGCATCTTTTTTTTGTTTTTTTAGGTAATAATAAAGTATTTTTTAATGAGTTGGGTGTGAATTTCTTTATTTGTCTTATTGCTGTGACCAGATCCAGGTTAGGCAAAGCTGTGCTGTAGCTAATGGCAACCTAAAGAATTCTAATAGTATCCTGGGCGTTGGTGTACAACTGGGTATTGTATCCACAGCTCCACTGTTGTAGACATTACCAGTAATATGTTGCTGTCTGAGGACCGATTCATATCACATTTGTTACCTCCTAAACACGGGTGGTGTCATCTTTTTCCCACCCCTCCCCTTTGCAACAAACATAATTCTGAACTGGGCTGACATGTTTCTTTTTCTGGCCACCAGTCCCGCTGCCTGAGGGCTTTGCACTTTACTGGATGTTCCAAGTTTCGATTCTCTAGAGTGGCACAAAGTATTGTAGCTCAGTAAACATAATCCACCTGTTGGCACCCCTCCTCGTGCCCCTGCAGGCTGTAAAGGGTTAATCCAGCTCTTCACTGCTCTGTCTCCCAGTTGTGTTCTAGAAATAGCAGCTTATTACAGACTCATATGTTCTCCTGACTCTCCCCTCCCTTCTCCTGTATTCCTGCTGTGTAATTATCCATTTTAACCCCAAAATAGACAAATCAAATCAAGTGGTATAGGGCTCATCTGCCAGGGAATCTAAAATTTCCATCGCTGACCGTAGACCCAGCATGCCATTAGTGGAGGGGATCATATCCAGATTCAGCCACTGATACGTGTGACTTCTCTAATGTGAACCTGACAGCTGCTCCAACATGGATATAAAACACAAATTAGGTCAACTAAACGTATCTAAAAACGGAAACTCAAAAGTGGATGTAAACCCGATCATTATAATCTCATAATTTAACGTCATATCACAAGGCACTTCCTGTTATGGAGTGACAACACTGTTCTTATATCCCCATTGGGAACCTGCTTCTTTACCTTGTCACTTGCTTCCCTGGTGGAGACTACTAATGGCAATGCCTCTAGCATGCTACACCATTGGCAGTATTTGGTAGCCAGCCTGGGACCCTTTTTACTCTTGCCACTATCAGAAACCAATTTCAAACCTTGTCCACTATTACTACTATCAGGAAACCAATTTCAGAAAGACAATCTCAAAATCTTGTCTACATTGGCTTTATCAGGAAGCCGATCTCAGATCTTGTCCACATTGGCTTTATCAGGAAGTCAATCTTAGACCTTGTCCACCATTAGCACTATTGGTAGGATGATCTTAGGTCTTGTCTAGTGTTTGGCACTATTAGGAAGCCCATCTCATACGTTCACCATTGGCTCTATTAAGATGCGATCTAAGATCTTGTCCACCGTTAGCACTATTAGGAAGCTATCTCAAACCTTGTCCGCAATTGGTTTTATCAGGTGGCCTGTCTCAGACCTTGTCCACCATTAGCACCACCAGGAAGTCAATCTCAGACCTTGTCCACCATTAGCACCATCAGGAAGCCAATCTCAGACCTTGTCCACCATTAGCACCATCAGGAAGCCAATCTCAGACCTTGTCCACCATTAGCACTATTAGGAAGCTAATCTCAGACCTTGTCCGCCATTGGTTTTATCAGGAGGCCTGTCTCAGACCTTGTCCACCATTAGCTCCATCAGGAAGCCAGTCTTTGACCTTGTCTACCGCTCAAAGTTCCCTGTACAAGACTTTAGATTATGTGAGAGCTATATAAATATATACTATAATGTGTGTGACTGTGGAGGAACATTGAAGTGTAAGCTCCTCTGGTGCCAGCACAGTTCAGTGCGTTGCAGAATATGTTAGAACTATAAATACTTCAATATGTAGTTGAGGAAGGAGCTGTGTACAAGTTTGTATGTCACATTATCCTGTCCCGTTATTGGTGGCTGTTTATAGACCTGAAATCAGACCCTGTCTACCACCTGGGTGTCTGAGCAGGGACAGGCCGCCACTGCTCCGAGAAGAGACCCTTCCAGACCCATCATGTGGGGGATAAGAACAAAATCTGTACGTCTTGTCTGGGTTGGGGCTGACGGGGAGGACAGTTACCCTATTGTGGCTGCAGTAGGGTCCAGAGGGGTTCAAGGTCTTAAATAATGGGAATGTGTGACTTTTCTCTGTATTTTTAGTATTAATTACTGTATGGCCTTGCTTAAAGAAAAGTCAAGTTGTCATTTTATGTATGCCCTTTTTTGTTTAATAATTACAATAGTAGTCAAGTGCTTAAAGACTGATAAGGTCCACAAAAACCTGTAGTGTACCAACCACCAATCAGAATCATTCTTTCATATTTATTGGCACAGGCTGGAAAATGAAAGGTCAATCTGATTGGATGCAGCTGGCAATGCAAACTGTTCAAATTTAGGTATAAATATGTGTAGTAGTTGGTTCAGTTTCACTCTGCAGGGAGTGTAGCTCTTTCATCTGAGGCTTTTCCATATTATTGGCAGTTCGCAGTTCTATTTGAATGACATGTTCTTTTGAAATGCTGCAGAGTGTGAGCAGGTTAGCGTGTTGAGTTGCACCTTATGTAAAGTTTGGTGTCCTTGGTGTTTGTAAAGCCACAAAATATGCCTAGAAGTGCTGTCAAGAAAGATTTACCTTCTCTGTGGTTTCTAGGTCTGGGAAGAGTAACAGAAAAGCCAAAAATTGACCAGGTGTCACTGGAACAAAATCCTTTATTGGGACACTTATTCTGGGATTTCTATTTAGTTCCTGTTCCTTGTTCCTAAGACAGGAAGTGAAGGGAAATCTGCTCAAAGGGACAAAGATCAAAAAAAATTCTAACAGGATTTCCAACCATTCTAAACTCCATCCACAAAAAAAAAAATAGTTATGGCTTTTGTTATACCTGAGTGGCAAAAAACCACATAAAGGGAGCAGGGGACAGCACTTACAAATCACCAAAATTCATCAAACACATGCAATGTCACATAGTTCCAAATAGAAATATTGTATGAAGGCCACCAATGGTCTTACAAAAATTGTGCCTTTGCACTATTGCCAGTAACATCCCATTATGATTAATATTCTATCCTAAAAGGAAAATATTTCCTAGAATTTGGAGTAATGACACTTAAAGTTAAGCAGTCATATAGACAGCTATTATAGGGAGACAATAAAATCAGAGCTATTAATTCTATTGTCTCTCATCCACAGAGAGAATGCATCTCGGTGCATGTAGGCCAGGCTGGGGTCCAGATTGGCAATGCCTGCTGGGAACTCTTTTGCTTGGAGCATGGCATCGGGCCTGATGGCACTTTGCAGGACAAGACAAAGCAATCAAGCCAGGACGACTCTTTCACCACTTTCTTCTGCGAGACTGGCAATGGAAAGCATGTGCCACGGGCAGTCATGGTTGACCTGGAACCCACTGTTGTGGGTAAGTGCTTCTGCAGCTTTTCACCTTGTTACAGTGTTAAAGTCTAAAAACTAAGAGAGAGAAGAGACCGAGGAAATGATTCTTTCTGCCTGCAGTAGACTGATGACATTACCCAGTGTAGGAAAAGTCACCAACTGAAGCTCAAGGATGAATTTTTATTGATGAAACTGGAGCCTTTCTGAAAAATGATCTTGTTGTCTGTTGTGACATGTCAGCCATATATTTATGCCGACAGGTCGAATTTAAATAACTGAAAAAACAGCCTTTGTCTGGCAGGATAAATCGCCCGGGGACATCATTAGAGCAGTAGGAAAAAAAGGGAATTTTTGTGCTTTGAAAAAAAAACAAAACAATGGAACTGTTTCCCAATATAGTTTCCCAATTATAGTTTTCAAAAAAGGAAAAATGAACATGTGCAGTTGTGTTAAAAATAAAACGCTTCAAATGCATGGCAAGGCTACTGCCAATTATTGACATTTTGTGCCATTTAATAGCAATTCACCTGACTGGTATATTGGAAAAGGGATGAACCAGTTTTAAAACAAAAATGTTATTTATCCTCAGGTCAAGGTTGTGTATTTCTGTTATGAAAGGTGTCTGTACAGGGCATAACCAAGTGTCATGAAATCTTATTTACAGGGTGAGGCTGAGGATGTGTAAGTCACAGGCAGGGCTGTGTGTCAGAGTTTTGTAAATCTCAGATCTGGATGGACATACATGTTAAAAAATACATTCCCCATTTTCCCAATTTGCCCCTAAAAATTGGGTGGGCATAGAAAGTAGGAATTTTAAAGGTAATAGATGCCTATATGGGGTGTGGATAATCAGACAGGGCTTTCAATAAGCAATGAGTTTTCCAAAGGGGAACACATTAGCTAAGCCGATGTTTGTAAACCCGGGTTCTTCCAGAGCTTGCTAAGGGTTCATTGATCAATAAGTATTCTTGTGCTTCTCAGGTCAGATACTGCTGACACCAATTGTCTTTTTGTTAAAGGTGACATTCTGTGAGCGGTAAATATAGAAATTATAGTGATTTACTAAGACCCTAAAGTTCCTAAATGTTAAAAAGTTTGAGAAAATCTGGGCTAATTGTTTGGTACTCCTGCTCATGCTCCCTTCTCTGTACAGATGAGATCCGCAACGGGACCTACCGCCATCTCTTCCACCCAGAGCAACTTATCTCAGGCAAGGAGGATGCAGCCAATAACTACGCCCGGGGACACTACACCATTGGCAAAGAGATTATTGATTTGGTGCTGGATCGTATCAGGAAACTGGTGAGTTTGGGATTGAGTTACTTAGTTTTGAACTTTTCTGTTATACAATTTCATAAATAAAAGAGAATTTTTGTCTATCTTTATCCATATACTGTATGTGAAGATGATTGGTTTAGTATATAGTAAATGGTTAAAATAAAAAAAGCTGTGGGCATAGTGCCCCTGATAACCAACCATCTATGTAAAGAAGATTTATCCATTCCGTGCCACATCCCCTTGTCACCAACTGATAGACCTGAGCACTGTCACATGGGGAGGAACAGTAATAATTTTTAATCTGATGGAGTTCTATTCAATTTATCACTGTCTTTTCTTTGCTGATTATTTTAAGGGGTTTCATGGTTTCACTTGGGTTATTTGTCTGTACCACATGTAGAATTATATCACACATGGGGGGTGGCTCCTGTTAGGAAGTCATGACATTTTTTTCCCTTGAAGAAAACAGGGTGGAGTCCATGGTGAGATGGCATATTGAGAAAGGTGGTGGACCTTTGAAGTATGAATTCCTCATTTTCTGCTTTGGTGTTTATAGTCCTTGTTGTTCTTCCCTTTCAGAGTGATGCATGCTGCGGCCTACAAGGATTCCTTGTCTTCCACAGTTTTGGAGGGGGTACCGGCTCTGGTTTTACCTCCCTTCTAATGGAACGCCTCTCTGTAGATTATGGTAAGAAATCCAAACTGGAATTTGCCATCTACCCGGCTCCTCAGATTTCTACGGCTGTGGTGGAGCCATATAACTCCATCCTGACCACCCACACCACGCTGGAGCATTCAGACTGCGCCTTCATGGTGGACAACGAGGCCATCTATGACATCTGCCGTCGCAACCTGGACATTGAACGCCCGACTTACGTCGACCTCAACCGCCTCATTGGCCAGATTGTGTCCTCAATCACAGCCTCGCTGCGTTTTGCTGGTGCTTTGAATGTGGATCTGACCGAGTTCCAAACTAACTTGGTTCCCTACCCGCGCATTCATTTCCCTCTTGTCACCTATGCACCCATCATTTCAAAAGAGAAGGCATACCACGAACAACTGACCGTAGCTGACATCACCAACTCCTGCTTTGACCCGGCCAACCAAATGGTGAAGTGCGACCCTCGACATGGCAAATACATGGCGTGCTGCATGCTGTATCGTGGTGACGTGGTGCCAAAAGATGTCAATGTGGCCATTGCCAAAATCAAAACCAAGAGGAACATCCAATTCGTAGATTGGTGTCCTACAGGGTTTAAGGTGAGAAAATACTTGGCAGATGGTGTAAGATTTCTGCAAGTTTGGTCTTTTTTTGGGAGGACAATGGTTGGTCTTTAACATCTACAACCACACAATGACCAACTTTGCAATATTAACTTTTTATTTTTAATAGAGCAGAGACCTGTATTGTCCCAATGTCACATGATTTTTCCCTAAATCAGGTGCTTGTAAGATCTAGTGCCAGCTGAAGAAATGCTAGCTCCTGGCATCAATATTTTCTGGGAGTTTGTTAAAATGGCTGCGAGGAATGGTGTAGGGAAATTGGAACCTCCATTAGGTTTTCTTTTTATCGTATGTGCTACAGGGGAAATATCTTCTACCCAGATCAGCAGCAGGGCACATTAAAATGTCAAGGCGCACTACACCATTGGCAGTAAAAACAAGGAGGGGAGCCTTGCCTCTAATTCTACAGATAGTGACCTGCCCAGTGACCTGGGCATCCTGGCATCCTATCCTGAGCTGCACATGCAGATTTCAGCATTTATTTCAGAAGGAACTCTGCAAAAAGTCCTGCCTGGTGTAATTTTTATTTTACAGCTTTTGTATCTACATTATATTATGTATAATAGAAAATACCTCTACTGTAGTGTTTCCTCTAAGTGCTGATAACAGTGTGCAATAAATCCTGAATATTTAATTGCTTCTAGGTTGGCATCAATTACCAGCCCCCTACCGCAGTGCCCGGGGGCAGCCTGGCCCAAGTGCAGCGGGCCGTGTGCATGCTTAGCAACACCACCGCTATCGCCGAGGCTTGGGCAAGACTGGACCACAAGTTTGACCTCATGTATGCCAAACGGGCATTTGTCCACTGGTATGTGGGTGAAGGCATGGAGGAGGGTGAATTTTCTGAGGCTCGCGAAGATCTCGCTGCTCTGGAGAAGGATTATGAGGAGGTCGGGATGGACTCATTTGAAGAGGAGAACGAGGTGGAAGTGTACTAGCTGTAATGAGCTGCTAACAATTACTAAAAATAATATAACCCCTCAATGTGACTTGTGCTTTGTTCTGAGTGCTGATGACAGTTTCCTGTTGTAACATTATGGTATCAGGAGCTAAAGACGCTAGCTCAGCCATGATGCAGTTATGTAAATCCTGCTGTCTGTACAGTTCCTGGCTGTGTTCACAATATTCTGACACCACTCAGCCCCTGCAGCAGCCCCTCACATTGTGACTTCCTATAGTTACAATCATCACTGGAGGAGAATGAGGAAGTGATTCTTCATATCTGCAAAAGACTGATGACCTTGTCTCATCCTAGGTACATAAATTAATGATAAAAGATGTAGCTTTTCTAAAAAAAAACTGTTGCTCTATATTGTGACATATTTTTTGGGCATAAACCCCACAGCCGATATATATTTTCAGGGAAGACAATTGGCAACGTTTGAAATTCCTTTTTACACCAAGATAATTGATGAAAGAAATGTCTTTCTGACAGACTCTGGGGTCACCCACAGACATGAAATCAGCCGGCCATCTTTTATGTGACACCCTGATATGTAGATATCAGATAATGTGATCAGACCACAGATTGTATGAATACATGTTACAGTCTGCACATGTAAAAGTATTAGTCATGTTTAGTAACAACAAAAAATAAAACAAACCTGAGTCACAATGTCTTAGCATTATTTCTTGGCAGGAAATGAGTTCATGATGTAAAACTCCAAACTCTTCAGTTTCCTGGCTTTCCAGGTTTCCAGTACTAGATCTATCTTAGGTTGTGTACACACATTCACATGCAGTATTTCCACAGACAAAAGATTGACAAATGAATGAGTGAGCATTGTACACACAGCACCATTCTGTCCTGTGTAGAGGGGAAGAAGGAGGATGTCTGAGTGGCACCCCGCTGTGTTCTCTCCATTGACATTTACAGCCGTCATTCCCCTTGGGCTGTTCATGGATTCATCAGGACGGATCCTTGAATGACATCAGGTGACCGATGTATTATTATTAATTTTATTATTAATATTATTATTATTATTATTATTCTGAATATGGGGGGTGAATGAGAGGGCCGAGTCAAAGGTGACACCAAGACAATGTGCCTGAGGGGAGGGCCGAATAACAGTGTTGTTAACAGTTAGATATATGTCAGGGGGGGATATGGAATTTGAGATACATATGTCATATTGTCGGCCATTCGTATCAGGCGAGAATCATCTGATGTGTGTACATAGCATAATTAGGGTCTTAATAAAGCAGGGTGTGGCTGCACATTGGCCATGATTTATTAAAGCTGGAGAAGATACACTTTCATCAGTGAAGCTGGGTGATCCAGCAAATCTGGAATGGATTTGGTTGTTTGCTAGCAAATGTTCTGAATTCTTGACCAGATCCTTTCCATGTTTGCTGGATCACCCAGCTTCACTGATGAAAGTGTATCCTCTCCAGCCTTGGAGAGCTTTAATAAATCAGGGTCATTGTGTCTTGCATGGTACTGCCTGTTTGTATGGATCCATTTGACATCGGGACAGAAAGTATCTATGGGGTGTCAGCCATGTCTTCTTAATGTTGGGTCTGCCTTGATTTCATGTACAGAGAAATCTTTGTAATCAATACTTGAAACTGCCAACTCGTCTATAAATGCATCCAATCTATTTTTCATAATAAGTGCAGCATGCTTAAGTAAAATGTCAGTGTACTTCCAGATAGTTATTACCACTCACAGACATCATTGTACTTCTTATGACAATATTTACATCTGGTTTTTTTTCTACAAAAGGACAAAGTAAAGGGGCATCAACTACTTCCTAGGCCAGTGTTTTTCAATCAGGGATCCATCTTTAGGGTTCCCCCAGAAGTTTCCAGGGGTTCCTTGAACAATTAACAATTTGTTCCTCTCAGGTCAGTTTAAGTGACACCAATGATTTTTTTGGCTATTTATATAGGGTGACGTTCTTCCCACTGACCAGCAATGTAGGAGGCATTCTTCCCACTGACCATCACACTAATGTACTGTGAGCTGTGTATATTGTGTGATATCAGGACTGTATTTATGCAGATTTTTTAAATGATATGTCACATAATATTATACATTTATCTGTTATTTTTTTGTTTTTGAGTAAGCAAAAACCCTAAAAAAGGACTAAACCAGCTTGAATCATCAAATTCATCAGCTTTTTTTTTTTTGTTTAAACAATCAATTAAAAAACTGCTGAAAATTTTCAAGCGATAGTCAGACAATTATACTGTAGATAAGCACTTTGTAGCTTTTTGGTAAAGAAAATAAAAAGTAAAATGAGTAACCAGAACGAAACTCAGGCATTCTAATCCCCCCCCCCCCCTTGTCATGGAAAGGTTAAACTGCTGGCGTGACAAACAGGCGATGGGGTGTGTTCGGTACATTTGTGAGTTTTGACAATGAGACAATACCTGCATTTCATCTACAAATCTCCTTATCTTCATTACAAAGATTTTTCTAACTATCATCAGCTCAATTTAATTATTTATCAATAACAAAAACTGAGCAGAAAATAAAAACTTACAGGGGTTGTAGCACTATCGACTCTACTATGAGTCTATTTTTTGCCAGCATAGGGACCACATTCCATTACTTCCAGTACTTGTGACACTGAGAAAGGATGTGAAGGTAAATATATGGGAACAGATGAAAGAAAAAATGATAGTGTCATGATCCAATGATCTAGTTTTTGTTCTACATTTTATATTTATGCTGCATATGAACATTGAACAGTTGTATTGTATTTGCTCATTACATATGAAGATCCTGCTTCCTTCTATGTGAGCGGGCTTTATTATTCTCCCCCAGCAGTGAAATTCTATCAAAGTGCTGGTTGATGTTGGCATACTGAATGTATACTGAGTACATTGATGTGCAGGAGGACAATTCTGATGAAGAAGTGCTATGTCCCACATCAGTTAGTCTTTCTGTCATCCTCTCATCTACAATTAGATCGCATTAGCTGACGTCTGCACTTCCTGCTCTCTTACTGGATCTGTGTCACTGTTTTCTGCAATTTTATTTTTTCCAGGTTTACACCACAACTTCACTTATGATAAGATCACCACAGAATTTGCACCTTGATCATTTAGGTTTCAGAGGGGGTTGGGAAACCTTACTGACAGTAAAAAAGTAGAATGATTGGGAATTGATAAAAAGATCAAAAATATGTCCCAATCAGTATAACTGGAAATTGTACCTGGGACAGGAGGACTCCAATCAGCTCTTCAGCAGCCTCTCCACAAAGGTACAATGTTGTCTCAATAGGAAAGGAGAATTAGGAAACACCTCCTCCTGCCTGCAGCAGACTGAGGACATCATCATCGCCTATGTCAATGAATTGAAGCAGAAGAATGTCTTTTTAATAATAAAAGTTGGAGTTTAAACAATGTATAATACAATGTCAGGAATTTATTCATGTTGGTTCGTAAGAAGTATGCAATTCCTTGATAGTATATCATGTAACATACAACATTTAGATGTACAGGGCTCAATGCAACCTATAGAGCTGTCTTGAGGGGTTTTTAATGGGACAGGTAAGATTTTGTATATAATTGTGCCACTATGATGATAATATGCAATAGACTTCTATTAGTTTATTATTAAAACTGCCTTTGCTCCAATCCAATACGACCTGCAGCTGCCCACTGTGATGGATCATTTTTATTACTAGATGCCTCCTAGGGGGTCATTCATCCCACTTCCACTGAGCCCAGGCTGGCATGGATCCACCCCAGTCTACAATATAACTGTAAAGTGAATGTGAAGCAACATAGGCATGAACTCATTCTCTTTGTTCTCTACTAGAATTAGCATGTGCTTCTCCTTATGTACCAATTTGTCGTTTGAGTTTCTCGCTCTACCTGTCTGAGATTCTGAGAGTCTGATACCAAATCACATTTAAAAAAAAATGTATAAATAAATACAGAGCTGCAATATTTGTATCTTGTATATCAGACTGGAGTTAGGCTTGAAAGGATGGAACTCATTTATTGCCCAGCAGAGTGATGGTCCATCCAGTGAATAGTGATTGCAAACGGGCACTTTGCTATTTTTAATAGATCTTCTGGGTTTATTTATTTATAATGCTTAATCTTACATTTTACCATCTACATAATTTCTCAACCTTAGAGGAATCCTTAACAGCAATCTTCAGGCATCAGAAAACCCCACTAAAAAGGAAAAATCAGAGTTCAGTGAGATGAATGCCAATAACATTTCGAGTTGATAGCGTTGGTTTAAAATTCCAATTTAATAGATTAAAAAGAATAAAAAGATCCTGGACATCATGTCACTGGCTGTGTCCAGAATTGGACCCCAAAATTAGACATGCACCATCCAATAAATGGCAAATCAGCAACAACTCAAGGAACCCCTAGCAAGTTTTGGAGGAACCCAAGCATTCCATAGGACCCTGGTTGAGAATGACAGGTCTACAAGTAAAATGCAAATCCCCCCTTTCCCAGAAAATATTGTTCGGTTTTACAGTCAGCACTGGTTCTGCCCAATGACTGTAGGTTTTTGTGTATTAGCAGACCACTGTTCAGGATGATGAGGTTGCAGATTCTAAGATAGCTCAGACAATGGTCATTGAGTCTGTGACAATTAGGCTAGGTACACACGTGCAATAATTATCGTTTGAAAACTAACGATCCACGATTATTCCCGAATATTTTGAACGATCGTGTTCTGCACAATTCTGTACATACTGTAACAATATGATCATTCAAATATAATCCACACACTACATACGATCGTTTGAATGATTCAGGGAGTGACATGTACCTGATAAGGTGTAACACAGAACAATCTACGATCACTGAACGACCGTACACACAATAGATTATGAATGTCCATCGCCCAATCAGATCCGCCGGAACAGTCGTTCACTTTCAGCGAGACTCCTCGTTCATCGGTGTCATTGACCAGTCGTTGTGCACTTTTTTGTTAACAAATATCAAATGATCTTTCGTGGATCGTTCGTTTCCAACGACAATTATTGCACGTGTGTACGCAGCCTTAGGCTTATGCTACGTACACATCAAATTTCTGCTGCTGGAAATGATCTTTTGTGATGGTTTCCAGGGACTGTTTAGATCTATAGAGAGAGAAGGATGAGCAATAGGTATCCCGGTGCATCCAGCAATGCAGTGCTGCATGGATCACTAAATGAAGTTGTGGATAACTGTGTGATGATCACAATTATTTAATGCATGTATAAAGTCTATGTTCACATATGCAGTATTTGAAAACCCCTGGCACTCTGTGTACAGTGATTGTACGTGAATTTGTAAGTGCTTGTCAGCCAATTTCTGCTTGGAATTTATTCAGATTTTCTGCTCTCCGTGCTTTGGGTATCACAAACAAATTCTAAATCCTTCTTTCTTGCTTTGTCCTTCATTGTTTCTTTCAATTGCTTCTGATCTGATCTATGTGATTTTTTTTTTAAGGAGGGTTTCTTAATGGTGACAACAATGGGCAATGCCTGCATTATGTGCGGGATAAAAATAGCCATATAGGTATCAATGGAAGGCTGTGCACAGGTGACAACACAAGGGCACTATTGTTGAATAGGAACAGAACTTTGTCACCTTATACCTTGAAATACTTATAGCAGGATCTTCATGGCGGATCACCAGGGATTATGGTAAAGAAATTTGAAGAATGATAAATAATAAAATCACAGTGTTAATCCTTTTATCAAATTTTCATAATTTTAAATCTACTTTTCCTCCATTGGACAAACCATACAAATTATACAAAATATACGGTTTGCTCTTCAGGTGGTAAACTACAAATCCCAGCATTTTGTTTTGCCTACATCTTAATATTGGTATTCGTTTTTTGGAAATAGTTGCAGTAAATAGTTTGATTTTGACCACAGGGAACACATTTACATCATCCCGATTTATAATATAATCTCTGGAAGTGGTGGAGCCTAAAGAAACGAGAGTGACAGCAGAGGAAAAGGATCCAGGAAATGAAACCAGAAAGTTTTCTGCAGAAGAACTCTGCAGTTTTCTTAGAGACCGCCCTGCCTGCTGTGTAACTGAATCCCTTGTCAGTGTGTAATCCCTGTAGGTATTTGCCATGTTTACCAGCCCAGTGAGCGGGTATGTGCCAGATTCAGGGCACACAATGCTATGTGACTGAATGCGCCTGAATTTGTAATATTTATGATTTAGCTAATGGAACACTTTTCCTACAGTCAATCTAAAACCCAAACTATAGCTCCGTACAGATGTCTGTCGCTGTGATAGTTTCCATGTACATACATCTTCATTCTGATCTATGGAGAAGGGAGGGGAAAGAACAAGCAAGCTACGCCATACTGTGTGATGCACATCGGTCAGTCCTGATCAGTTGTTCATCAATGCACAATAGCAGATTGATGAATGATGTTGGGGAGCCACTGTACACCGTTGTACAACGTTCACCCAAAACAAGCACAACGATTTGTATCAAATGCCAATCATCTGATGTGTGTATGTAGCATTGGATACACGTAGAATAGGGAAGGCTCATATAAGTATTTAATTGATCCATGTGCCGCCCACTGGAGGGATTCATCATTTGATTTGTACTGGTGATCATTGTCACCCGAGCTAAAGGAAAGTGACTGAAGATGCATAGTGTTATAGTTCTCCTCGAGGCAGGAAAAGAAAAGAAATCTTCCACTTCAATTACTTTATTACCTCTTGCTTTCTGTTGTATGAATAGAAAGTAAATCTCTCCAATGAGACACAAGAAGCTAAACAAAAACTTGACAGAGGTTCCAAGGGCCTGCAGTGTACAATTGCTGCTATGAGAGTTGCAAACCCCAAATGATTTGCACACAGCCAAAATGCAAAATATCCCTTTTTGGAACCATGCTATGAATTGCTGCAGCTGCGTACAGCAAGAAATGATTGACAGCCTCTCCCATACACTTGAATAGGAGTGGTAAGAACTGCAGTTGAGCCTGCGGCAGAATATTGCAGATTACCGTGGATCAGAAATTGGTTCTAACTCTTCAACGCCCAACTGATAATCATAAAACACTTTGGCTTGAAATACACTGTGATAAAAGTGTGCTGGTTGAAATAGACGGGTAGAAGGAGAAATTAAAATATGGAGCATTCAGTCGTGCCACAGGCGTGTCTCTACTTGATCTAACAATACAGGTAGTTTTGGTTATAGATAATCTTTATTAATAGACACAGGAGGAGAGGAGGACACGTTACTAAAAATCCTAATTCTGGCCATGAGAGAAAAGTGCCAATATATACAGAGCATTGCAGGTTGCTGTGTATGGATTTGCGTAGCCTCAGATCAGTCCGAATGCCCACTATGGCCCTTGCCCCCTGCCAAAACCCCTACAATAGGCACTTGAACTACAGAAGTAGAGCAATGGAAGAAAGTAGCCACATTTTTGTTTTAGATCATGTGGATTGCCGAGTGTGTGTTCCTCAATTACCGGTATCTGGGGGAAAGATAGCAGCAGGATACACAATGATTCACTAAGATGGCAAGCTTTAGGGATCTGCTGCTAATGCCTTGGTGCCGATACAAGAGCACCCTTTATAGGTTCTGTATGGTCCATGTCTGGAGGAGTCAGAGCTGTTCTGGTGGCACCAACACAATATTAGGTGGTTTTATGGTTTTGGCTGATCAGTGAAACCTAATGAAGTGTGATAGATAGATAAAAATAATAAAATGTAAATCTTTATAACACATCTACAGTAAATATTGAGACCTGGGAACAGTGAGAAGTGCAAGCAACATCCCTAGTCTGAGTAACGTAAGGCAACTGGTGCAGCTGAGGAATTGCAACTGCCAATAATGAAACTTTACTTTCATAAAATTTTAAATTATTGCAGAGCCACAAAGGAGTGAAACCAGCCTTTCTCAACCTTTTTTACATGGGCAAACCCTTCTATAAATACTATATGTACAGCTCACAGTATATAAGCGTGCTGGTCAGTAGAAATAATACTTCTTAATTCGCTAGTCCATTGGAAAGAAAGCCACCCTTACAAATAGCCAAAAAGATCATTGGTGTCTCTGGTATCTGGCCGTAGGTACAATCTGTGGCGATGGATACAATTGCTGACATCAGTTAATAAGCATGAACACACACTATGCTGCATATGGATTAATAAAACTCAGGATTGTAAATAAGCATAGGAGATCTGGAAACTTGCCAAGAATATTGTGCAATGATGTAAAGGATGGTAAAAAGGTTATCAGTGATAACACTAGGCAGAGTATAGCCACTGTCACCTAGATTAGCACTGTGTAGTCCTATCAGGAAGCCTGGGGCCCCTTGCCCGCTCTTGAGTTTTGGAATTACAGGGACTTTATTGTGTAAAAAACAAACAAAAAAAAAAAAGAGTTTTGGAATTACAGGGACTTTATTGTGTAAAAAACAAACAAAAAAAAAAAAAAACACAGAAACATGCATGAAACCTTTAAATACAGCAAGCAGGAGACAAATTAAAAAGTAACTTTAAAAAGTATTATTTTACCAAAGGAATAGAGCAGTTGGAGCAGTCCAGGTACTGGGTGAATCAATAGTAGGTCTTCTCCTTCTCCTGTGTCACTGTCTGTATCTGTCTGTCATTTGCAACCTCTATTTAATGTACAGCGCTACGTAATATGTTGGCACTATATAAATCCTGTTTAATATTAAAAGTATGTTTAATCATTTCAGATCTTGCATCTGTATAACTATGGAGCACAGCAGTTGTTACATTTTGGCCATGGCCATGTTTTTTGGTGACAGCTTATTATTAATAATAATAATAATAATAATAAAAAATACTACTACTACTACTACTAATAATAATAATATTAAAATGGAAATAATAGCAATTATCATTACTTAAGATAGCAAAGTAATACTTTTTTGGAGCATGGGAAAACTATTTTGGACAAAATTGGCAAACAGACTTATACATTCCAATTTATCATTTATTCCACGTTAAATTGACATAAAAAGTTTCAAGAACAATGCATAGCACAGTTATTTGCAAATTACAAAAAACTAACATTTTTGTGTTATCTAGTTGTTGGACACTGAAAATAATGTGAATAATAATACAAATAATTTATAATAAAATAGTATATATAAATAAATGTTATATGTATTTATAATCAGTTGAAAGTCAAATAGTCAAAAAAAAAATCAGCTGAAATAACTGGGGTTAACTAGGAATATATATATATTTATAAAATTCAGGGATGTGGGATTTTGCCAGGTATATTTTGAAAGTTGGCATACAAAGGGTTAACAATTCAAGTAAACCTGAGCAAAGTGCAGTCATTGTCACCTGGATTGCCAGCATATTGTACAGTGAGGAAACCCAGGGCCCCCTCATCTGTTCTGCGCAAAGTTTCATTTTCCTGGAATAAGAGAGAGAAATGAAACTAAACTAGAGAGATCAGCCAGTGTGTGTGTGAGTGTGTAGAGCTGGGTGTGTGGCCAGAGCTGTATATAAGGAATTTCAACTCCATTCTGCATCCCACACTGCAGCCTCCTGACTCCTCTGTATGATCTGTAAGTATGGAATATATACATATCTGTGTCATAGCAAACCCTGCAAGATACAAATGTTCTCTATTGGCATGCAAAAAAGTGAAGGTAGTATTGAGGATATGTGTGTTTGAGTATGTATGGGCTTATATGGCGAGAAAGAGAGAAGGAGGGTGATAACATATAATTGTAATTTCATTTTATTATCATTATTAATATTGTTAATACTAAAAAACAGGATTTATATAGTGCCAGCATATTACGCAGCGCTTTACATTAAATAGGGGTTGCAAATGACAGACAGGGACACAGGAGGAGGAGAGGACCCTGCCCAGAAGAGCTTACAATCTAGGAGGTGCAAGAAGTAACACACAACATGAGGGATATTTATATTTGTATTGTAATAGAAAAGTAATACACAGGACCTTGCAAAGGATGACACGTATGGTTCATTATTTTCCTTCCATGTCTCTTGTCTATTTTGGGTTGCTGGGCTATAGCAAGGTTTGGAAAATTTGGAAGCTTGTGGTGCAAGATTGACTTGTTTTTGTAGATTGTCCCTCATATTTTTTCTGTGTTTTAAATGATGAAATACAAATTTGCATTAAACTGAAAAAAGGAAAAGGTCACCAGACTGACAACTAATATATCAGAGTGGAGGTGGTTGCAGGAGAGTGAGACCTCCAGGTAGCCCCTTTAACTTATTGACTGTGTTGGTTAGATGTTTGCATCGAAATACCCGCTCTGTATATATGAGGGGTTCTTAGGTCTGTAACCCCCCCTGCGCCAATTATGAAGAATTGCCACCATCCCTGTGTTGTGTTGTGTGTTACCTGCTGTGCACAGTATGAGAAGATCCCAGCATCAGTGATGTATTTTTTAATTAAATTTATATAATGGAAGTGAGAACACCTGAATAATGTGATATTATGCATAATGTATATTTTAGATTATTGTTTAGTAGAGGCTGGAGAGTTGAAAAACTTAACTGTCCTTTATATCTAAATATTGTAAAAAATGATATTTCTCTGTTAGGTGGATAATGAAGAATTAAATTCACATCTATCTGTGGTGGGCTGCCCCTGAAGGCGCCTGCTATTGGGGAGGAATCAATTAAGCATTTTAAAAACCTATACTAACTGGCTTTGTTCCTCCTAGCTATATCTGCCCATTCTCCTTCTCCCCATTGTTCGGGTGGCATAGCTGGTGTGCTTAACCCATTTGTTTTTGTGATGGTTGGATTGTGTCTGCTCATTCTGCTGGTGACATTACTTCTACAGGAATCCTCTCACTGTAAACTAATATTTTTATTAAACAATATTTATATAGCACCATCATATTACGTAGCGCTGTACAAAGTCCATAGTCATGTCACTAACTATCCCTCAAAGGATCTCACAATCTAATGTCCCTACCATAGTCATATGTCATTAATGTAGTCAATTTTGGGGAAAAGCCAATTAACCTCACTGCATGTTTTTGTGATGTTGGAGGAAACCCACGCAGACACAGGAAGAACCTGCAAACTCCATGCAGATGGCTGAGATTCAAACCTGGGACCTAGCACTGCAAAGGTCAGAGTGTTAACTTCTAAGCCACCATTCCACCCACTACTAAGGCTACAGAGTTTTGCCAGGACAGGAAAAATGGTTTTGATGGTTGATTATGATGGTTGCAGTGGGGTAAGCTAAAAGAATTCTGGGGTGCATCAGGAGACCAATCACCAGCAGGTTTAATCCTGCCATATAGGGGTAGACTTTATTTAGATTAAGTTCAGATGGGAATTTGTAAACTGTGGGGTTGTCCGCTATTGGGAATGCATTACCAAACACTAAGCATCAGGTAGCATTTTTGACAGATGATTGCAAACATTCTTAGGTGGTTGGAATTCTTTGGAAGTTGTTCAAGAGAAAGACCACTCTGAGATGCCACACGAATCATCAGGAAAAATCTGCCTTCAAAAAATTGGATTTAAACCAATCCCTATATTTCAATGGTAACCATTGCTTTGGGTGGCTGAGGACTGATTGACAGCGGTCAATGCATCTAAGCATTCCTTAATGGCCAACAAAAATGGTGAAAGATCATCAGACTGCAGGAACATAATATGTATCAACGCTAAATCTTTTTATGTTTTGAATAGTGGCGAAAGGTCAAAACTCCAGGATTGTATAGTTGTCTGTATATGCAGTAGGTGGGTAGATTCATCCTTTTCCAGTCAGGGTGAATAAAAGGGAAATTTGAAATGTTACCACTGTCAACAAAACAGGAATAAAAGGGACATTTCTCAGTAGGGATATCTGCTATGGCGAAAACAATATGAAAGGGGATTTCCTTCTGGATAAAGAAATTTCTTGTAGATCACTGCACAAACCAATCGCTTTTCCATTAAGATCTGTACGTTTTAGTTTCACCTATATGTTAATATGTAGAAGTGCGATGAGGGAGATGACAGAAACCTTCCAATACTTGGAGGGCATTTATAGGATTCACGAGGACAGGAATTACATGAAATGAATGGGAAGCTTAAAGATGTAGGAATATTAGAGCCACAGAACAGATTCCAGCAGTCAGTAAGTTGTAATTAGATTTCCTATATGGGCTGGGTTGTATAGTGTTACATTTATCAATACATCACAAGATAAAACAATTGCACACGTTGCTTTTTTATATTGGTTTGCAAATATTTTACCGTCAGTGGATTCTATTGATAAAAATAAATAAACAATGTTTTCTTTTGGTTTTACATAGTTTTAGTTTTTTAAAAATATTTTTTGTTTAGTTTAACTTTAAATGAAAAGTATACATTGTATGGTATATTTTGTCCCGTTTAAAAATTACACTAACATTATAGGGTCAGTTTGAACCATTTTAATTTTTTTTTTAATCATTTTACCCAAAAATCACACATTTTTCACACTGGATTCTATTTGATTATTCAAGTAAAAGTTCATGCACACGTTTTCTAATCCAATGCAAAAAGTGTGTACATTTTGGATAAAAGTTGGGTGAATTTTGAGTAGAAAACAATTATTAATAAGCCCATTTGTTGCAAATGCAGGTACTGCAAATATATATTTTTTCTTTTTGAATTGCAATTTACTTTTTATGCAACACTTCAACATTGTAACAAACCTAAAAAACTCAAAAATTAAAAATGATATGGTAAGAAAAATCAGAACAATCATAGCTAAGGGGAGAAGGGGAGGAAGGAGCTTGTTACAGCTCATTATTAAAAAACTGAACTTGTAAGCGATGTGCAATGACTTATATGATCTTCATTTGAACTGAATAGCAAATACAATAAAACAATTCATTTATACTACCCAATGACAGTTTTAGGCAATCTGTGTCATTTTACACAGACTGGGCCTGGTTTACTAAATCTAAGACTGAAGAGATCATAGCCTATCATGGTAGAACATGGGTGATCCATCTATCCTGGATTTCTTTTGCTTTTGGTTGGCAAAAGTATTCAGTCCTGGATCAGAACCATTCCATGATTGCTGGATCAGTCCGGTTCTCCCATGATAGACTATCATTTCCTAAGTCTTAGAGAGAGTTAATAAATCAGGTGACAAATCATCATATACATATTATATGATTAATTTTTTATTATTATTATTATTATTATTACTATTATTTGCTGTTGTTTCTACTGTTACCCTCCTATCTGTGGATTGCAAAAGATGTGTAGCAAAGAACAAAAAAAAAACAAACTTCCAAATGACGAGTTCTGGGCATGATAGAACTGCAGAGAGACCCTGAAGGTTAGAAATCCCTGGCTCAGAATCACAAATTCTGGATTTGTGTTCCATAAATACCAGATTAGCCACAGAATTTTTTATACCATGGGAACTGGGCAAATAAATTCCAGTGATGTATTTCCATGCTGGGAATTTTCATGCTGTTACATTCAGAATATAAGAGATGCAATAGCTGAGACTATTTTTAAAATATTGCAGTTACTAATCTGTCTCCTAGCTTCCTAGTGTGCAGGGTGTGGGTTCATGCAGTTATCAGAGGTTAAACCCAAGGGACATATTTGAAATTTTATTAATCGGTGTCAGACTTTAGCTGACCTTTGGCACAGTAAATAAAGTTACCCAAAGGGGTAAATATTATTATTACACAGTATTTATATAGCTCCGACATATTATGCAGCGCTGTACAATGTCTAGTCATGTCACTAGCTGTCCCCCAATGAGGCCCACAATCTAATGTCCTTATCATAGTCATATGTCATTATTACAGTCCAAGGACAATATTTTGGGGGAAGCCAATTTATGTTTTTGGATTGAGGGAGGAAACCGGAGTACCTGGAGGAAACCTACGCAAACATGGGGAGAACCTGCAAACTCCATGCAGATACCGTCCTGGTCGAGATTTGAACCTGGGACCCAGCACTGCAAAGGTCAGAGTGCTAATATAAACGATTCATAAGTAAACCTGCAAAGGTGTAAAGCCGCATATACACATGCAAAAATAGTTGTTGGAAAGGATCTTTCACGATCCTTTCCAAGGGCTATTATTACACGATGCATGAATGAGTCCTGTACATACAGCACCATTCTGCTCTATGCAGAGGGGAGGGGGAGAGCGACGGGGCAGCATCCTTTCCCTTGCATTAGGATTGTTAGTTGTTAATCGTCCGTGGATCCCCCAGAACAGTCGTTCGAACGATGGACGACTGGCGCAGTACACACGCCAGATTCTCACTCGAGAATTATTGGTCAAGAACCGTTGGACGTGTGTACGTAGCTTTAGATTTTAAGATTGAATATCTAGGTCCTTGCATAAGTCTAAGCATGACCCGTGTCACAGACTTTCCAATAATCATTTCCCATATTTATAGGCTAGGTGTCCATCAAACCCAGACTCCTGATAAAACAATGCAAATGGAGTGTGGACAGTGGAACAATGCATATTATACTTAGTATTTACCTTGTTCCTGGAAGAAATGTTCCTTTGTTAATCTGGATGGCAGTGTTCCATGACTCAGAAAACAATCCAAATGTCAGATTACTTTTACACACGTGACCCATTAAACATAAAGCGTTTCCTGCATCCTGCCTGTAATCTGTCTTTGAAGAATGGTATTTATTGGTCCTGAGATAAGGACTGTTTGACCTGCTCTGATCACCTACTGACTTTCACTTACACTTTCAGGGTATCAACATTTAAATATTAATTTTTAGAGATATGAAAAAGTTTGTATGAAAGAGCTTGTTAAAGTATTTAAAAAGTGTGTGTGTTGGAGGTGTATCTTAATGTACAGCACTCCGTAATATGTTGGCGCTAAATAAATTCTGTTTATTAATATTATTAATAATAATAATAATAATAATAATAATATTCACAAGACCTTTATTACCTTTTAAACAAAAAAGTTGATAGTAAACTATCATGTTAGCCTTTTTTAGCCTAAAATAAAAGCCATTGGAGAGAAAGCTTGAAATGAACTTTTACAGCACTTACACTTACAGTCCCTCCTCTTGCTATCGACTGGACAGTGAAAGGAAAAGCAGAAAAAAACTAACTCATCTCATCTCATCTGCTCTGATGGCTAGAGAGAGTAAAATTGTCTCAGTGGGGGGAGAGGAGGGACATAGATGCTCTGTTGGGGAAAAGGGGTGCACTGGTACTCCTTGGAGAGAGTATGGCGCTTATATTCTGTGTAGGGAAAGCAGAACTGATGGGGGGTTCTGATACTCTGGGGAGGCACTGGTGCTCATTTAGGAGTAGGTGGGAAAACCTGTTCATTGTGTTAATTCCCCCACCTCCTAGATTGTAAGCTCTTCGGGGCAGGGTCCTCGCCTCCTGTGTCACTGTCTGTATTCGTCTGTCATTTGCAACCCCTTTTTATGTACAGCACTGCGCAATATGTTGGCGCTAAATAATTCCTATTTAATATTATTATTATTATTACTACTACTACTAATAATAATAATAATTTTCTGGTGGTACGCTGATGCTTGGTGAAGTAAAAGTGGAGGCTACTGGTGCCAGTGAGGTTATTTCTATCAGTGGGGGGATCGTTGGTGTTTCTCATCCATAATCTGCATCCTGCACTGCTGCCTACCTCTGCCAAAATTATAGTGGTCATTTTGGAGGGGTAATTACTCTAGTTAGCAAAAATGAATGCTGGAATGAGCACTAGGAAACAGCCAGAGCTGTGGGACACTGGGATTTTGGTAAAAACCTAGGAGAGCCTTGTGGAATCCAGGACTTTCCAGGAGGCCAATACTAAGTCACATTCAGAAACCAAAACTGAAATATATGTATATATTTATGTTTAATTTTAATGAATACTGAGCTGTATTATTTGTATCTCTAATTTCTGCTTGGGGTTTGACTCTTCAGACTTCATGTAAGTGTCTGTCTGAATCGGGTAGAAGTGTGTGGTTGACTTTAGAGGTAAAAAATAAGAGCTTTTAGGCCTCCACATCATTAACTGAGCGTTAATTTTAATGTCATTAAAATGTATGTGTTTTATTTACCATTTATATAGAAAATGGTGAATTTGGCTTTTCAGTTTTCCATTTTTTATGATAGGATTCCTCGTTCAGATTTGCAGTTTCCTTATAGTTAATAGGTACTATACTATATGCCACAGAGTATTGTTTTCAGTCTGAGCAAATCTTTAAGCCTGTAAATAAAATTGCTGCATTTTATTATGTAAGCATTGTATTATATATAGATATCATACACTCTTCACATACACTGACAGACCTTGTTGTCTAGGTGCGGCCTGCCATGACATATGGAGGAGGACAGTTACGCAGAAATTCAGGTACTAGAAACCGAAGAAGCAGCGCAAGATGACCTTGGAGTGCAACCCCCTAGTAAGTGCCTGTCCTATTCCACCGGGAGGTTTAGAAATGGTGAGTGACTGCTTTTTCTGCATCCACATCCAATACTTTAGGTCACTATATATACAATCCCAATCCAAAGCTATGGGTCACTATGTATCCAATCACTGCCAGTGCTATACGTGACTATACTGTATATCCAATCACAGCCAATACTATAGGTCACTATATATCCAATCACTGCCAGTGCTATATAGGTCACTATATATCCAATCACAGCCAATGATATAGGTCACTATATATCCAATCACAGCCAATGCAAAATGGGTTTAGACCTTTTAGCATTATTGGACCTAATTTAAATAAAGATCCCCAAGACTAGAGAAGATAAATGGGAACATTGGGGTGTTCCAGCAAACTTGAAATCAATTTCTTAATCATTTGCTGGTAGTTGGACCAGATCCATTCCAGGTTTGCTGGATCACCCAGGTAGTCTATCTTCTGCAGTCTTGGAGAGCTTTAATAAATCAGGCCCAATTTCCCACACGGTGTCCTTAACCACAATGGTCTTTGTCCCAAACAGGAGCCACCGGACTCTGCAATATTGGACCAACAAGCTGCCTTAATTCTCTGCTGCAGACACTCTATATGAATAAAGATTTTACGGGGATCCTGTGCAGGTGAGAATGTTCCGCGCTGTGTTTATGCTGTTGTAATATTGCTATAAGGCCATGTCTGCAGATTACGCATTTCAAGTCATTTGTGTGTTCTACTGACATACAAGTCTACAGATTTCACCCAACATACATTGTACTGATTGATGGGGGTATAGACACAATTACCCACCGGACCCCCTGTTGTCACAAGCACATTGAATGGGGATCTGAACTTCCACAGGTAGTGCAGAGGACAAATGCATATTTGAATTTTAAAATGTATCTCCAGCTTTTAAGGACACAATTGAACGTAGTTCTGTATACAGTACATCATAAAAGGTATTTTTTAATGCAAGTCATGTGAACAGAATTGAAGAAGACAGATCTCCTGTATGTATTTCACCTTCATGAGAAGGTGAGAGCTCTCATGGGGTTTTTATTACTATTTGTGTACCTATTAAAGACTTTCACTCACCTTCTTTCTGGTTGTCACCAATACAGGAAGTGAGGGGAGATCTCAACAAGACAAAATAGCATTATTATTAACCTATGAACAAATAAAACATAGACAAAATTGGCTAGATTTACTCTTTATATATAAAAACATTTAACATAAAGAAATACCGTACAACAGTAAGGTTTTAACATCTGTATACAGTTGAAAAGTTTCTGCTTCTGATATGTAACAATGGCCGAGTGTTATAAAACAATGAGGATTTTCAGCTGGTGAACCCTCACACATATTCCACCCACATACATAAATAACTTGGTGAGATACAATATTAGCATTCCTCCCCATCAGAAAAAAGCATTATTGATTTCCATATCACAATTACAAAGATAAGGTGCAAAATCACAGGATGCTATTTTTCCCTGTTGAACTTCTCATTGGCTGCTTTAAACTACAACTTTTCACTGCTTGCATTGCGTATTGTCTGTAAAATATTAAATCATCATAAGTCATTTTTGTTTTCTTCTTTTTTTCTTACATAACTGGGGGTATTGCAGGCACATTTACATCATTAGGGTTATTGCAGGGACAATCACATAATTGGGGGTATCGCAGGCACATTACCATCTTTGGGGGGTATTGTAGACACAGTCACATCACTGGGGGTATTGTAGGCACAGTCATATCACTGGGGGTATTGTAGGCACATTTACATCATTGGGGTTATTGCAGGGACAGTCACATAATTGGTGGTGTTGTAGACACAGTCACATCACTGGGGGTATTGTAGGCACAGTCACATCACTGGGGGTATTGTAGGCACAATCACATCTTTGGGGGTATTGTAGGCACAGTCACATCTTTAGGGGTATTGTAGGCACAGTGACATCTTTGGGGGTATTGTAGGCACAGTCACATCTTTGGGAGTATTGTAGGCACAGTCACATCTTTGGAGGTATTTTAGGAACATTCACATCACTGGGGGTATTGTAGGCACAGTCACACTTTGGGGGTATTGTAGGCACAGTCACATGTTTTGGGGGGTATTGAAGGCCTGGTCACATCTTTGGGGGGTTTTGTAGACACAGTCACATCTTTGGGGGTATTGTAGGCTCAGTCACATCTTTGGAGGATATTGTAAGCACAGTGACATAATTGGGGGTATTGTAGACACATTCACATCTTTGGGGGGTATTGTAGGCACAGTCACATCACTGGGGGTATTGTAGGCACAGTCACATCTTTGGGGGTATTGTAGGCACAGTCACATCTTTGGGGGTATTGTAGGCACAGTCACATCTTTGGGGGTATTGTAGGCACAGTCACATCTTTGGGGGTATTGTAGGCTCAGTCACATCTTTGGGGGGTATTGAAGGCACAGTCACATCTTTGGAGGATATTGTAAGCACAGTGACATAATTGGGGGTATTGTAGACACATTCACATCTTTGGGGGGTATTGTAGACACAGTGACATCTTTGGGGGGTATTACAGGCACAGTCACATCTTTGGAGGGTATTGTAGACACAGTTGCATCTTTGGGGGGATTGTAGGCTTAGTCACATCTTGGGCAGTATTGTAGACACAGTGACATCATTGGGGGGTATTGTAAGCACAGTCACATCTTTGGGGGGTATTGTAAGCACAGTCTCATCACTGGGGGGATTGCAGGCACAGTCACATCTTTGGGGGGATTGTAGGCACAGTCACATAATTGGGGGGATTGTAGGCTCAGTCACATACTTGGGGGGATTGTAGGCACAGTCTCAGCACTGGTGGTATTGTAGACACAGTCCCATCTTTGGAGGTATTGTAGACACATTCACATCTTTGGGGGGTATTGTAGACACAGTGACATCTTTGGGGTGTATTGTAGGCACATTCACATCTTTGGGGTGTATTGTAGGCACATTCACATCTTTGGGGGTTATTGTAGGCACAGTCACATCACTGGGGGGTATTGTAGGCATGGTCACACCTTTGGGGGGTAAGAAGGCACAGTCACATCTTTGAGGGGTAAGTAGGCACAGTCACATCGTTGGGGGGTATTGTACACACAGTGACATCTTTAGGGGGTAAGTAGGCACAGTCACATCTTTGGGGGGTTCTGTATAGACAATCACATCATTGGGGGTATTGTAGACACAGTTTCATCACTGGGTGTATTCCTGGCACAGTCACATCATTGGGGGTATTGCAGGCAGAGCCACATCTATGAAATGCAGTGTAAGACAAACCGAAAGCCATTAGCAGTGAATTCCGAGGTCACAGGTGTATCTGGAAACGCACATATGACCCTTTCAGAATCAGTCATATTCCTGGGAGACAGAATCCATTCCTCAGAGGGGAACAGAGGTTGCAACTACATTCTTTACTCTGGTTCCATTGCTAGCACTCTGACCTTGCAGCACAGCGTCCAAGGTTTGAACCTCCCATGACACTACCCGCATGGAGTTTGTATGTTTTCCCCACGTTTGCATGGGTTTCCTCCAGGTACTTCTATTTCCTCCCACATCCCAAAAACAGAATAGATCATTGATGTTCCCCCTAAATTAGTGTTAAGGACATTAGATCGTGAGCCCCTCTGATGAACCGTCAGTGACATAACTATAATTGTCTATAATTGTACAGTGCAATGTAATATGTTGGTGCTTTATATAAGTACAAGATAATGATAATAATAATTTACTGTCCTCAACATATTCTTTCCTGTGTCTTGCCTGCAGAATTGGTGACCCAGATGACAATGTTCGCCCAGACGGTCAACTCCCATATGAGCTGCTAGCACTCTTTGAAGCAATGCAAAACAGCAAGGAGGACGCAGTGTCCCCGTATCAGGTCCTTCACTGTCTGCAGATTCTCAGGGCAACTGGTAAATTCTGGGGGTGAAGTGGTGGGGATTTTAACTTGGTGCAGTGATGTTCCATATGGTAGATGTCATTGAATATACCTGTATGTAGAGATAATAACAAATTAAGTTATGTGATGTATGAGAAATAATGAGTGCAGTGCAAATACAAGAAATAAGGGGTATCCCTATGGAGGGATGGTGTGGTTCAGGGGGTCACTGGAGTTCATGATTCTGGAGGGGGGGCGAGATTACTGGATTGTGGAGTTTTGGGGTTCTGATTTTCCTGTTTTGCAGTATTTGCCCAGAATGATGTAGCTGAAGTCTTTTCTACCCTACTGAGTCTCCTCCTTCAGACCGTACCCAGCCCTCACCTGGTAGGTATAAAGGATATAGGGCAGATTTGTGTTTTATGCCAACCAATGTAATCTGCTTAGATATAATGAATATTTTCCATCTCATTGAAAAATTGTATTCTATATCATGCACCATTTTTGATTTGGATCTGACCTCCCTTGTACTGCATAAAGAAATTAGCTAAATGTAGCAGATGATACAGTCACGTTTTATCTTTTATTGGCATAATAAAGCGCAACTAAACCCAAAACTGAAGAAGTTTTAAAAACTATCTGGTTGAAATGTGAATATAAACTGTGTATGGAAGCAAAGTGTTGGACAGAATATCAGTTCTATTGGCAGATGTACTTTCACACTGCATTACATCTGTATCCTCTCATCTCTGAATTCAGTAAGGTTAATCAGATGAGATCATGTGACACCCAAAGTAGGAAATCAATAGATGGCAAACTACATTTCCCAGCATGCCCCACAAGGGTCCCATATTATTATTATTATTATTATTATTAATATTATTAACCTCCTTGCAGTTAAGCCCGACCTTCGCTCGGGCAAAAAAAAACTGCAAGGATGGTTAAGCCCGAGATTTTGTACATCCGTACTTACCTGGTCCCCCTGTGCTCATCCAGCGTCGTCCTCCATCGATCATCGTCCGCCGATCTCTCCAGCGTCGGGTGCCTTCGTCGGGTGACAGCGGGACCGGTAAGAAGCCGGCCGGCATCTTGTGTTCCGCCGGCCGGCATCTTACCTGGACCCGCTGATCGTCCCACGTCCTCCTCGTTCCAGCGCCGGATGATCTCTGAAGGGAGAAGCCGTCCGGCGGAGAAAAAAAACCGGACGGCTCCTCCCTGCGTGCGTGATGACGTCGGCGCGTGTGCGGGAAATTCAAACTGAAACTCATTCATTCATTTTGTATTGGATTCAATACAAACTCCTGTATTGAATCCAATACAAAATTATTCAAATAAATACAAAGTATATACCTGGTAAATTCAAACTGTCATTTTGTATTGGATTCAATACAAACTTGCGTATCCAATCCAATACAAAATAATTCAAATAATTACAAAGTATATACCTGGTAAATTCAAACTGTCATTTTGTATTGGATTGGATACAAACTCCAGCATCCAATCCAATACAAGAAAATAAAAAAAAAAAATAAAATAAAAGTAAATAACTTGGAAATTCAAATTCTTATTTTGTATTGGATTGGATACAAACTCCCGTATCCAATCAAATACAAAATAATTCAAAACAAACTCCAATAAATACAGAATCAAAGTTTTAAAAATTGCCACACTAGGGAGGTGTTTTAGAATAATATAGTACTTTACAATATACAGAGTTACTGCTTTTTCAGTATTTATGATTTGTTTACATTGCTGATTTTTGTGTTTTTCCTTTAATTTTATTAAAAGTAATTTTTTTTTTTTTACATGATTGTGTGTTTCAAACATTTTTTATATTCATATTATCTACTAGAACCCCTGTTCGGACATATTTCTGTAAGTTACAGGTCTACAATTTAAAAAAAAATTTCATGAAAAACAGTGGATCACTTTTGGTACAGAAATCTAGACCTCAGTGTAACGCTTAGGTGGTTAATAAACAGGATTTATATAGAGCCAACATAAAAACGCAGCGCTGTACATTAAATAGGGAGGGCAAATGACAGACTAATACAGACAGTGATACAGAAGGAGAGGACCCTGCCCCGAAGAGCTTACAATCTAGTAGGTGGGGGAATTTCACACACATTAGGATGGGAGATATGTAGTGGTGGGAAGTAGTGATGGTTTCAAAAGACAGAAGAAGACGGGTAGGCAAGTTTGAAAAAATGGGTTTTGAGTGCTCTTTTAAATGAGCAGAAAGTGGGAAGCAAGCCACCCCTGATTACAGAGTTGAATTTTCAATTACATATTACAAAAAAAGCAGTAGGAGCAGTGAAACTAAATGCTAGTAACTGGCCGGAGTCTCAGAGAGTTTTTGAAGAGGCCAACATAACTGATTCCACCTAGAACTGAAATATGTGGTTGGAAAGGATGCCTTTTGGTGGAGTTACTGTAAACATTCTTTCTTGCTGCAGGCAGAGAAGATGAGAGCGCTGTATACCATTCCGATGGAGGAATGTGTCATGTGCCAGAGGTGCTCCCAGCAGAGGATCACCCACAAAGACCGGATAGCTATCCCACTACAAATTTCCCACTCCAAGTTCCACAGAAATCTGACATTGGTAAGTTGTGTTTGAGGAGTGGGGGAGCAGAGTTGGGGGTTCAAGTTAATATTGAGTTACTACCATTGGACAGTATTCCTTTATCATTCTTTAATCAGTTAGTGTACTTGATGGAGAAATGACCCAACATGATAGATAAGTGGATTTTAGCATACCGCTGGGTGTCTGTATGAAGCATATAGACTTTTCTGATTATCACTGATGTGAAATGAGGCTCTAATTTGATTGGCCTGAATACTTTGTCAACTTTTTATTTTATTCTGCATTAACATAACATATTTGTGTGTCTTTCAGGAGCGCACACTGTTTAGATACTTCCGCTCGCAGGAAACATATGAAGACAGAAATCCCTGCCCCAAATGTGAATGCAGTAGAGTAGTAAAGGTAAAATAAACCCTTTAATATTTACCTTCTGTTTACAGAATATTCTAGAGCCTACACAACTAGATGGGAATGTATTGAGGCTTTGTATTTTCTAAATGTGATCAAGCAACAACAATAAATAATGAAATCAAACAAATGATATACATTTTATTACCATGTAATTTTTCATCTGGCCAGTAGGTGTAGCTCTACTCACCTTTTCATGTGTTTTCCCCCATTAATACCCCACCTGTTTAAAGAGCTCAATATTTTAACCCTAAATGTGCGCACAATACATTAAGCACAGTTTTCCTCCTTTTAGCTATCCCATGAAATGACATTGCAAGTTGCTGCTTTGCATCAGTAATTGATTTTAGTGTATTTGAGTTCTATATTTTTATAATTTATATTTTTTAATACAAAATACTATTATATTGTAACCATTGTATTACAGATGACACATCTCAGATCATTGCCGCGTACATTTAGTATTCACTTGAAACGCCTAAGCCGGAAAAATCCATTGCAGAAGGTCAACAGAACGGTGTCCTTCCCTTTGGTTTTAGATCTTCTTGAGGTCCTGGATTCAGAACATCTACCACGAAAAGAATATTCTTTGGTGAGTCAGCTGACAACGTATGTCATTCATCATCCAATGAGATATGCAGAAGCTGAGCAACAATGGTGGGGCTTATGGCAGGGAAATGGCAGAAAATGGTTGAAATACTCAATAATGATAATTTGCATCTATGGAAGGCAGAGGTATATGGTGAAGCAGGTAAAAACCTGGCAAGAGGTCTTATATTTCTCTACTTCATCAACAATTATATATATTGTTCAGCAGATATGCTAATAATGCATGCAGAAAATGTGATATTTGCATGCTTATAGCATTGGCTTAAAAAAAACGAAAAAAATAAAAAAACAGCCAATTCCACTATGCAACCATGGGACTTTATGCAAACAAAATGTAAATCACATGCACGTAATATAAAAATTGCACCCCCATAGCCAATTACACTCTGCAAGTATGGAGTTTTCTTTCTTTTTTTTTTTTGACCTTGACAGTAAAGTTCAAAGAATTGATTGTCTCCATATAATGACACTTGTCAAGGATAAAATAAGATATGAGAAATGTTTATTGATGATAATAGGGGAGGCTTGTCTGGTCCATTCCCTTGGAAAAGCTTCTGCTGAAAAGGTAATGCTGGCCATGAGAGCAAGGTGTACCAAACACACAGTGCTTGGCAAGTTGATGCCCATGGGGGCTGCATTGCTACAGAAAGTCAAATAACGAAAAAGTCAAATGCTGACCCCTGTATACCACTGATATGCTACAATGGTCATAGGTCGACTTTTCTGACAAATCATGTTTTCTTTTGGATTATGTGGATAGTTGGTTACCTGTATTTGGTAAAAAGATTGTGGCAGGATGCATCGGAGGAAGCCAATGTCCTGGTGCCATATACAACAGGGCACCTTCTCCGGGTCTCGTGGAGTCCATGCTTAGGCAGGTCAGAGGTATTTTAGGGGCACAAGGGTGACCTGTATTACACTGAAACCTGGAAAGGCTAACACTAACCAAAAATGGATCTTTACATTAGAGTTGCCGAAGTTAAGTTGCCACTTTTCTTATATTTCTCGAATATTAAGCAACATTTTTCTGTAAGCAGTTAATTCTCTGCCCTTCCCATCGGGACGTATTAAAGCTTTCTACTACTGGTTTGCTCACCAATCTGGCACATGGAACATGACATCAAGGTGCACATCAATGTCACCTTAAACCAAATTTTCTTCGGTGAAGATCCACCTTCTCTAACCCTAAAGAGGCTTAGCCATAGATCAGATGGATCTTTACTGGGGACTCTATCTGTCCATGTTTGGGGAAACAATGTGCTTTTTTGAGGTTACATCACTGGTGTGCGGCTCAGGGTCCTGTTACAAGTGCGGGTGGTTGGAGCTAGGATAAGGTCCAGACTCTCCTTCACCCACATATGACAGCTACATATTGTGCTTTGGTGCAGGTATATTTAAGTCTTTGTTAGCCACTAATCTGGTAACAAAATATAGGGTTATCATCCTAGATCTGACCAGTGTAGAACTGGACAATCTGGTTTTTGCAACCACCATCTGGGCCATAAATTGCTGTATAGAGCATCTACAAACCAGACTTGTAATTGCTGGGGATTTAAGGCTTCCTTGATATTTACATTGCAATTATATTATTATAATAAGATCAATTTCTGGGTATTTCTGCTGTACTTGCAGCATTGGAGTAAAACATTGGAAACATACATGTACTGCATGGTTTATTTTGAGAGATATACAAATGGCATCTGGCCCCAAGGCCTTTGTTGTATATACATTTATAATATTCTGAATTTTAACTACAAATCATCACTGTGTGTTCAGTGATTCCCACATGGGACCAGATCACCGGGGTCCCCTGGGGCCACCATGGTAATTTTATACTCACCTTGCCTTGTTTTGTTTTCATTCAGGTGAACTATAATTATCGCCTGTTTGCCGTCGTGGCACATTCTGGCACTGGCGGCCTCGGTCACTATTGCTGTTACATTAACAGTCACAAAGACGGCAGATGGTATTTCTTCAATGACTCCAGTGTGTGCAGGGTGAGGCTGCATTCAAGGAATTCCATTTTAAAAAATTTGCTCATTGTGTCATTGAAAATGAAAGGAGTTTTTTGTGTAAATTACTTGTTGGTTTATGTAAAAAAGAAACTAAAAAAGAAAAACATATATAACATTTACGTTAACCTAATGCTGAATGCATTAAAAGGATATGTGAAATGTTTATTGTCTGAAATCTGGACAAAGCTCCTTAGGTTGGGAAATGGAAGGGAAATAGTATATAGAAGGGAGGGAATATTTTTAGCTTTTATATTTCTATCCCCATAGAAGTTTGTGTCTCTGCCCTTCCCACAATTGTTAGACTTCCCAACAGTAGTTCATGTCTCTGCAAACCTCTTACCAGCTCATTTTCCTGGCCATGAAATTTTTCGTTATATAGGTATTGATGGATTTTTATTTTTTTTTTTGTTGACATTTATTTAATAATTGTCCGTTTCATAGGTATCCTGGGACGATGTCAAATGCACATATGGGAACACGACCTTCCGCTGGTGAGTATATGAATGACAGAGGTACCCCATTGCAAACAGTAGTCTAAAATGATGGCAGCATTTTTAAATAAAAAATGAAATTGCAACATAAGTTGGAAGATTTCTGCCGTATTTGGTGGTGTTAGTAGGGATGCAGTGTACTTTCAATAGCTTCTGAGGGTACAGCATGTCCTCTCATCAATCCTGGATCTGTTCTTGTGCCAAATGTTTGCTCATTTTTTTAAATCGTTTTCACAGAAACATGCAATAAAAATGAATAAAATAAAAACATTTAAAACAACAGTATACCGATACAAAAAAAAAACACACAAATGCAAATACCAAATAAATAATAAAATAAAAATTAGAATGTCACTAAATACACAACCAAAAAACACCTCCTCTAAATAATTAAAGAGTAATTTGGAGCAAAATTAAATTCTGCTCATCTCTAACTAGGAGCACCCAGACCCCTGCATCAGGGAGGAAACTCTGCTTAACCAATTGCAGCTAAAACATTTGTGTATTAAGCTGTTTAGTCACCCCCTCCTTCCTAAATTAATCAGTTTGTAGTACTGTTGTAGATATTATTATTTATTATTATTAATATTATTAAAAATAATAATAAACAGGATTTATATAGCAATAACATATTACTCAGCGCTGTACATTAAATAGGGGTTGCAAATGACAGACAAATACAGACAGTGACACAGGAGGAGGATAGGACCCTGCCCCGAAGAGCTTACAATCTTAAGAAGTGATATGAGTCTGACTTCTTTTATGATCTTTTACAGGGGGTTGACAGCGTGCCTGCTGGTCTACGTACAATCGGAAGCAGCAACAAGTGACACAAAACCTCCCCTGTGACATGAGGACAGTAATACGATGGCATAGTTATGTTTCTTTGTGTAACCATTCTCTGGACATTCAGAATGTGTTATGTAATCATACACACCCTACCTCCATCAGAGTATATCACACTGTTACTGTCCATGGCAAGTATAATACCATTGTTCCTGACATCAGCAGAGGGAAAGTTACATTTGATGGAACTCTGCTTCTTGAATATAAATGACTCAAGTGTTAAATGGAGGAAAATGAGACACGTTAAATTATGGTATGTTGGAGTTGGGATCTGGCAATCAACATGCTTCAGATGTAGTAATTTTGGATGGAATGGGTTGGCACCCATGGGCAGCAGATGCCACCTACCTGGTGACTTTTATGATGGGGCAGATAGGAATGAAAATATTTTTGTAATAATGCAGTTACCACCAAGATAATACTGTTGCAGGCTGCCTTTTCTTAGACAAACATGCATGTGTGAACCAAGTGTACATCGGACAGTCAGACGGTAGGGGTGTAGGGTGCCTGCACAATGAGCTGCATTCTTTTGTCTATGGGCACAATAATATATGACCCTGACAGTTTCAGCTGCAGATTATCAGGAACTGTCTCCCTGCTTGTCATTCTAAAGTAAGCGTTTGCTCAGTTTGAAGCTCAAATCTAGTCAAAAGAACAGGCAGTGATGGCACATCTGATTTTAAGTTTTCACTGATTTCTCTATGGCTGCTGATGACATCCTTTCATTTCTGGTTTTGACCCCAATAACAGAATTTAAAAAAATGTTCCCAATGGGAGAAAACACAGCAATAAAAAAACTGCAGTCCTAACTAAGACTGAAAAAGAATCATGCTTCAACTGAAGCTGAGCTTTAGGTTTCAGTCCTTAAGATGACTGAGATATCTGAGATAAAGTTCTGGGCTTTGGTGGGGAAGGGGGTACTTTTGCACACTAAACATTTACCGACAGATTCTGTGAAAGAAGTCTTTTATACCAGGATAACAGCAATCAATATACAACATTCAACTTAATGAATGATATGGACCCAAAGCTTCAAACATCTATTGATGTAGAGATGTGGACATTTTTTAGACATATTGATTTATTAAAGCTTTTCATGACTGATAAAGATAGACTATCATGGGAAAACCTGGGTTATCAAACAAACTGGGAATTCTTAAAAATCAATCACTGTTTTATGGCAAATGTTATAAATTCATGCCAGGTTTACTGGATCCCCAGTCCCATAGTATTCTTTAGGCCCATATTCTTAGTATTCTTTAGGCCCATAGTAATAGGTATTGGAAATAAATATAGGGCTTTATAAAAGAACTTTGGAAGAAAAAAAAACATTTTTGTTAAAGTTCACTTCTCTGTTTTAGGTGCTTTTCTTGACAAACAGATCATTTGTAGCACTTTGAATTAATGTTGTTTCTAACAAGTCAATCACAAATAAAAGATAACAAGTTAAGCAAATACTATTATAGGCAAGGGATGGGAGCTCTGATATCTGTGTGTGGCTTCCTTGGAAGCTTGGAATTTATAATGTAGCAAATACTGGTACATTTGCTGCTATGTAATCTCCTGACATATTCAATTAAAATTTTAGTTTTTCAGCAACTCTAAGCCCCATAGTTTTGCCCAATGGTACTGCCATGAGGGTATGGGGCATGGCCCTAATACCCATGCTGTTAAATTTAGGGCAGAAATACTTGTTTAAGGGCTATTGATGCTGTTTATTAAGAGTTGCCATTTAGGTAGAATATGGGGCTATAAAATCTAACATCTGCCAACATATATGATTGTACAGATATAAGTTGTGAAGTGGTAAAATGTCAGAAAGACAGATATCACATTCAGATAATATTACAAATATGTTGTTTTTTTTTTTGTTTTGTTTTTCTCTCTATGGGGAGAAATCTTCAACAAAAGGAAAATAAATCAAAAGGTTCTGACTGGTGTTGGACTTTTATCCACATGTGAAATTTTCTGAAATGCTGTAAACTGTAGCTATCATAATGTACCACAAGGTGGCAGCAATGCTCTAACATGGATTGTTTAATACAGTTATGGGGATACAGTAACAGTTTATTTTCTTAGAAAGTTTGGAGTTTAAAAGAAATCTAAAGTCACAGTCCTTTATGTATTATTGGCAACAATCCCACAAATATATATATATGTTTATTGTGTTTTTACTTTGAAGAAGTGTTTTTGCAGTCAATCTAAACACTAGAGGGCAGCAGAGCTACTGCAATGTAATGCTACCGGTACCTCTAGGAAAG
>NC_092859.1:23853244-23855127 GCF_032062135.1 Pyxicephalus adspersus
TTTTGGAACAATGGGGATGTATCTTTAAATATAAAACAAATACGACTGTTTTTGACCTTAGAGACACATTAAGTGATAACCTTCATTGGCTAACTTAAGAAGCAAGGTTTTGGAACCAGCTTCAGAAAACCCAACTGAGGCTAATTTGCGCAAGCAATATTCGGAACAATTTTATAAATTGTGTAAAGTCTCAGAAAGGGTTCTAAGATATCCCAAAATTCAAATCTTCAATAGGTTAGGTTAGCTACTAAAGGTTTTCACTTTAACGCCATACTTTCTGCATGAATCATTATTACTGTAGTAATACAGTTGTATTATTATTATTATTATTATTATTATTATTACTAATACTGCAATATGTGAACATTAGTGGACAGTTTCTTTGATTCGACCAACAAACATGGACATTTTTCAATAACAGATGCACTTTACTCATTCAGTACACTTGACAAACACAAAGTTCACAGAATATTTAGAGTTACTTTTTCATTAAAGCATGTTTAGGAAATATGGCCCTTGGGGGCGCAGTGTGAAGTGTCATTTAGTAAAAGTGATACCGGCAATGTGTTGGATGTTTACAGGCTATTTATAGTTTTGCATATAAACTGATATGTATGTATGGTATGTATTAAAAATGTCTCTTTTTATTGTCTAGGTGAGTGACAAGTTTATTTTACATAATAATTTTTTCAATAGGTGTTCATGTCCTAAAACATTTATTTGTAAAGATTGCTCCATAGTCAATGATATTCAGTCACTGCGCGAGCACCAATGAAAGTTCTGAAAACTTTAGAAATTGACACAAAAACCTCCAATAAAAGTAGATTTTCACTTATACTAAAATAGATATCTGTACTGAATGCTCAAAATCCTAGACTGTAAGCTCTTTGGGGCAGGATCCTCTCCTCATCCTGTCTCACTGTCTATCATTTGCAATGTCTATTTAATGTACAGCGCTGCATAATATGTTGGCGTTATATAAATCGGGTTTAATAATATTCATAAATATATATGAAGGGCATAATGTCAAATCATGGGGCAGCCAGCAAAACTTTATTAGGGCCACTTTCCCTTTGTTTGTAGCCCCCTCCTACCCTTGTGGCAGTCCCTGTGGCCAGCAGTCACATTCCCCATGGGTCATTTAAAAGTGCAGCCAACATGATCCCCATTCTCCCCTTTGCAAAGATAGGCAGCATTGGTGAAAGCTATATTCCCTCCCTCTTCCATGCAGCCCCCTGCTAATACTGACCTCACCTTTGCTCCGGAGGCTTCTCATATGTCATATAGGGCCTAATTTATTAAAGCTTTCCAAGACTGAAGAAGATTGACTATTGTGGGAGAACCTGGGTGATCCTGCAAACTTGGAATGGATTTCCTAAAAATAAATTGCTACTAATTGTCAAAAGTATTCAGTCCTTGATCAGATCTTTTCCAGGTTTGCTGAATCAACCAGGTTTTCCCATGATAGTCTTGGAGTACACTAGAGAGGACTAGGGTAGAGCTAAAGTAAGTGACCACCACTACACTACTCTGCCGTTAGGGGAGAAATGAAAGAGTAGGAGCTACTAGGGAAACCCCAGGGGGGGGTCTCCAGTCAGAAGAAAGGGAAAGGTAAAATCATGTCCACCCATTCCTTATTCTAACCCCCTTTCCCCAGCAAACATGTTCTGAATTCCCATGCAGTTGCAGGGGTTTCTTTCTCAGAATCTTTGCCACTGAAACATATACAGCCATATTTGCTCATTAAATATACATCATTCTCTTCCCATTCTCCCTATCCTAAAGAAACCCTCACTGGACCCCTCCCTACCCTCTAACTACCGTCCTATCTCCCTTCTCCCATATGTCTCCAAACTTCTTGAAGTCTTGTCTACAAAAGACTC
>NC_092859.1:23856388-23977548 GCF_032062135.1 Pyxicephalus adspersus
TCCTATTGTGTGTTACTTAGGGGCAGGGCCCTCTCCTCCTCCTGTGTCACTGTCTGTATTCGGCTGTCATTTGTACCCCCCATTTAATGTACAGCACTGTGCAATATGTTGGTGCTAAATAAATAGTGTTTATTATTATTATTATTATTATTATTGAATAACAAGAGATCATTATTTTCCAAATGATAAAACCAAAATTAGCATGTCAACATGTGCTGGTGAATTTAACAATAATACAGTACAAACCAGGGGTTCATGTAAGAGATCTGCTAGATATCATCATATAAAAATTCCATTTCACTTCTCAGTCCTCCAAAACAACAAACAATTCCCCAAGAAGGGAACTTTACAGGGGTGAATATATAACAATGATAGCTTAACTCAACAATACAACTTTCTAAAAAATCCAAATCACTTTTATTTCTATTAAGTTTCTATTGTGTATATTTTCATATCATTGAGTATATGTTTGCCTGAAGGTGGGAACATGTGGGGTGTCAGTCTGAGCACAAAAGTTTTCACACTAGTGATTCTTTCACAGTTTCAATGATACATAAAATATCACACATTTATTAGTATTCTCATACGGTGACAGCTTTCCGGGATGCTTTTTGTGGCATCCAAGGCCACTTCTTCAGACTCCAAAAAAAAATGTCACCTATAAAAAGCTGTTGCAATATCGGCGTGTATCAGTAACGGACAATTGGTGGTTAGGGGTTACGGTTAGTAAGTTAAGGATGCAGCTGTAACTATTCAATGCAGCTCTGGTCAGGAGCTAGACCAGCCCATGGCAGGGAGAAATGGGCATGGGGGGCATGGGAGCCTATAGCCATTTGGGATGCTCCCAAGTATCCATCTAACGCTTCCTTCTTCCAAAGTTCCCCTAAATGGTTTGGTTCAGCAAATGAGTTTGTAGCAAGAATTGCTTAAAGGCTCAACAACGTCACCCCTACCCAGGGCAAAGGACAAGTATATTTCTTTCTGTTATTTCTTTTTATGTAAAGATATTGTAATGTATGTCCCTTGCCATGGCAATGTACTATACTGCAGCTTAGCAGTCCTCTTACAAAGTATGTTAATCAGAATTAGCCGCCGATAATATAAAGCAGATGGATGTTCTGATCTGCATCCCTTGGGAGGTGAAGCTGGCTGGGGGTGACATACTGATAACATGATATCACCACAAAGAAGTGAAGGAATTTTTTTGGTTCTGGTCCATATATGAAGTGGAGACGATCACACAGACTCCCCAGCCAATGAGCAGCCCATATCTCCGGCCTATAAATAAATCCTTATCAGGCTGTAGTCTGTGCTGGCTGCATGTGGAACTGACAAGGGTAATGACCCATTCTAGGGCCGCTGGCTGTACTTGATCCCCTGAGATTGGGGTTTATTTTGAGGGTTCAGAATATACACACAACTAAAACACATGAATAAATATCTGCAGTCCTGATAAATCATTTCTGTGGTTTACTCTCCGCTAGAGAGCCAGCAGGGTGACAACAGCATTCATTATTGCAGTAAATGCTGAAGTCCTACAGTTTTCTGTGTCACCTGCTGGCTCACTGTACAGAAAAGCAGCGTCACACCGCAAACTTCTCTTGACAGTTCTTAGTTTCCTATGTTAGACTGCCAGCACCAGGCAATGCCCTGACTGCCACACAGACTCACAACCCTCTGGGCACAGCATACATTTCACTCTCTGCTGATGTGTGACTCTCATATTGTTCTCTAATAACAGCTCTTGGAGCACTTTCTCTGTGCTAATATGCAGGTTTCATAGTAAAGTTTACAAAGCACTCTCTAGTAGTGTGCAGCTCTTATAGCACTCTCCATGGTCAAATAGCAATCACTAGTAAGGTGCAGCCTTTGTAGAACTTTCCTGTAATGTGCAGCTCTAGTAGTAAAATTCAGTAATGTTCAGCTCTCATAGCACTCTCTAGTAATATGGACCACTCATAGAACTAATGTGCATTCCCCATTGCAATCTGCAGCCATGTTCACCCCACATAGAACTCGCCAATAATGTGCAGGTCTAATAGCACTCTAGGATCATGCAGTTCTAATAGCACTCCCCATTAATGATCAACCCTTATACCACTCTCCATTAATGTTTAGCTCTCTCCAGTAATGTGCAGCTTATACAGCTATCTTCATTGATGTTCAAACTCTCATGACACTCCGCAGTAGTGTGCAGACTTTGTAGCACTCAGTCATCATAGCACTCTCTATAAATGTACAGCTCTTTTCAGTCAGGTCCCCATAACACTCTCCAGGAGTGTCCTGCCATTGTAGTGCCATCTATTAATGTTCAGTTCGCATAAAACTCTCCAGTACTATGCAGCTCTATTACATGCTCCAGTCATGCTCATCCCTTATAGCATGCTCCAGGAATGTGCAGGTATTGTAGCACTCTCCAATAATGTACAGCTCTCGCATCACTCTCTAGGAATTTGCAGCCAATATAACACTTTACTGTAATGTGAAAATCTCATAGCACTCTCCAGGAATGTGTAGCTCTTACAACATTCTCCAGTAATGTTCAGCCCTCTTAGCACTCTCCAGGAATTTGTAGCACTTATAACACTCTCCAGGAATGCGTACCTCTCATAGCACTCCCCTGAGATATAAAGCTGTATTGTGCAGTTTTAGCAGTCCTCTCCCATAGTGTACAGTTATCTCTCTTTTTTTAATTCCTCATATATTCATACACATAAACCCATAATCCTTTTTCTCCTACATTTCAGCAAACAGACAGATGTTCTGTAATACTGTATTACATGGCCAGGTCTGCAGGGAGGATATAAAATTTGGTAACACAGCTTGGTTACTCAGCAGTAATACACGGTGACATCACCACTAGTTATGGTGACTGATGAGACTCACCTCTGGCACTGATAGGGTTACATGTTTTCCCAGGGACATGCTCCTGCCCAATGAGTCATGGAGAAATAATTAGGCAGAAATTTAGAGGGGAAATGATGGGACGCGCAGATCGACCCCATATTAGTCAGGCAATTGTTCTGTATTATCCCAGAACATCCTCTGACCCCTGCTTGCTGCAATCAGGAGACAATTAGATTTAACTAGCGATGATCTCATTAAATTATGTTTATTATACAGCCGACGCTTTGATTTAAAGCCTTTCAGACATCAGAAATTCCAGCACAATGGTACAAAGCAATCACATTCAACGTCATCTTCATGGATGATTTGTTGTTTGGCCCATGGTTCTACACCTATCAGGGGAAGCAGCATGGAGAACCAAAATCGTACTTCGAGTTTTGTCATAAAGGAATCTTATATTGCAAAAAGAATGTTTGCAGTATGCATTACACTTTTTATTTCTTTGTTGGGTTAATTGGTAATAGTCGTAGGTGTGTTCATTAAAGTGGAACTTACCCACTACCCTAAACAGCAAATTGGCCTTCATGAGTTTTTTGCCCTAATTTGCAAGCATAAATAACATATTTAAAAATTCTGCCCATACCTGGAAAATGTTGAGCAGAGCTGAGCCTGGGAAATTGGATGAAGGTGTGGCTAAATAGGAATGGGTGTAGTAAAATACATATATATATTAACACATGATTTTTCAGAATAAATCAACTTGATATATTCCATTTAAACTTTATTTGTACATATTACACTGTACGCCTAATAGGGGTTGCAAATGGCAGACTTATACAATGACACAGGAAGAGGAGAGTACCTAACCCTAAAGCAGCTACAGTTTAAGAAATGAGGGGAATGGGGGAACACTATATTCTTTACCTCTCCTGTGCCAGCATGTTGCAGAGAAGAACTGTTGCTTTATGTGTGGAATAGTAGTCTCTCTGCAGAGATGGAACATACCACCTGCTGCATGAGATCCATAGATCTGCAATCAGCAAAGCTGATGCACCCTTGTGATTTAGGAAAGCAAATTTCCAACAATTTTGAAAAAGAAAACATTACTAATTGGAGAAATTTGATTTCAACTTTAATTTGATCTGTTTGAGTGTCAAACCTCTTTAAAGAGACCACTGATTTCACAGAGAGGAGCAAGGGCCTTTCCTAATATAATCCCCATTTCCTTTTTCTTTCTTTCTTTTTTTCTTTCTTCTCCTCTTTCTTTCTTTCTTTCTTTCTCTTCCCCTTTCTTCTTGATTGTTTCTCTATATCACTCCGATATTGTTTCTCTTTCACTCCTTTCCCTCTCTTTTCTTTCTTTCTCTTTTCCCCTCTTTCTTTCGTTTCTCCCTGATTGTTGCTCTCTCTTTTTTTTCCCTGCTTCTTTCTTTTCTTCTTCTTCTTTCCTTCTTTCTCCCTGATTTTTTCTCTCTCTCATTCACCCTCCCTCCCTATCTCTCTAGGGGCATCATTAATTATCTATAAAAAAAGATGATGCCTGGAATCTGGGCACCAGAAAGACCGAGAAACACTTTTAATTAATAAACTTTTAATAATAAAAGATGCCTACGGACTGCACGAAGATCAGTCCCATCTGTCTGCACCATAGGAGCTTACACTTTAATCATAGAATCAAATTTGTGTATTATAATTATAGTTCTGACATATGCCATAGGGCTGTACAGAAGACATTCAGTGGGTCACATCAGCCTCTGCACTAAAGGAGCTTACACTGTAATGTCTCAATCCAATCACATAATATAATTTTACAATTATTTAGCTCTGACATATTCCATAGTGTTGTACAGAGAATACTGAGCCAGTCACAAAATTATTTGCATAGGAGGAGCTTACACTTTAATGTCTCCCTACAGTCACTTATTACTATCATTATCAAAATGCATTTATATATCTCTGACATATATCGTGGTGCTATACATAGGACAATAAGCCAGGCCTATCAGTCTTTGCACCAAAGGAGCTTACACTCCAATGCCTCCCTTATACAGTAACACACAATTATCATTAAATATTTGTATTTCTATATCCCTGAGATTAGATCACAAAGCCAAGCATGGTAACCCCATTACTCCTCTAATCGATATGTTTTAGGGCCATTTCATGCTGATGTGGAGGCTATAAAATGCATTTTATGAGTCGCTGTAGTGTGAACATTCTCACGTGTGCTCATGTGTAATATTCTGCATTTCTTGCACATTGTAAACACATTATGTCCATGTGTTCTATATTACCGGAGTTACAGCATTCTTACAGCAATGTTTTTACCATGGGGGAACCCTTGAAATAATTTTCAGGACTTGGGGAACCACTTCTAAAATTATTATATACACATCTCACAGTATATTCGTATGGTGGTCAGTAGGAGGAATGTCTCATTACTGGCCAGTGGGATGGGAACCTTTGAAGGGACCCTGGTTGAGAAACACCGCTGTAAATATGTTAGTGATATATAAAAGCTGATATTTGTGTTTTTCAACATTTATTACAAATTGTATTGGATTATTGGAGATCACCAAATGCACCAAGCATCCAGCTGCAATACAATGCAGTGAATGGGATCCATGTATGTGATTGGTCTGGATCTGATGGCCCCTTGTACTCGGATTTGTCAAACCTTGGGGGGTCCTTGGGACTGTATTGGAATTTGAGGGGTGATGATCCAGCAGCAAAGCGTCCCTGGAAATGTTTGGCTGATTTCTCATCCGTCTGGAGAGGGAGGCTGGGTGACACTGCATGTCATGAATCCGGGGTCACCATTAAACTGCCAGCAATAATGGAGCCACCAGCCATCCAATAAATGGGCTCATCAGTGGCGGCAATAAACAAGTCGGGAATGGGAAAGGGCGGCCAGGCGTGAACATTGTGCAGCCATCATGCAGCCTGGTTCTAGCTGGGAACATTTCATATATCGGATCCTGATGTACATTGTATTTGATCATTCTAATTTAAAAATGTTCACAAAAAAGGTAATAAAGACAAGGGAAATTCAATTGAAAAAAAATGTTGATCCTGCCATAAGGGTTCAGGCACCTCTTGTTACAGGGTGACACTTGTCTATAAATTGTGCTCTTGCCTTGTCACCCAGTCACTTGTTGTCACCATCAGTAAACCAGCCTTACGTCGTGCAGCCATAGTTCAGGGTTCATAGTAATAGGAAGTGCTTGCAAGGATGCTGCAAGAGATCGGCATCGCTTCATCCCACTGCAGATCCAAATCTGGCCTAAATGTTTTAGCAGCTTAGCAGTCCATGGACTGGTTTTATTTTAGATTATTATTAATAAATATTATTATTAATTATTATTTTTATTAAAAGTAAAAATTATATATATTAATATTAAAAATTATTACTATTATTAAACAAGATTTATATAGCGCTAGCATATTAGGCAGCGTTGTACATGACTTTCCACATGACCTCTGCACCCCAAAAATGCAATAGTTTTGGCTGTAGGTGCACTATGGTATATTAGGACCTCTGAGGGGTTGCATCGCGTTCAGTTTATTAATCCTCCCACTGATGTGTCGCCGTCCCAGATTTATACACGGCGCAGGCTGATGTTTTGTCTGCCATGTAGTCAGGAGAATTCTCCGGGGACACTCATTATTTTCCTGAATAACAGACGCCTCAGCTCCCCTCCATCTTCCATCTGTGGTCCTGCATGGTGATGATGATGGTGCGGCCTGTCACAGTTACCATGGAGACGGAGCCTGCGGCGCCCTTCTCTTCTCACCCCTCCAGGGACAACAAATCTTTTTAGAGGAGAAAAATATGACAGTGGGGAGAATCCTTACCGGCCTGGGGCTACATCTTCACCCATTTCTATGACTATATATATTGAGAGCGGAAATTTCCAGAAAATCTTATGAAAATCCAAAGCTGACCATTGTCTGAGATTACTATATTGTCTGGGCTGGTGACACCCTAACAAACATTGGATTTATTCCAGGGGTGCAGACTGCGCTGCCTGATACACAGACTGCCACTAGGGGGCGAACATGAACATCTATAGATCAATGTTCCCAATATGTAAAAAACTCACAATGCAGACCATATCATTTTCCCAACAATAACCCAAATGTGACTTTGTGGAAATGTCCTCTATTTTTCCTGTAATGTGACTTCTGCTTTTACTTCCTGTTTTCTAACCACAAACCGCTTATTGATTGAAGTGTGTACACCCACAATGAACTTCTTGTATTTCATTGGGTTGGGTCTGGGAATTATAGAATTGGAAGGGTTTTTATGAGATAAATGCAATAAAGTCCTGTAGATCCTGATACAGGAGATAGTCAGAGACTGCAGGAGATAGTCAGAGACTGCAGACATTCCACAGGAGATGGTCAGAGATTGTGGACAGACTACAAGAGATGGTCAGAGACTTCTATATATCAAAAGAGATATTTCCTCTGACTTTGTGACTGTAAGTTACAATGTTGCAGCATGGGGGAGGGTTCAGGAGACTGAGGAAATGCTTCTCCTGCCTGCAGCAGACTGATGACATCATCTCAGGCAAAGTGACTGCTGGTATTTTTAATGATGTGATGATATTGTGATGTGTCAGACTCACAAAGAAATGGCGGTTGGTTTTATTGAGCTAACTTTTTTTCTTCCCTGTGGGGTTCTCCTGTAGAATCTGGCTCAGGATTAGTCAGTTTTGTCACAGTTCTGACCTATTAAACATAAACTCAATTTGTCATTTCCCATCTGCAATTGTCCGCTGTGACCGGTGACATGGCCGGCAGCTTGTGTTTGAATATTCTCAGAGGAGGCAGACAGAGATCTTTTTGTTCGTGGCTGTGCGCCGTACGCCATCATCACAATAAATGACAGGGACGGGGACAAAGGAGTGCAGTGTCCTTCGCCAATCCCATCTGTGGTCCCTCCCGGGCCGGTCAGTGCTGGAGGGTGGAAGGGAGAGATAAAAACCCTGCACTGTATCAGACTCAGTGTGTTGGGTCAATGACCTGGGAAAAGCCACAGTCACACTGGGGCGCCCCCTGTGGTCAAATACAGAACAGCAGGGGAGATAGATGTAGTTCTTTGGAAGAGACTGCAGTGCTGAACTATCATGGCTGCTCTGCCTTCTTTCCCATAATCCTCTCTTTCTAGAGCCATGGAACTAGGCCACTCTTATGTAGGTACTGTATCTTAATTCTGATTCTACAAACAAATGGCATTTTTTTGGCCATCACTAGGCAATGTGAAGACATAGTGACAATGCTTTTGCCAGGCTGGTGTTCCACATACTGACTTCCACTGCTACATTCATGGGCTCCCTATTTGTAAAGCCAACTTTATATCTTTTCTGCCTATCTTTCTCTGCATGCACAACAAGAAAGCCATCTGCAAGCCTGATAAAGCTTTCAGCTGGTGTGGTCCTCCTCTATATGAAGACAGATCTGATCCGGTGATTTTCTAAGATATGCCAATCACCCCCCGCCATGCCTGGCAGCTTCATCAGTGTGGGTTTCATCCGGTGGTCAGGTGACTTCCTCCATGGCGGGGGAATGTTTGGCATAGCTAGAGGTCAGCGTGGCTCTGGGTAGAGTGAATCTCATTATGGTGATCTTGGATGGGATTTGCAGTTTAGGTGGAAGGCTCAGTTGGGCTCTTCTGTTTCTTTAATCTCATTAGGTCTAAGACGAGGTGATTGCCCTTGGCCGATAGACACTCTTCCTAGAGGGCTGCGAAAGCGGGTCTGGGCTCCAAATCCCTGGGCATCGGTGTTACCCAGTAGTTGGGGGGGGGGGGGGGGGGAGAGGGGGGGGGGGGGGGAGGGGGGGGGGTATTTCCTGAACCCAGAGGACCAGACTAGCAGGATCTTGCTTGGACTTTGTACAAATGTGCCTGGGCATTGGCTTTATTCTGCAGGACAATCATGTGACCACACAGCACCGGATCCGAGAGCAAGGAATGATGGGAAATAATGCAAGTCTGCGGCCTTTTTTTAAGCATGTATCCTTGAGCTCTATTCTAGTGACTTTGCCTGCGCTGAAATTATGTCATCAGTCTGCTGCACGCAGAAGCAAGCATTTCCTCAGTTTCCTCTCCTCCAGTAAATAAAATTGTAACTTTGTAGCAAATCACAAGGTGAGAGGCTCAGAAATTGCACAGACACCAGGCTCCTCTCCTGTAACTGCTTACAATGATTTCATTGCACATGTGCATTAGAAGCTGCAGCAAGTCAGATAGAGATGGCTTTATTTTTTTCACCTTCCTGGCTGGTCAGATCTTCCTAGGATCACAGGATCACATGTGGGTGGTAACCCAAGTTCTTGTTCTCAGGAGAACCCTTGTTCTCAGGAAACTATGTGCAGCACCCTGCTGAATCCTCCTACCAACTATTAGTTAATAATATTGTTATTATTGTAATATATAAAAATAATACAATCTATTTATTAGTATTTCTACTAGATGAAAATCTAAAGAAAAACTAATTAAATATTATTTTTATGATAATAAAAAACTGCATCATCATTTGTCTTCAATCTCACCGTAGAACAGAAGTCGGTTACTGTTCCTTTAAATCTATCGCCGCACACCTGTGGGCGGGGCGTCGGTGTAATCTTCTCTCTCATTGGTCAGTTTGTCCTCCTCAGGCCGCCCGCTCCGTCCTCTCTGTGATCTTCTTTCACCTTCTAGCTCTTCATTGTGCGGACGGTACCATCCGCCAGGCGGCAAGGCGCAGAGGCAGACTCGGTTTGTGGGGGTTCTGGTGGCTTCAGCTTTGGGTACGGCGTGGGTTTCAGTGTCGAAGAGTGTGTTGGGGATAGTGAGAAGACGTCCTCTTTCGGGGAGGTGAACAGTCTCCCCCTTTGTGTCTCAGGATTGGTACACTCCGAAGGGGGCGGAGCCGGCCCCTGGATACTTTGTAGCAGAGAGGAGGAGAACGGAGTGCGGCTGGGCGGATCTCCCGGGATGCGGCTCGGAGGTGAGAGCCTTATTTTATGTGTATAATGTGGCCCCTGAGTGCAGCTCACTGGGGGCCCCTCAATATCACCGAGGAAACCCTTGTCCACTTTGTGGCCCCTGAACCTCCCCCCCCTAGCATGGTCGGGCTCATGCACCTCGTCCTTCCAGTGGCCCCTGAACAGAGTCACCTAGGGGCCCCTCTCTGGAGAGCCTCAGGTTGGCCTGTACATAACACTTACCTGTCTCTAGGGCCCCTGAGAAGGTTCCGCTTTGCCTGATGCTTTATGAACCCTTTCCCTCCTCTTCCGCTGGAACTTTTACACCACCTCATGCTGTCCCTGTGGCCCCAGAGCAGACTAGTCTTGGGCCCTTCAGTTGAGAAATGCCTCATTAACCCTTTCCTTATCTGTCCTGGGGGCCCCTCTGTGATCCTTGGCTGTCAATGTAAAAATCACACATTAACCCCTCACTGCCACATTCCATCACATACCCTATGGGGTTGCTTTATGAACCCCTATGGATCTCTCCCATCCTGCCCTGTCTTTCCTCCTGTGGCACCCCTGAAGTTCCTCTGGTTACAGCCCCCCTAGGTTCCTCTTTCCCCTGCATGATTTTTGTGTAATTGTTTCTATTCCCCCATCCTATAATGACCCCACCGTTTTACCTGTGCTTCCTGTCTGCCCTTGCTGGGTGAATATTGTCATCTGCAGCACCAGGATTGTGCAGCAGTGATGCAGTCAGATCCTGATGTTCTGCAGAGGCCAGCAGCCTGGCACTGCCAGGGTTATTGCCATTCCTAAGGTCTCCAAGGGAGCTGTGTGATGGAATCTAAACCCCTTTATTGTTTTTGTATCATAATCATGCCCGCCTGCTGTCTTATCTTGGTGACCTTGGTATGGAAATCTCGGCATTGCCAGTCTGGAGCCCACTGGCTGCAGAGAAGCTACAAGTCCCAGATACACTTGAGAAGGTCTGCTGGGAATTGTTGTTCCTCTGCATCAAAAGGGACCTTGGATGTCGTGCTTGGGCTATATCTTACCATCTCTCTGCTGCTTGTGTAACTACAAGTCTCAGCAGGCTGGTACCTGCCATTCTGCACATCTGTCATCACCTGGTGTCTGTTAGATTGTCAGCTCTGTGATCCCACGGCACCTGTCAGCTCTGCTGTCTGTTTGTTAGATTGTCAGCTCTGGTGCACATTCTGCATTGCACAGTGCTTTATTTTGGGCTGCATGCTGTAAATTGATCTGCTGGTCTGATTGTTGATGATAGTAGCAGGTGACGCTGAAGTGCTGAAGCCGTGTCTCCTCCTTGGTCTGTGGATTTTGCTCTGTATCAATAATAATAATATTAATAATAATTATTGTATTGCTCATACTCCCTCCCTCCGCCATACATTGATTATTTTTCTGCATGTATCCTCAACCATGCGTACCATTTCTAATACTGGAGCCTAGTCTTCTGTTAAAGTTACTTTGATGTTAAGTTGATCCTGAACACTCTTTAATATCTTATACAAGATGTACCCTCTATGAATTTGCTATCCAGGTCCCTTGACAGTGCTGTTTTTTTGGGTGCAGGGGACTTCTGACCTGGGGCCACAGTTGTGCCCCCTGCCAGCTGGTCCTCCCATATTGAAGTCATCGCCTGAAACTTCTTTTCTAAATCCTGAGAGGACTTTGCAGCTGGACAGCCCATTAGAAGTGTCTGTGTTGTGCAGGTAGTGATATGGATACCCAAAGAGGGACCCTACTGGAAGAACGGAGGTGGGTGTAATGGATACCCAAAGAGGGACCCTACTGGAAGAACGGAGGTGGGTGTAATGGATACCCAAAGAGGGACCCCAAATTTAGTAGGAGAATAAAGAAGGTCCAGGACTGGAGTATCTTTTGAATGTGGATTGAGGTGAGTAAAAGGGCCTTATTTGTATACCATCGATAAGTTGGCGGGGGGTCCTGTTCCTTATTCCAAAATCTGCTTTACAATATAATACCACTGCTATATGGGTCAATCTTTGCCCAATCACAGGGGTCATTGGACTACCAGGCCGATGCTGGATCTAAAGGAGAATGCAAGGTGTATGGACAGCGTGAGATTACTCCACTCCGAGATATAAGAAACCTTTCAGTGTGTTAATCCTCCAGCATATGCCAAAATCTGAATCCTTTTTTTTGGGTAAGATGCTCCTTTAATATTGCAGTGGGGTGCAGCTTGAATACCTTGTGGTGTTTACTGCTTGTATTCTTACACTTCCCTTTGCCTGTTGTGAGTCACACATGCATCTATCATTTCCCGTTATTTATTTTCTGGTAGTTCCCATTCCCTCTGGGTTGCCCACTTGGTCACAGCCACTCCCCGTCTAGCCTCATGAGCTAACACTCGTCTTGTTATTACTTCAGCTCATGGCCTGGCAGATGTAACATTACAGCACTCCACTCCCAGCATTGATTTCTAAATGTTTTTACTTATTTATTATTCATGTGTTTTTGGATCCGGCGAACATGCTCCGCCTGTCCCCTGATAGCATAACAGGAGACTGATGCAAGATCAGGAAAATGAGAAGAGAAAATTAGCCTTATAAGGGTCACATGACACGAGGGGGAACATGTGTAGGAATTCCAGATCCAAACCGGTTAAAGAAGCCCTGCAACTCTGATGATATAACAAGCCATTCCCTGCTCTTGGTGCTTAGAGACAACAACTTTCAGGGTGTCAGGACTTTAATAATTGGTGATCTGGGAGCAACTTACACAATAATTTTCATAGTAAATCTCCAGTATGATTGGATGAAAGCTGTTCTTTATCCAGTGACAATGTTGCAGCTGCGTATTAGTAAAGTAGGAAAGAATTTAAACCTTTAGTGGTGTTTTATCGTTTATCTTTCTAACTAAGAAAGGATCTTCTCTTACTTCTTGTTATGTCTATGAGACAGGAAGTGAGGGCAAACTTCCCGAATGGGTCAGAGACTGCAAAAAGCAAAAAGTTTATCCAAGGATACACATTTGTGTGTTTTTGGCCAACAAGTCGTAATATTTCAGATTCAGCCCTGGCCTTACCAGGGTTTGCGATAGGAGTTTGCCTGGGTTGCTGTTTTTGCCTTTCCCCAGCCATCCAAGGTGGCACGTTGCCCTGAAGCTGCAGATTCCTGCTGTCACGCGGCTATTTTTAACCCTGGAGAGCCTTGGCCAGAGCTCAGCCCTGTACTGAGCGCTGTTTGTGAAGCGTTCCGTTTACTTTTCACGCTGGAACGACAAACCAATTTGTCTTTTATGAGGGACCAAAATAACCTTTTGTACTGCACAAAAAAGAAAGAGGAATAATAGATGGGCCTTACCTGGCCCTGCCTGCACACCTGTGCGAACCCAGCGTGAATGGAGAGTGGAACACTATTTCTATTGCATTGACTATCTCTTAGTAGCTTGAAATGAACCCTTTGTTAATATGTCTTCTAGGTTACTGTAATGCTAACGATGCAATAGCCAATTACGGGTTAATGTAAAGCCATGGTCCATTGCAATCCTTTCTGCCTCCTGTCCTCAGTGTCGCCATGCAGGCCTGGCACCCTAACAAGCTTCATGTCTGCTCTGTCACCCTTTTTTTTTTTCTTTACATCTCATTTTGCATTGCAGGAGCTGAATCTCTGAACTGCAAACTGCTTAGATGTGGCTGGACTAAATTAAAGTAATGAACATGCAGCTGACAGAAGCACTTTTGCTTGTGTTTATTACCATGTGTTTATAGGAGTTGCAATTTATTTTATATGGATGCATTCCTGGCAGATTGCAATACACATGCTTTGGTCTGTAGGGGAACATTGTAGGTTAAAGGTAAAACTCAATGCAGAGCGCTGTGACACATGTGAAAGCATGCACATGGCCGTCAAAGGGCCCTTAAAGGAGAATGTGCTGTGAGATCTGTGAGCAGTGATGACAGGAGTGCTAATTTTACATTTCACTTAGTATTCTCAATTCAGAGTACTGAAGTTGTTAGGTTTAGGTCCTATCACACTTTAGTGAAATGTTTGGGGAGTTACTTGGTAATAGTGTACCCACACAGGGCAGATGGGTCCCAGATTTAGGATCTCTAGCTGGGTCCTGGAGGAAAATGAAATGTTTATCCAATATTTTACTTGTCAGACTCTCCAGCTGATCTGTAGAGTGTCCACCATCCCTAGAGCATTTCTTAGAGTAAGAATGTGGAATTTCACAGTGGTCATTGAAGCCCTTGCCGAGCTCCTGAGATCTATTTGTGTGTGTTTGTTCTGCAAAAGCTTTATGTGGTTTTCTGGCTGAATTACCGGCTGCTGCAGTTGGACATTATGCGCCGTGTGACTTTCTGCAGGTTGGAACAAAGTGGTGAGGCCTGAGTGGCAGATGTTTTCATGGTTGTGTATGTAAAGGTAGAAGTAGGATTTCTCAATGCTTGGGTGTTCAATGTTTGTTTGTCCCACACAGTCCTATAGAGGACCTTTCAGTCCCTTTATTACCCTGTCACAATATACAGCAACAGGTATCGTTATCTAGAAATTCTCCACCATCAAAAAAAGCTATTTTTGAGCCTAATCCAGTGATTTTTTTTTATTTTGCCTAATCTGAAATGATGTTCTCAGTCAGCTGCAGGCAGGAAAAACCTTTCCTCACTCTCCTCTCCACCAGTGATTAGACATTGTTACTTTGTAGCCAGTCACAAGGCGAGAGACTGCAGCAGGGACTGATTCAGAGAAAGAATATAGCTAAGAACCACACAAGCACCGGATTTACACTACTGTGTCATCTCTGCACTGGCATCCCAGTGAATGATGACCCTGGATGTGGTCCTTCTATAGTAATCTCTGTGAGAGGTAATAAATACCTGGAAGTGTTACACTCACACATTACTTGAACATGAAGCAAATATGTGAGGACAGGTCTGCTATAAAGTGTACCTGTCCTAAGGTGCCAGAGTCTGTGGTCTCTGTTGTGGGTGACGCCTTGTGCAGAACGTGGAGCCGCAGCTTGTAAATAGGGGAAAATTTTAGTCTTGTTGGACTCCTCCATCCACCTTACTCACTCCCGGCTTTAAACCGGTGCCCACTGGCGGATAAAATGACAAGCTGACAAACCTCCTGGCACAACCACAATCGGAGAGAGAAATGAACACTGTGCTATTTTGGGCCGGCATAGGTCTGGTGTGATGGGGAGTGGCTCTCAAAGGGTGTAATTATCCAGTCAGTGTGCCACGGGATTGGTATGATTTTGGGCGAAGCTGTAATGAATCTTCCCCAGCTGGAGATATGGGAATGCTGGTGTGACACATGGTGTCCCCTGTATCTGTGATAGCGCAGTGACAGCTCTGTGTGTGTATGATGCTGGGAAACCTTATCTGACTGACCCCTGTGCTGCCACACTCAGCAGGCGGGGTGGTGCTGCATCCTTATCTGGGTCTGCAACTCACTCTGTTCCATTTACGCTGATGAGCATGTCCTGACAATGACACATTAAAGCAGAGCTCCAGGTAAAATACTGAATGCAGATTGTGTGTGTGTGTGTGTGTATATTTTATAATGTGTATTCCCTGCCAAAGGATTTGTATTTCTATTTTTATTCAGACCTGAAATCAACAAAGGGAAAGGACCTGATTTTTCCCCATTGCAGTTCAGTAACACTACAGAGGTCTTGTCCCTCCCCCAGCATGTGATTAGTCAGTGTAAGATGAAGCAGTAGACTGATGAGGTTATCTTTCTGTCATTTTACAATTCTCTACAGTCAGAATGCCCGTTGTTAGTACATTGTTATGCCTCTTGTAGTTGCTTCTTCCTTCCCCTATCTGGACTTTGCTGCACTGGGATTGTAAGAAGCTAATGAATCATATTTGGGTGCTTACAATGTTTTGTGTCTTTGTGTGCAATATATAATGATGTATTAATGAACACAGAGCTGCCTTCATTTCTGAAATGAATGCACTTTAATTTAATGAAACATTTGCATCTTCAACTTCTGTGATCAGACACACAAAGACTCTTGGAGATTGCAGCAGGTTTGTTGTAGGGCAAGATCCATTTTTATATAAAAGCAAACTTTGTGTCCCCACTGGGGAAATTCACCATCATAGTCCTGGTGGCCACTATCACCACAAAGATGAAATGTGAAAGAAAACCTAACATTACACTGGTGACACCAAAGGATTTCCTTTCAGCTGTGTCTTGAAGACTGTAAATAAGAGAAAATCTCCCTGGGGGGAAATAAAACCTTGCAGGGTATTTTACTCCTAAGTAGAAAGAAGCAATAAAATCAGAAAAGTATAAATATTTTGAGCATTTCCTTTTAGGATATTGGCAGTTTCAGCTTTTCAGCATATTTTTCTTTGAAGCAAAGCTGAAGTTCCAATTTTAAAATCTGCAGTCAGCCAGAGCTTTATAGCAGAGAGACAGGTGATGTCCCTTCTGCAAGAAAACATTCTTACCTGCCCAGACTGATTTCCTCTTCTGTCCATGGGAAATAAATCATCCCGGCCCAGCCAATCAAGATGACCAGGAATAAGAGATAAGAAGATGGTGGCGCCCTGTGAGAGAATGGGGCAAGAGTGTGCCAGGCAGATGGGGATATTATATTGCAGAAGGGACCTTTCCTGTCCCATCTACAATAAAGGACCTGTCTAATTGCTATTTTTTAATAAAAGGGTTCAGTTCTGCTTTAATGACAACATTCCTTCAGCTTGACTTCCGCTAAAACTTAATGCTACCTCCGACCCCATTTGGCATGTGTTTCCCATCACTTCCTGTCCTGATGACCAGGTGACTTCCTGTACTTGGTCATCAATTCAGGGAGGTCAGGAGCAGAATGAGCCCCACAGGTGGCTATTGTGAGTTCTGCCATTGTTGGTGTGGCCTGTGTCCTTTTTGAAATAGATGGACCAAAGATCAGGTCAGTGCAAGCTGCAGAGAACGTGGGAAAGTTAAACTGCCGAAGGGCATCTGATGAAGATATCCGCAATATTTACTTTGCCCTTTGTTTGTTATCTGGCCATTGTAAGTGTAAATTAGTTCTGCCATTAGCGGATCTGAATGACTTCTGGTGCCAGGTGCACAGGTGACTTTTCTACGTCCGTGATAAAGGGAACGCTGCATTCAGAAGATCATGTGGGAGAACCTCTAATTATCACTCATCACATTGAATAACCCTCTAATGATATTTTGCTTTTGACATTGCTCATTCACCTTCGGTACCTTTAAAGGATTGTACCTATAAAGCAGTGTTGTCATTGTCAAGGATGTGTTGTGTAGTCCAGGAATAAATTATGAATAATTGATTAGTAACAGCACAGGAAGATTGTTCTGATCTCCATGGATTTCCTGCTAAGTCTTCCATAAAGTATTTTGTCAGTTCTTTCTGTGATTTGTAGTTCCCATGCCAGGATTTCTGCACGCATTGTTCATTGTTTCTGAATATTCCCCCTACTCCCCTCTGTCAGGACTGACCGCCAGCCTTTCCCCAAGCACACACTGAGTCTCATTAATTCACTTGGAATCTGATTAAGCAGCGCCAAGAATGAAAAGATTCCGTAAATAATTTATTCTGTCTAAATGCAACTTTTTCCTCCTCTTTTTTTTCTGTCATTAAATTGCCTCCTTCAGCCGCTCCGCACTCCTGCCAGCCATCCGCAATTAACCCAGTTTTGCAGCCTCTCTCAGGAGCCGGGTATTTTTACCTTCTATGAAGCCTCACTGCCTGCATCATACTGTATGTGCTGCTCTGAAAGGGAACCAAATGTATTTGTGTCATGGTCACTGATAAAGTAAAGGAGAACTCCAGCCATGTGACTACTCGGCTCAAATACTCATACCCTATGCCATGTGATTTAATTTTGTTTCCCCAACTTATAACCAGAGCATGACACTACAATTTGCTGCTGCAGCTTCCAGTTTACTCTGCCTGCAACAAATAAGCATCGTGATGTTGTTGAGAAGCGCCTTGTGATCTTTTCCACCTTCTTTTGTTTTGTGCTTGAAACATGTTGGAGTTAAGTTGTGGAGAGTGGATTTGATTCGCTGATGGTGCAGAACCTCCATAAATAATATAAGGTACATGTGAGGTAGAGCAGTTATTTAAGTCCATTATTAGTGTTTAAATGTTTTGTGATGTGGGCATGCAGGAAGATAGTTTAAGTACACAGCACAGGTTATTATCCAGACCTGGCTTTAAAAGCCTCCTTAAGTTTGAGTTAAACTGTTGAATACTTGAATATAATTAATTTGAGGGAGCCTTTAGCTCCATCCAGTCCTGAGAGTTGCATAGCTCTGTTACAGCCTGTTAGCACATGAGCGCTGCATCTCATCTTCTCTCTTGTATAAGGAATGCACAAGGTTAAAACCAAGTCAAATCTATGTACTTGCACTGCCGCCCCTTCTTTATTCTGCTTGGAGTTTATCTTTAAGCACAAAACCAGACTTAAGATCCTTTCTTTAGAGCTCCACTATGAATGAGGCTGCACTCCGGCAGCCGTGGATTTAACTAACCCACATAAAGCTACATCAGTTTCTGACATTAGCTTGGTTCCAGGGTTTGCTGAATATTGTATCGGCTCGCTGACATTTTATGTTTGTTCCCCGAGATTTATAATCTTACAAATCTCTGCATGTGTTCCAAAGACAAGGTTTGGATGGCACTGAATGAAAGCTTTTAATCTATGAATAAATAATAAAACCGCATTGCGCTCCACGTTCCAGAACTTTGTATTCCTGTCTTAAAATATGACAGCCGGTGCTTTGTGCTTGTTTGAAGGCTTAAGCAGAGAGCGAGTACAGACTGTCTTCTCTGATTCCATATCGCAGAGTGACTGAAGATAAATGTTGGAGTCTTGTTAAGCCTGTGCCATCTCCAGAACCTTGTTTACTTGCAAGGAGTTCCCTCTATGGGTGCCATGGTCTTTGAGAGATCCCAACGTCCTCAGCTGAATTGTGTGCTGCAGGGATCTGTAGAACATGATGTTAAAGGTGTTGGAATGGTTACAGCAAACTGGCATTTGCCAAAAGGCTTTGGATGAGCATGCTAGTTAGAACTTAATGCCCACCAGTTTGTATGACTTCTGTTTTTGTGACACCTGTTGAGGAAGTAAGGTGGGTTAGGAAAGCACAGACCAGAATAAATGAATTAATATTATTACACAATATATAGTGCCAACATATTATGCTGCGCTGTACAAAGTCCATAGTCATGTCACTGTCTGTGACATGGGCTCACAATCTAATGTCCCTACCATAGTCATATGTCATTAATACTGTCTAAGGTCACTTTTGGGGAAAAGCCAATTAACCTAACTGCATGTTTTTGGAATGTGGGAGGAAACCCGCGCAAACACTGGAAGAACCTGCAAACTCCATGCAGATAGTGTCCTGGCTGAGATTTGAGCCAGAGTGCTAACCTCTGAGCCACTGTGCTGCCCATGTATTTCTTACATTCCTTGCTTTGTTAAAAAATGGAGCTGTATCCTTGTTGGAGAAATATTGCCTCACATCCTGTCTATGTGACCCTGGTACTAGAAATAATGGTTGCTGTTGTCGGCAGAGTTTCAGGTCACAGTAAAACTGTTACAGTGAAGAGATTTCCTGTCGCTTCCCGTTCCGTCCAGACCAAACTGTCCCACAAATGTATCTAGGGATCCCCAAAATTTCTGGGGAAAAATGCAGACCCTATGGTCTTTTTCATATTGATAACCTTGGTGCTGAGTTTGATTTCTAACGGCCAGGTCTGTAAAATACCAGCCAGGTGACAACCCAACGTTTGGGAAGAAAATGTCTGCCGGCACCAAGTTTAGTTGCAGCATTGTATCTCTCTAGTTGAGCTGTGTGCAGCATTTAACCCGTCATCTGTTAATCTTTTCTGTCTATTAATAGTCTCCCTCTTAGGCTTGTAATGGTTTCTCTCTTCCAGGCACACGGGTCACTCGGCCTGTCAGCTGTGTGCGGTGTAGGATATGAGCGTGGTCTCTGCGGGGTAATTGTGGGTTTGGCAGGGCCGTCAGCCTGACGGATAAATCTGAGGCAGCCCTCGCCCTGCGTTCAGGCAGTGACATGCCACGCTGGGAGACGTTCACTTTAAAACTGACATAAATGGTGAGAGCTAGACTAGGCAGACGCTCTGATGACACGGCTTCTCTGAGGTAATTGCATCCTGCGCCTGGCAGATCAACATGTCTTTATTTTCAAGAAGAAAAGCAAACTGTTAGGTACGGGTCCCCTGCGCCAAACAAAGCCATTCGCCCTTTTGGTGAGTAAAAGATGACACCACGTTTAGTAGACTTGAAATGTGACCAATTTGTTGTCTAAATAATGAGGGGGTGAAAAAAATGTGACATGTTTGGAATAATGCAATGGCCAAAGATCCCATGCATCTGGTTTTAGTCCTGCAATCAAACATTGCTGGTGTAGCTCTTATCTAAAGCCCATGGTGTATTCCTTTGCCAGGATTTTGCTTTGTTGTTGCCACGAAGCAGCAACTTAACAATCTCCTTCGTGTCCCCTCTTTCCCCGTAAATAAAAGGAGCTTCTGTGCCATCACCGCTGGTTGGGACAACTTTGCTGCTGCTGGTTGAAGATTTAGCCATGGCTGATCTTGATCTGAATGACTTCCATTGGTTAGTGGCCAAATCTTAAATGGAAACTATTTTATTGGATAGTAGCAGCTGCAGAGTGTTGCTTTCGTGACACGGGCCAAAGGTGGTGACACCTCTTCGCCCATAGTGATGGTTTATTTATTGATGGATAGTGATGGTTTATTCAAGCCCATAGCCTGGGCGTTCTGTTTGCTTTCTTTGAAGGTGTTTTGGTCATGTGTTTGTTAGAATGTACACCAAGGTTTTGTTCAACTTTATTCTTGTGTATTGTGTTTTAGCTTTTTCTTTTATTGTTGCTGTAAAACAGATCTCTGTGTCACAGTGACCTTGGTACACACCGGACTACTCCCCCATGCACACAGGTGCCCATATTGTTCCCAGCTCTTTAGAACATCTGACTCCAATTGTTAACCTGTTGATGGTGATTTCTGTGTATTTAAAAATATTTACCTTGTCATTATCACCTTTACTTAAAAGAATTATTTTGCAGGTTTGTGTGTCAGTGGGAGATGAGGCTCAGTGAATGAAGATCTGGGCCTGGTATCATGGAGTACAGCTAATCCTGGTGGCGATGTGAGTTACTGGTAATCTCACCTCATGTAGATACCACGTCACAGCAGCTGTGAGGTGCTGACACCAGGGGGATTACCATGTCGCACCTTCTTAGGATGGGTCTTAACCCCTTTTGCTGTCTCTCATCAATAAAGTAATAAAGAGCAGACTTACAACAATCTATTATGTATTAGGACACATTTTTTGTTTCAAAAATTGTTGCAGAATAAAGAAATTTAGCCGTTCTTAAATTATTTATATATATATATATATATATATATATATATATATATATATATATATAAAATTCAGCAGGCTTGACACTGCAAACTTTTAATGTATTCGTTGCTGTGCAAACTCCGCCTCATGCTTTGCTAGGAGTGCGAGGCTGTAGTGGATGGCTTGGCATCAAAAAATGATTAAAAAATAATGTGGAATGTTTGACAGGTTTATTTCCATAGCGGTCTTTGCAGGGGAAAAGTTGTCTTTTCTCCATTCAGAAATATTAAGTGTGACTCACTTGTGTTGATGAACCTGCAGCCAAAGTTCCTTTTGGGCTGGGCACATTGGTGTTACCAGCTGACCGAATGGAAATGTTTCGCTTGTGATTCTTCTGACAGACGTCTTCTGTGCGCTGAACCAGGATGCAAAAACTTATAATATGGATTTCTCTTGTTTTATTTTGGTAAGGTTCTGTGTGTTGGTTGTCTTGTCCTATGCTCACTCTTTATGTATCCCTGACCATTGCCGGCCCTCCTGTGCTGGTCAGCTATATCAGCCTATCATCCAGAAGGGTTTATTTCCATTTCTTCTGGACATAAAGTTGCTCCTGCTGTGATTCCTCTGTATTCTCAGGAGAGGGATGGACGCTGATACGACAATCCTACAATTCTTCTCAGGGAAGTGCAGCTAAATCCTTTGTAAGAAATTACTTAATTGTGAGAAACTAAAATCGAATTTGCTTTCAGGTTCTGCTTTTTGGTTAGACTTTGTTATTGCTGGAAAGGTTTCTTGTTGTAAGTTTAACACCAATATTTTTTGTTGTAATTTGTGACAAGCCATAAAAAGGAAGTGATTTGTTAACCACATGTTGCTTGTCTCACTGCCAGGGACCTCTGCACACATCTGCCCCACCTATCCCATTGCTCTCAATTCTTCTCCATCCTCTATCTAAGGCTATATGCAAACATTGGATTACAGTCATTCTAAACAAACCATCTTCAATGAGCAGCCAAGAATGACCGATCGACTTTTAATAAGCAACAGGATCATTCACAAAGCTCAGCTGATCAATGTCTGACTGCATATAGGGTCATTTCACTGACCTCCTGGCTATGTATGTGTGGTGGTGTGCACAAATATTCATTGTCTAGCAACATCTGTACACCCAGAGGATGACTGATAATACCAGAGAAACTCCGTCATGATAGATCGTTCATTGCAAGGGATCATTGTGGATTGTTATCATTTTGGCATTGCTAGGTGCTTTAACAAATGATTAACAACTTATCTGTAATTTGTTTATTTTGAATCACAATTATCCAGCTCCTCACCTGAAATACTCTGGAGGACTCCGCTGCTTCCACTTCTATCCATTTCTGATATATTCTGCACTGCTGTTATGCAAACGCCAATCTATACAGTACAGACTTCTTGTTTTGTGAAGAGAAAGTGTCTTTTCCTCCAGCTTCTCATTACTGGGCCTAAAGTTCTCTTCCTGCTTCCTGGTTGTCACAGTTTATATAACTCTGTCTTGCAGGGGGCCTGGGGCGCTCTGTCCTGGTTCTCAGCCTGGAATCCTTGCAGATGTGTGTCTGGGATCCAGGCCTGTCATGCCTCTCCTGCATAGTTTCACCATCCTGTCATATTGTGAGATCATAATATATAGACTTGTGTTGCTGAAGATTATTTTGCCCTGTAAAGGTGTCCTATTCTCTGCGCTGTTTCCGCATTACCTGAAATCAATTTTCTCTGATCTGTCTAGTCGTAACATGTCGTTTAGATCTGCTGCTGAAACATCGCACAACTCCGAGCTCTGCTTTGTGTCATCGAGACCTGCCTGCTGGAACTTGCAGTTCTATTGAAGAAATGCAGACAAACGTTTTTATTTTCTTCTGGTTATAATTGTTATTTTGTAGCCTAAGTAGAATCACAATGAAAAATGACTGATGTGCTAATTACTGTCTGGGGTGTGAAAACTATTCATTTTCTGTGTACTACTCTATGTGCTGTCCTTGCTTTTCTTTAAAGCAAGGAATACCATATTTTGTATCAATATACAAAGAAAACTAAGTCAGCAATGTTTGTTGCTGCACCAGAGGAGCTCACAATCTAATGTCCCACTGCAATCACACACCCACCAATATATTAATATTAAGCAGGATTTATATGGCGTCAACATATTACGTAGTGCTGTACATTAAATAGGGGTTGCAAAAGACAGACAGTGACACAGGAGGAGGAGAGGACCCTACCCTGAAGAGCTTACAATCTAGGAGACATTATTTATTTATATATATATATATATATTACACACACACACACACACACACACCTTAGGGATGTACAGAGAGCCAGTCACATCAAGCTTTTTTGTCCCATTGAAGCTGCCACACAAACATTGATCAGTTCTGCTGCTTCACCTTTCATTTGCCTGAACAATGTGTTGCTCATGGTGTCTGAAACACGAGACTGTCAGAACTCTATGAACCATACACTCAGTTTTGTCTTTGCAGCTCCTGTTTTACCACTCTCATCCTTTCAGCTAATACAAGCATCTTGAGCAGAATTGTGAATATTATTTGGTGTGCAGAACTAACCACATAAGTGCCTACTACCTTTTTTCTTTTTAAATGGCTTTTTATCTAAAGTTGGTCTGGAAGAATATACAATCTGGGATTTTTTGCCTATTATTCAGTTTCCTGGCTGCCTTCACTCGCTACAATTTACAGAGAAATTCCCCCGTATTGTTTTGCACACTGTATCCGGGAGAAACCTTGTTTATTTCTTTCTGTTGCTGTGAACTCTTTGTTTGTGGAAATGTCATTCCTGCTATAAACATAAACACCAGTTATGTATCTGTGAAGGTTCTCTTATGTAAGAAAGATTATTTAGTGATTTCAGTAAGTCTCCTCCGATTGTTTCATGCACAGAGCGTGCATTTCTAGAGCATCGGAGGACCACACAGATCTGTAAGGTGCCCCTTAAACACTTATGGATGAGTGTGCAGTTCTAACACTTTCCGGGTTTAAAGCAAGTCTCACAACAAAGCGTAAAATTGCCATATTGGTTAGGTTCAGTAGTATAAAATCCCTCATAAAGAAAAGGAACTGATTCCAGGGCAAAAAAAGTGTTCTTATTAAAGACCCTGGCATCTGCTTCAGTACCAAGGTAAGAGTGATGCCAACCTGGTGAGACCTCAGGATCTGAAATCTGGGTTGTCTTCCTTCAAGCGTTGTGTAATATTTGTGGATGAGATTTCCTTGGTTAAAGGTTTTGCATTGTAAAGCTACGATTCCATACAGCTGGATCGCCTGGATTCATGCAAACTTTCCAAACTTCCAAAACATTTTAAGGTTTGCCTCTGCCAGTTTTGCAATTCTGACACCCTGCTGGAAGCGCAGCCTGGTCCTGGGTCACTAAAGTCAGAAGATTTTTTTTCACACATTCTTCTACTTTACTTAAAAGTTAATAGCAGAGCACTGTGGAGAGAAGTATAAGGTGGTTAGAGTTGGGCTTTAAAGAGTCCCTGCTGTCTGAAAGGTGGCTTTTGTTTTTGTTTTTTTCTTTTAGCAGCACATCCTTTTAGAAATTAAGGGAGCAGCAGCACACTCGCAGGACCATCACTGTTTGGCATGCTGGCACATGTAGTTCCCCTCTTGTAAGATGTGCCATATCTGAGAATAGATTCTGATGTGATCTGCATGGGAACTGGCCAGCTTTGTTTGTTTGGGAGTTGAGCCCTGTTCCTCTGGTTGTGTTTACTTGCTCATCTCTCTGCAATGTGGAACTGCTAATTACCTCCAGGCCGAAGATGACCCGCCAACTGCATTGCCCACATGGCACTTGGATGAGCATTGACGTGGCAGTGTTGGTGTCGGCATATAGTCGGTTAACCCTCTGCACACTTCTGTACATGTGGAAGATCCATGGGAGTCTTGCATTCTGCTTCACATCACAGCCAGGAGAGACATCAACTCCTCTGGTATAATGAAGCTTTATGTTGCTGGTTTCAGTATTTCAGGGTCCACTTTATTTTTTTATTTATTTGTGTTTTACAAGAAACCCTATAGTACAGAGTGTTTCTGAGACTATTCCATAATTACATGTTTGTGTGAAATGCCTGACCTGCCACAAAACACAGAAACACCATGATTGTCAGAAAAGCTCCTAAGAGTCATCACTAAACTCTACTTTGTGACTTTACCCAGACAGAAATAATGTTGTCACTCTGCTGCTGGGAGGAGGAAGCATTTCCTCAATCTCCTCTCCCATAGTGGTTAGACTGCAACATGAGGACTTTGCAAGGTGAGAGGTGATTCCTGAACAAAGATGGTGTGGCTGTTCTGGAAAGAGAAATCGATAAAAGCATTGTCAGAATATGGTCATCTCTGAGAATTTGTCATAGCCCAGTGCTGAGGTTCTGATGGTAAAAATGGCAACCAACCAAGGCTACAGAACACTGACACTTTATAAGTGTATAGAGAATGGTGTCTGTGGGTTATGCAGTGCACAAAATTAGTAAATATTCCTTGTACGCTCCTTCTACCATCCTACTATACAAGGATTTGCATTTGACTGGTTGGACAGATTTTTACACTTTCATAACTGAACCAAGAAAATGGTTGAATTCTGGAGAATCCTGACACGAGGAAAGATTTGTCTTCGTACCTGTGGTCACTCTGAGACTTGTAGTATTCCAAGTATCCGATCCTCCTGGTGGAATGTACTGGTGAGTTTCAGGTAGTCATGTCCTGGCCCTGGGACTTCCTTTCCCTTCGGTATGTGTAGCTCTGTCACATAATGCCGTTGGAAGGTCCCTAAAAAATGTAAAAAATGTGCAGCAACTTTATGGTCTGTGGTCATTTCCTTTCTAGTGATCTGTAAATAATAGAACCGCCACCATCTGCAGAGCGACCCTCCAGTGACCCTATAACAGCAGCACCCGGTCATAAAAATGTGGAAATTCAAGAGGGTCTCCGCCTAATAGAAAGCAGCTCACTTTAAAACCACCAGCATCTAAAACCACTGAAAGCAATTAGCACTTTCCCTCCTTTCCTTGTCAAGTGAATGTGCAAACCTGGTACCGGACTACTGGACAAGGAAAGCCAAGCACCATAGACAAAGTTGTTGTGTTTTCAGATTTGCTCTGTTATGATAAGATTACAATTTTTACACACAAATGGCAAGACTGCAAGTGTTTTGTGTTATCACCCATCTGTGTCCCCCTTATTGGACGCAAACAAGCGTATCATTCCATGTCCACAATTTGAACTCTTGAGATTAATGGCCAGGCATGGCTTAAATGCTTCAAACCATAAGTTGCATTCTGAAATGCTTGGCCCTTGTATTGTGCTGCTTGGTTCAGTACGTGTTCTCCTACCTGGTGGTCCCTTGAAACCTATGAAGCTGCCATGACCACTCAGGTAAGGGGATTTCACATGGTCTGCTTGTTGGTCACCTGTAAACTGATTGAGCTGTTTTACCTGTCGAAGGATTATTTGTCTATACTATCTGGGGATTTATACACCTTTACCACTCATCCTCCCCTGCAGGAGACCTGACTTTTATTGTCCAGTAACGTTTAGTGTTCCTCCTTTAAACTGTGAGTGGACAGTGAAAGGAGAAGCAGTGGACTAATGAGCTCATCTCTGTCACTCTAATCTTTCTCCTTGTTGGCACATGAGTGCATCCAATTTACTACTTGTGCTTTTCTTCCCTTCTAGTCTAAGTCTATGTACACACGTCAGATGACTCTTGTAATCGGCTCAGGGCTGGTATCTGATGACAATCTGGCGTGTGTACAGTGCTTGTCGTCCCATCGTTGGGAACCATCATAATGAAAGTGAAGGGGAGAGAACGCAGCATGGTGCCGCTTCGTTGTTCTCTCCTCTTCATAGAGCAGGACTGTGCTGTATGTACAGCGCTCGTTCATTCATTATGCTTCTTCATTTTTTATCCTTTCCAATGACAATAATTGTATGTGTGTACCCAGCCTAAGACTTCAAGAAGCTGATACAAACTCCGTAATCTTTAAATGCATCAAGAGCTGCATGGATATAAAGAATGTTTTGAAGGAGATCCCCTTTAAGCAGATGGCTTTACCATTTAAGTGACTGACTGTAAAGCTTTACATCTTTACTGTTGTGTCAGTATTTTATTGTCATTTACTGAATATTACACTTGCAGTAATTACACTGTCATTTAATCATTGCTTGTAAAGTTTAAAGTGGACCTGTTGATGGAAACCTGCTAAGCTGAGTATAATAATAATAATAGTCGCCTTATAAGAGTTAAGCCCAGGAAATGATTCTTCACTTTGTGATAATGACAGGTGCTCTTTTCACATTAATAATCTTTAATTTATTGTCTCGCCTACCTATCTTTGACTGACATTCTCACCAATTACAGGATTAAACTTTTCCCAAAATACACGCCGCTGCTCATTAATGTCTTCTGATCGACATTTACCAAAATGAAAGACTTTTACAGCTGTCACATTTACTGGCCAGTTGGATGTTTTCTTTAGGAAAGAACGTGATGTATGGCTGAACTTCCCCTGTCATGACTTGTTCTGTATGGAAGGCAAAATTTAGGCTATGGTATATGTGAGCTGTATGGGGTGCCCCTTCCATGAGGTATGTGAGTACGTGCTGCAAATTGACTTTGTAGTAAGCTTGGTATATGTGCGTTGCTGTTCATTCTGAATAATAAACCAAAGCACATGCGCAGCATCCTAAATGCATCCATGGGTAACCACAGTGATCCTAGTGGTGCACTTTTTTGGGGAAAAAATAATGCAGTCCTTATGCATTGAAGCGTGCTAAGATAGACCCTGCACCTCAACACAGATTGTGTTTAACAATCCATGGTAAAGGACATTAAAGTCTGAATGACCCAATGACATAAGATAATCCAGGATTCTGATGATCAGGTGCTGTTCAGGAATCACTTGACTTGAAATTTTCTTCATGAGATTGCACTCTGGTTTTGTCTTCCATTTTCCCTCTTTATAAACATTCCACTCAGCCAAAAAGTAAGGACTGCTGATGCAATGCAATGTGTAATGCGCATGTCCTGCATTGCAATTCATTTTCATGCTCTGCACAACTATGCATGCCATACGTGCATTGTCTGCTTCTGTATTGTGTGTTGGGTGCCATTTAAAATGAATGGCAGTGCACCATGGTACGTAGATTGAATTGGCACCCCATCCCCCCCCTTTGTATGGCAAGCAAAAGAGAGTGACTTCCATAATCAGTGTTAAACCCCAAAATTATTTTAAGCTGGGTAGTAAGAAATTGTAGGTGGGTGGCAGCACCTGTATTGTGACCAAACTCCTCAGTTACCACCGAAAACAGCCAGGGGGTTACTGTAAAGTGCCGGGTAGTGCGCCCAGCTAAAAGGGTCTGGAGAGAACACTGTATAATTTTCATTTTTACTCTTCGCTTTTAAATCAACCTGATGTTCTTACTTGCTATTTGTGTTCTGTATTTGAATTTTTAAACTCCTCAAAGCAAGCCTAAATTCAGCTCATAGTTTTCATGTTTTAATTCTAGTGAGCTTTTATTTTTTTTAAACACAGGAAAGTCCCGCAGACTAGTTTACATTCTGTACAGCTGTGATGATGGTTTTCTGTACGAACATTGCAGACAAGATTCTGCGTGACAGAACTGCACTGGTGACAATCCCGCAAAGCCACACGTTGTTTATGTGGGTGTCATGTATAGGAATGCATGGTAAAGGAATAACCCAGTACAAAATAAAATATTTTTTTTTCTGGTTAATAAAGCTGTTTATTAGAGAGATCATAAGAATGATGGAACTTTAATCATTGAAGTGTAATTCTGTGCAACTGTCAAGTGTCGCTCTTCATATTTGACTGTGACAGGGACAGGATGTAAACTACCCAATGGGAATACAGATGACCAATATTATTATTAATACACAGTATTTATATAGCGCCATCATATTACGCAGCGCTGTACAAAGTCCATAAAACATACCAAGTTCTAAGACTTTCCTAGACAGACATGAGGAATATAAAGGTTGTGTGTAGACACCGATTAGTAATTTGTGGCAACATTTGCACAATCAGCTGGTTGTTTTGGAATGTAAAGGGTAAAACACAATAAATTTTACCCTTGAGAAGTTGTCTCAGTAGCAGGTTCATACTTTGCATATGCAAAGTTTACTAACTTGAATGACAGGTGCTCCTAAACTGTATGTAAACCCACAATCTAATTCTCAGCATGTTTGGCATCATGCCTTACTGCATACAGTTTGTATTTAATGGAAACTACCTGGAGAATCAGGCAACGCTGAGCTGTGTTGCCAAGCTTGCCATGTGCACTTCTTCATTTGGTTGCTGGACTTCCTCTATTATATAGGCAACCCAATAGTAAGACATTGCAGGCTGACAACACTGCAGCTAGTAGTGAGCCTGTAGTGTTGTCTGGCTGGCTCAGGATATTTCAGGATATTGTCTTATTCCCAGGTTGCAGCGCTTTCCTCCCTGCTTCATGAGGGAGCAATAAAGCTCAGACTCCTCTGAAAATGCTGAAGCCTCACCTACCCTACAAGCACTGGGAAAAGCCTGCTGAATCCAGTTTTATTAAACTTCAAACTTTTTTTATTGTAGGACACTTTTTTCAATATCTGTTTAGCAGTTGCCAAAGTTGTTGAATATGCGCTGCTGCCAAAGAGGTGAATGGCGCCTCTATGTATGACAATATGTGTCCTGTTGTAGGGGTCGCCATCTCTCTCCCTGGGCAATTTCCTGCCCTCTTCCTTCACCCCAGTGACAAGGTTTATTTTAGGATGCCGCAGCCATTTCTGTGTTTGTAAACAGTGCTATCATTGTCTGTATGCACCCTCCCCGTGACCACACGCTCTCTTCCTCCGCTGGGCTTGGCTCGCACTGCGCAGGCCGTGGGTGGTGAGCATTGTGCATGTATGAGAGATGATGAAGAGCACCTGTCTTGTGTACACCCTGCTAACAAAATACAGACTATTGGTCTGCTCACCATGGTTGCCAATAAAATGTAGTTTAAAAAAAAAAAAAGTGTTCAGAATGTTGTTCACTGAACTACTCCTGGATTGTAAGCTCTTCGGGGTAGAGCTTGTGTCACTATCTGTATTTGTCTGTCATTTGTAACCCCTACGTAATGTACAGCACTGCTTAATGTGTTGGTGCTATATAAATCCTGTTTATTAATATTAATTTCAAGGGAAGGTGGATATCCAGGAGATGTAACAGTCTTACCTTTACTATTCCCTGCTAAAACTTCTTAATTAAAAAAGTAAGAAACGTTTGGCAGATAAACTCTGTTCTTTGAAAGCCAAGAAATCTCCAATTCAGCAAGTGTGACTTCCTGAAACCTGGTAAGAGGCGGGGCAGTGGCACAAAGTTTACAGGGGCTGAAAAAGTTTGTCACCCTCTGTGCAGCACAATAGGAGTGGAAAGGGAGTCATGGGGGGGTTATATCTTTTGTCAGATAAAACCTTTCTGGTGTGTGTGTGTGTGTGTGTGTGTGTGTGTGTGTATTTTAGTTGTTTGGCTGAAATAAAAAAATAAATAAAAAAAAGAAAATAAAATGATTGACATTTAGTTTTGTATGTATTGATCACAATTTATATCCTTTTTCAGGTCAGTATGGGGGTTTGCTGAGTGATGCTTAGGAGAAGGAACTGTCATGCTGGAAAATGTACATGTGACCATTCTCATTGCTTGAGGGGAAACTCTGCTATTCCTTATCACATGCTCAGCCTCATCACTACAAGCCATGGGATAAACCAAGAATACTCATCCTTTAAAACAGAGAAACCAGTTCACTGCCATTCAGATTGTTTGGGTGCAGGGGGAGGTATGGTGCCCAATGAGAGGGGGTGCAGGAGGAGGAATGGTGCCCCATGGGAGGGGGTACGGGATGAGGAGGAAGGGTGCCCCATGGGAGGCGGTGCAGGGTGAGGAGTGGTGACCCATGGGAAGGGGTGCAGGAGGAGGAATGGTGCCCCATGGGGAGGGGGTGTGGGATGAGGAGGAAGGGTGTCCCATGGGAGGGCGTGAGGAGGAAGGGTGTCCCATGGGAGGGGGTGAGGAGGAAGGGTGCCCCATGGGAAGGGGTGTATGGTGGGGACGAATGGTGCCCCATAGGAGGCAGTGCAGGGTGAGGCGTGGTCCCACCATGGGTGGGGGTGCAGTGTGAGGAGAGGAGGTGCCCCATGGGAGGGGGTGCAGGAGGAGGAATGGCCTCCCATGGGTGGGGATGCAGGGGCGGAATGGTGCCTCATGGGAGGGTGTACTTCCTTTTTATCTCTCTGGTGTTTTAGGGTTATTTAACTTTTAAGTTTGATCCATGTTCTCTGTTGCTTCCTTGCTATCTAAATGACTTCATAGTTGGAACTTTGCAGGCATTGATGGGCAGGGGATTGGTCTACCCCAGTGTATCTAGGGTACATTTCTGAATAAAATAAAGCACTAGAACTGCAGAACCCATTTTTTGAGAAAATCCATACACTTCCTTCAGTGCTTCTCACAAATATTACACATGATCCTTATCTGAACTTTCCTTCACACAAAATACCATTTGACCTTTCCCCTTAATAGAGCTTTTATAACCCTGCTGATCTTCCAAGTAGCACTGGAGGGACCCTGGATCGGTGGTTTATTTAGCCAAAAATGCACTTCTTGTGGTCTTCATATCTTTCAGACCTGGGTTCATGTCCACATCTGACTAAAGGTCCTCTTCAATAAAAAAGGCTTAGGGTACAAAAAAGCGGATGTAACTGCTAAAATAAATTGAACAGAGGGAAAATTAGATACTGTAGTAATCTTTTTCACTTTTCTGCATTTTTTAAGCATCTGAAAGGAAGGTGGGGTTCCTGCTCCTCCTCCTTGTGCTGTAATCGCTATTATTTAGCATGCACACCCCTGTAGACGCCTCCATGGAATACGATCCTAATTACCAACATGCTGTGAAAAGAATATTGTGCTTGAATATTCCCATATAATGGAGCTTTTTGTGTTCACCCTGCACGGGTGTGAATAGGGTTCTGTCCGCTCGTCATGTGTCCAGCCTCGCCTGCTCATGTTTATGTAGACGCAACGCCCAAAGAGCGCAAGAAGCCTATTGAACTAAGGTTTTATTAGGCCGCTATAGATAAATAAGGGGCACTGCTAATGGAGGCACGGCCTGCACAGTAAAGGGCACCTTTCTGCAGCAGGTTAAACTTTCATAACCAGGGTGACGGACAATGGCGGTGGAGATAAAAATGGTAGCTGCCACCCATCTTGGTTTATTACCCCAGGCATTTGGTAAATTCCCTCAGGCATTTTGTAAACTGTTGTTTTGGGGATCAGTATATGTTTTTAATGTTCTTAGGCCTAGCCATGGCTTGGAGTGCCGTTCCCTCCTCCCCTGCAGGCCTTGGCACTCAGTTGCCATCCGGATCTGTGAGGTGTGTGGGATGTTAACGTGATTGCCTCGCACTAACAACATGCAAACGGACGCCCACTTCATCTCCCAGCTGCCCAGCTCCATTTTAGGAGATTGGGCTTCGTTATGTTGTAAAGGTGCTGCCAGAATGATAACTAAGACGCTGTGAAGTGAGGAAGGTGACAGATGAGGATTTGGACCGAATTGCTTCATTTTATACACGTAGAGAGTTTGGAATTGCAGCTCTGTGACGGGTTATGTGAGGTCACCTCGCAGGTTATTGTAGTGCTGCATTCCATGTCAGGTCTCTTTGTATTTTGAGAGTAAGAAAGTCATTCTGTGGGGTTTTTTTTGCTTGATCTGCATTACAGAGATTTGTGTACGTAATTGCATATTCTCTAAATAATTGAGAGGACACTTTCCTTTAACATGGAATCCAGCTTTCTGGATTTTTTTTTTGTTCTCTCCCAGTTATAAACCTTTCATGTCCTAAAAATGTGTGTGTGTTCCATTCGACTTTCCATGTGTACTTGGCATGGTTGCTGTGGCATGCAGATGCCATGCACTATGCATACGTTCCCTTGTGTTTTGAGGAGTCCTATTCTTTGTACTGCCTTCTTCTCATATGCATCCTTGTTTGTTTTTAGTCCCCAGGGTGAGGTGAACATCATGGTGGCTACAACAGGGCTGCATAGAGAACCCCACAAGTGAATGAAATCATCAAGCAATCAGTTAAATCCTGAGCAGCATGGATGGTACTTGGGTGGGTTGGTGGGGGCTGAGCATATAGGTGTCTAAGTAATTCTGGCTGCAAAATGTTTTGTCACTTTAATAACACGGATTCTGTTACTTGTCATAGTTATTCAATGTGTCTCTTAAACCCGCAAGCTTAAGTACCTTGACAGATGTTTTTATAATGGTTTCCTGCTGAACAGCTAGAAGAAGGGCCATCTGCTAGGGTCAGAGACTTTTAATGCAGTTCTGTCAGGCTAACACTGAGAACATGCTTGCAGGAGTAGAGATGAGTTGATCAGTGTCCAGCAGCTTCTCCATTATCCAGTTGAGTCCTGAACCAACCCGGTATTTACTGTCTGGGAATCAGAGGACTGGCTGCACAGAATGAAATGTATAGAACCTTTGTGTTCTCCTCAGGAGCATTGGCCCCTCTGGCTTCTGGAATTCTGCTTCTTTCATGACAAATCACTTAGTCATCTATTTAAAAAGCAGTGAATGTGATGTTCACTGAAACAAACATTCTTTGGTGGAGAATCTTGCAGGCTCAGATTCCTTCAGCTAAGATGGGATAAGGATGCACACAAGTTAAAGTTAAATCTCTGCGTGTGTTCCTAGCAGTTTAATGCACTCTGGTGCCGCCATAACTCCAGATCTTAGAGGTCAGATAAATTGATGTAGTTTCAGGTAACAAAATGACTGCCGTTTGGCTCACCTCCTGAATGGCACCTGTGTTTTGCTTTCTCCATGGCTCAGAATATTGGGCTCTTGCTATTGTTGACTGTAACAGATCCTGAAGGCCTATCTGATGGGCATTAAAATTCCCTCTCCCTGCCCACAACCTGCCTCGCCAGCTTTACACCACCCTGTGAACTTCTGAGCCGGGGCTTGGGAATGGATAGCAGCCGTCATTGCTGCGTGCCAGACACCTGTTCTGCACAAGCTGCCCTAGCAGAGATTTAATCCGTTCCCGATCTGTCACACAGCTGGAGTGGCTCCTGCTGCGTTCCACTGACCCCTGCATGGCTGCTGTGTGTTGCATGGCATTCTGGGTACTGAGCAGCTTCTGTCCCGCAAAACCTTTAGGGCCTGACACAAAACAAAATTTACACATTTGGGTTTGGGATGAGACGTATAAATAAGCTATGTACCATTATGGGTTTTGTGCACCCATCTGATCGGTGTATGTATATTATTGCAGCAGCTTGACACTTGTAACCCACCTATTAGCTCAGGGTGTCAGCTAGTAGAAACATTAGGCCACACAGTATAATTCCAGAAATCAGTTATGTGATTTCAGGTTTATTGCTCCTTAAAGTGAACCTGTCATTTACCTTAAAATTTTCAGGCATACATTCCTGACATGTCACAATATACAGCAACAGGTGGAAGCATGTTACCAATTTCCTCTCCGCCAGTGATAGGAATGCAGAAAGGTGAAGTTGTAGCAGCACAGATTGCAACAAAAACATTGCATCATGTACCTGCTGTAAGTTTTTGTGTGTCCCCATTGGAATAATTTCCCATCATATCCTGTCCAGGCCTAATTTTTTTTTGTTTGTTTTTCTAAAAAAAAATATATATAACTTGCCCAATGCTGTGTTTTTTATATTGCACAATGAAATTGAACTTTTTTTTCTTCAATTTTGTGCTGCCTAAGTTTTCCGAAAGTGTGGAAATTTTCAAATGAAACGCCTTTGGGCCAATTGGAAACCTCCCTGTCCTTATAATCGCTCCATTGCACCAGGTTCCGATTGGAAATTTTTTTCCCCTTTATGTGACCAGATCCAAGAAAATCTCTGCATGAAAGTTTGATGTAATTTCTTACTACGGATATGACAAGCCTTAGGAGGATTTTGTATTACTTTACCAATGCAGAGTTTCTCTTTAGGTCTTCTGTTAAGTTTCCCTGGTGCTCTGGACTGTGGTTGCATTGAACATGCATTGAACATCCTGGTCTGCTTTGTATTAGATCCCTGACCTCTTTCGTCCTAAACTTTGGACACTTTAACAGCTTTGTAAATAGTGAAAAGGTATTGTTTTTATTATTTTTAGGCTGATCTGTATGCCTCTCCCTCCCAGTCAGGAAATAAACTTCACTGGTTCTGTGATACAGGAAGCCACCAATTCACTGTTTATTTTTGCTGAAAAAGTTTTGTTGCACTTTAGTTTGTCTCTAAACCTTGTATGATTAGGGAACTCTCTGGCAATGCCAGGCTCTGGGTCCCCCAGCGACAAGCCCCGACAGGCTCTGGGGCCCCCAGCGACAAGCCCTGACAGGCTCTGGGGCCCCCAGCGACATGACATGCCAGACTCTGGGGCCCCCAGCGACATGACATGCCAGGCTCTGGGGCCATTCAGTGACATGCCGTGCCAGGCTCTGGGGCCATTCAGCGACATGCCATGACGGGCACCACAATGTTGTTTTCCTGCACTCTGTCTTCAGGGTGGCCCTTTATGTGTCATGTCCTTGCTGGGGGTCAGCTGAGGTCCTGGAAATCTGTTTGTTTCCAGGTTTGGTCAGTCTCAGGATGTGAACGCAGAGCTGGGTGATTTAATTATTCCCGGCACAGGACATCTTTTTTTTCCTGTTATACATCACACTATGAATATGAATCTCTCCCCCAGTTCTGGAATTCATGTGTGCAGTCCGGCTGTAGAAAATGTTTTTATCCTCACAACAACCAATCATTTACTACTGACGTTTTGCTCTGGCATCAGTTGTGCCCCGGTAATTACAAATAAATTGGTTATTTTTAGTCTTCATTACCATATCATGATAGCGGAGTTGGAGCTGAAATGGAAAACGGGAATTTTAATTTATTATATTTTATTAGCTCTGATTAAGCCTGGTCTTGCAGCGGCTGGCACTCTGTTCTCCATTGGAAACAGAGTCAGTCTCTCTCTCTCTCTCTCTTTCTCTCTTTCTCTCTCTCTCTCTCTCTCTCTCTCTCTCTTTCTCTCTCTCCCTCTCTCTCTCTCTCTCCCTCTCCCTCCCCTCTGTACAGCACTATAAAATGTGTCAGAGCTATATCAATGTATGAGTGATTGTAGAAGACATTAGAACATGAGATCGTCTGGTATATATTTAGTTTTGCAGTATTTTGAAGGTGCTGTACATTCCCAAGGAGGTGATGCGGCTCTTTAATCCCTTTTAATAATCCCCCAAATCATTGGGCTTTTTCTCCCGGTTGTGGTGCTGCTTTCATAGCCTGGTAATAGAATATTGCTGTATGACAGCGTGTCCCAGCCATGTACTGTGGAATGTCTGTACTGCGCAGCTGATGAACGATACCCAATAAGCGTCTGCAATTTTCCAGCCAGCGCACTTTCTTCTCTCTATCTCCGCTCGCACACTCCAGAACAGCGGCCCTGAGAATGGGATCATTTATTTCCAGCCCGATGTCCTAAATGTTTTATTAGGAACGCACTCTACTTAATTCCCTTCTGCAAGCGTCTGATTGTGTGCCAAAATAACCGCATCGCTCTCCAGAATCAGCAGGCTGCACAGGCCTCAGCGTTCACTAATATTAACTGATGGGATGCACATAAATTGGATTTAAACAATGGGCTCTCTCTGCGGGGGAAAGTTTAACTCCTCACATGCCAGGCCGCTGAGACTCTTTCCCATGCCGAGGACCCATGAAACCAAATTTGGCTTGGATTCTAGACATTGACACCTACATATCAAAGGGGCTCCGGGCATAACATAAGATGATTGGAGATCAAGTTATGATCTCAAGCGGAGGAGATTTTCCTGGGCACCGCTAACTTCTGTCTGGTGTGAAGGATCCTTTGTGAGGAGTAAGGTTTACCTGTTGCAGCTCCTGTGTGTTTCAGGTATCTATCTTGTATGCAACGAAGCTTCATCAAGCAGTGAACATCACCCAAAGTTTTGTCAAGTTGGCTTTGCTGTCTGCGTCCCTTTACAGAGATTTCCTGTTTTAGAGACTGAACAGGAAGTGGGAGGAAACCTCTCCAAAGTGAGGGGAATTCACGGGAACAGGTGTCCCCAATGGGAGATTTCCTCTTGTCTCCTGATTCTGTGACATCGCTTGTAATATCTGAAACAATGGTCACCAGGACAAATGGGGGCGGAATCATCCAGAGGGGACATAGACATCGATAAAAACCAGGTGGGGGCTTTAATCCCTCAAAACTCTATCCAAAGAAATGGCTATGGATGTAGATAAACCCCAGCTCTTTGTTGCAGATGTCATAATCTATTATTATTATTTATATAGCGCCAACATACTACGCAGCACTGTGAATTAAACAGGGGTTGCACAAGACAGACAGATACAGACAATGACACAGGAGGAGAGGATCCCATCCCGAAGAGCTTAAATCTAGGATTTTGAGCATTCAGTGCAGATATCCAACAGTATAAATAGAAATCTACATTTAAATAGAGGTTTTTGAGTCAATTTTTAAAGTTTCCAGATCTGTCATTGGTGCTTTTGCAGTGACTGAATATCATTTGAATAAAGAGCCATCTTTTTCTGAGCTGCTCTGCAAATAAATAATGATGTATTATAGTTCCTGCAGGGCAGCAGATCTTCTGGAGAGTCCAGTAAGAAGGTTGTCCTGGCATGCTGTGACTTGTAGTGCTTCCCTATGTATCAGTCTGTGTGCTGTCCGCACTGTGAGCCTGTTTACCAAGCCCTGAACTGTGCCAGTGCATTGCGCAAGGCTTTGCAGAGAACATTTAGAGCTGAACTACAGACAAATGGCTAAATAAACAGATGAAATGCATCGCTGGGAGCTGTTTAATTTGCCAATAGAATTTAGTTTGTCCATTCAGTCCAGAGATTTATTCTGCTATACACAGCACAGTCCTGCAGGAGATGCAGAACCTGAGTTTTCTGTGCTTCAGTTCAGTGTTACTTACAGGTCCTGTGACTGGACAGTGAATGGAGAAGCCACAGATTACTTTCTCTCCTCTTGTCTACTTGTTATTGCATGAACATTTTATTATAACAAAAGGACTCCTTGTGCTGCTTCTCATTCTCGCTGTCTGAGCTGTGCTGCAAAGTGCTTTTTAATGATGCTAATTTTACATTAAATAAGTAATCGGCACAGAATATGCATTTAAAGATGTAATATTGAATGCAGATTGCATTTTGTGTTTTTCTTTTTCTTTTTTTTTTTTTTTTTATTTGATGGAAAATTTAGTTATAAGGATAGAATTCTTCATGGCAACAGAGCTTACAATCTTTTTTTTTTTTACTCTGTAGACAGATGAAGATTTCTTTACTTGTATTACATTGTCACCAGTGTGACCGGTGACCCAGACAGCTGGGCAGTCATTGACATGTCCGATTGTGAAACGTTAACAGGAAAACGCAAGACGAGACTGTAGGAAGCTGTGACGCTCTCCCTGTCTGGGTGGCAATGTCAAGGCTGCACTTCATGACCCCAACAGCACTTGGACGTTACTTCAGGAAAATAGGCAATGATTTGGTGGTGGATTTACTGTCACCCCAAATTGTTTTCCAGATGATGGGGAAGTGGACCCAGCAAATCTAAGTCTGTCTAGGCATGCTGAGGTTTCTCGTTCCACAGCAACTGAAAAATCTTGCTGCCTGAGTTTGTTGATGAAATAATAAACATGTAGAATTTGTTGGGTTTTTTTATTTCTGTTCTGTAGAGAAAAGTAAACGAACATCCCCTCTGGGACAGGTGTCCCCATTAGGAGATTTCCTCTTTTGGTTAAAAGTTGAATATTTTCATTCAGTACCTATCTTGTTGAGAGTCTGGTCTTCCAGTCATTAACCTCCCACAGGACACCACCATTCTGTTTCCAAATGCAGTCTATTTACTATACATAGATGATGATGTCTCTTTTGAGACTTTTATTTTTGATACAGAACTTCATTTCGCATTCTTTTTGACTGATGGCATCTGCAACTTGCATGCCATCCAATACCAATTCTTGCAACTCTGTTTTTTTGGAATATCTCCATTGATTGGCTTCTTTTTACCTCTGTGCCCCACAGTACCTCTATACTGCCCCAATACCTCACTACCTTCTCCTCCACAGATGAATGACACCTAGTTTTCCTGGGGTCATGCTGTGGGAGCAGGGGGTCACAGGTCACCCTGCATGCTCAGGTTTATTGGTGTAAAAAGCAGCACTTATATCATTACATCAGCACCATTATCTCTGTCCTTGATGACAACCAAAACGGCTATATTTGCATGACGACCAGCAACTCTCTTCTCTGGGCTGGCTTTTATCGGTGATGGAGCAATCGGCTCTAACATGATTTTGGCACTGATTTCTGCATCATTGAAGATCAGCCAGAGATTGGTCCAGCTGCATATGTCTGAACTCTTCTTATACACTTCTTGTGCTTTTATTTATGGTTTTATGATGACACAACCTCACTCTAATGTTTATGGGCCTTACTGAAGTGTGAAGTTGTACAACTTTGTATTACAAGTATTATTAAATGATCTACAATCTTCTACTAAAAAAATCAATTTCTGTGTTTCAGGTTAAAGATGGCGGTCCTTTAGAGGAGCCTAAAAAGAGAGCCGCGGTGGTGGCTGCCCCCCCGGCCTGAACAATGGAAGGCGGCCAAAATGATAAAGTGAACCAGGCTCACGTCCTGTTTGACCGCTTTGTACAAGCCACCACCTGCAAGGGGACATTAAAAAGTTTTCAGGAACTATGTGACTACCTGGAGCTGAAACCACGGGATTACCGTTCCTTTTACCCCAAACTCAAATCCAAACTTAACTACTGGAAGGCCAAAGCCCTGTGGTCGAAACTGGACAAGCGGGGGTCCCATAAAGACTACAAAAAGGGCAAAGCCTGCAGCAACACCAAGGTGAGCTACACCTGCTGAACAGAGAGTTGAATATACAACTCTGTTCACAGGTTGTTATTGTAACATTTGCCTGAGTATACTTTTGACATAGCTAGCACCTTGTTTGTTGCACTTTCTTCCACATTTTTATTGGAAATTGTTTTACAGGTATTGTAGATGTAGGTAGATTTACAGGTTTGTAGAACTCCCTCAAGTGGCATTTTTTGTGTGCTCACATAAATACATACAAGTTGCAAGATAGTTCATGTTGATTTCCTGATAAATAAGTGTATATGAATAACTAAAACATTTCTGTTTGATGGAATACCAAATAATTATAGGACATGTTTCACTTTGTTATTGCTTTCTCTATCCTCATAAGGAAAATGTATTCTGTTTGCCCTACCTATTGTCATCAAAACAGTTACTGATAGAAATGGCAAGTCATTTCAATAGGGAGAAATCTTTCAATAGGTACACATGTTCTGGTAACTAGTAACAAGAGAATGTCTACCAATATATAGAGAGATCATCTCACTTGAAGAGGATTCTCCTTATCGGAACACAGAAGGTGAAAAAAAAATGATGGGACTTAAAACCCTTCAGTACTCTTTAAAGCAAAACAACTGTTATATACAATTTTGTTTACCTGCTGCCTAACGCAGTATCAGCTGGGATATTGATAAACCTGTCCTTTTAAATTTCCTCACATTAAAATTCAGCATAGCCATTTATATACAGAATTGATTTTAGTTCTGTTGTATTAGTGTTTATTTGTAGTGCTAATTTTTATGCTGTGAAAACATTGATCCTGGTTTGTCTTTGCAGTGTTTGATCATCGGTGCTGGGCCATGTGGTCTACGTACTGCTATAGAGCTCTGCTTCCTCGGGGCCAAGGTGGTGGTGGTGGAGAAGAGGGACGCCTTTTCAAGAAACAACGTCCTTCATTTGTGGCCCTTCACCATCCACGACCTACGGGGCCTTGGAGCCAAAAAATTCTACGGAAAGTTCTGTGCTGGAGCTATTGATCACATCAGTAAGTATTGTACATGCTGTCCTAAAATTGTCATTCCAGAGTTGAACTGGGCCCATTCTGGATGCAGGTGCTGTTTTAAAGTGGAAATGTAAAAACTGTTAGTTGTTTGTGATTTGATCCAAAATTGTACCAGCTGCAAAATGTTTGCTAATCTTTATTAAAAGTGGAGCAGTGCAGAATTGGGCTACCCATTACCCCCCAACACACACACACCTCTTCCATTTTGTTGCAGGCAGATGTGTTGTACTTCTCCTGGCAAACAACACCAAATGTATTGCTGTGTAATTTATTACAATCTGCTTCCTCAGAAGATCGAATCTCCCTGTAATGTTTCCTCTGCTCCTGGTTCCGCTGACTCCATCCATCCATCGGTATCTGTCACACGAACAGCTGACTCATAATTTTGTTAGTTACTGCACAGATAATGGGAAAAGTAATCCGGCTGATAGGGGGTCCATCTGCCTGATGAATGAGGGATTTCACATAATGATTGTTTCACATAATGATGTCTGACACTGGCTCCCCTTGTTTCTCATTTTATGAGAAATACAATATCTGAATATGACAGATCTGTCATATCTCCTGTGTGGAAGAGTTGCACCCTGTGCTAGGCATTTTTTCCCCAGCAGGTAAAATGTATAGTTATCTGTCTTGTGGACCATTTTTCACTAGTACAATAAATTGAAATGTAGAGAGAGAGCAATCTAAAAGTCAGGTGTTGAGGAAACTTTTTGTCGGGGACATCGGTTCCATCACAGTCAAGGCATTTCTTCTTCATAGAGATTGCCTCTGATTAACCACTGAGTCTTCAGGACAGGAAAACCTGCCATGGCATCCACATCGACCTTAGTTTTTACAAAACTAAAAGCCTTGCAGAATTCTCAACCCTTTCCCAGTCTTGTGGGCTGTGGGTGGCGTTCTACTTGGTAGTTAGATCATACAAATACCAATATAAAGTTGAAACATTTACTCTAACCTGTCTCTGTTGGCTGTAGTAATGCTCACAATGGAAAATTTTTATTACTGGCCTGTTGTGAGCCAAAATGTTCTCCGGTTCGCTGTGCAGGTTAAACTATTATCTGTAAAGTTTTTCCTCTCTGAATATCCAGTGGCTTTGTGTGCAAACTAGAAAAATCAGAAACCTTTCCACCAGGGTAAACATCAAAAAAAAAATACTAATATATTCAAAGGATAAAAAAGAAAACCAGTTTATTTTTAATACACCCACATTTATTACTATAAATATTTGTGCAAATGTGTGTGTTTTTTTTTTCGTTGCATGACCTGTCTTGTTTGCTTTCCTGTTGATGTCATATTCGTTCTGTAGCAAAACCTGACAGACAGTGCAGTCAACACTTTGGTTAAAATATGGTTTATGTCCGATAGTTTTCCTGCTTTACTGGCCTGCAAACCTGCACGTGTTCTGTATGGTTTTCCTGCTTTACTGGCCTGCAAACCTGCACGTGTTCTGTACTACAGATTTCGTATAAGATCACTTATATTTGATGATACAGTGGAGCCAAAAGTATTTTCACCATATTACAGAAAGTGGGGACAATGACTTATCAACTGACAGGATCAACAGATAGTAGAACTTCTATATACATATATTGTTAAAGGGGTTACCTGTACAAACCAGATCACGTGCCATTTTTTTATATTACCACTTTAATATAGAACAAAGTATTCCTAGAGCACAATGGTTTAGCTAAAGAGACTGCACAGCCCACTTACAGACAGCAAGAACATCCTGATCAAGCATGTATTCCTAGAGCACAATGGTTTAGCTAAAGAGACTGCACAGCCCACTAACAGACAGCAAGAACATCCTGATCAAGCATGTAACTCTATCCTGCTTTTCCAGAAAGTATTTTAGATAGAGATGCATTAAAAGAAAGAAGATGTAATATAGGTTAAGCCGGCACAGTAAATAATGTTGTAAAATCTCTTATGGTCCAGGTATTCGCCAGCTACAGCTCATACTTCTGAAAGTGTCGCTCATCCTAGGAATTGAGATTCACGTCAATGTTGAATTCCAGGGGTTGGTTGAACCACCAGAGGATCAAGAAAATGAACGTGAGTATATATAAATTTATATGTTTTATGTGATGTATATTTTATATGATATAAATGACCCATTTATGTTTGCATACTTTTTTCAGAATTAGATTGTTTGTTTTTTTTTTTTGTTTGTTTTAGGTACTGGCTGGAGAGCCACGGTCCATCCTAAAGGTCATCCAGTGTCGGAGTCTGATTTTGATGTCATCATTGGTGCGGACGGCAGGAGAAACACTTTGGCGGGTGAGTTGAGATTTTGGTTTACTTAGGTTTTTTTCTTTACATGAAAAGCTTCTGAGAATTTTTCGTTTTTGTCATTTATCTAGGTTTCCGCAGGAAAGAGTTTCGTGGGAAGCTGGCCATTGCCATCACGGCAAATTTTATTAACCGGAACACAACGGCAGAAGCAAAGGTGGAGGAGATCAGTGGAGTGGCCTTTATCTTTAACCAGAAGTTCTTTCAGGAGTTGCGAGAGGAAACTGGTTAGTGTGGACGCTCTGCATACCACTTTCCTCTACTGACCTACCAGCAATGGTACCCAATTTGAGTGCTGAGTTAATAGAAGTAACAAAATGATAAGCTCATCTCTCTGTAATGCTGTTTCTCCTTCAGCAAAAATGAAAAGATGAAAAATAGGGGCGTCTCAAGTCAGTTACCACTGACTCCAATTATCTTTTTGGCTATCTGTAGGAGTCACTTTCTTCCCACTGGCCGGCAATGTAGGAGGCATTTTCCCACTGAGCATCATGTTAATGTACTGTGAGCTGTGGAAAAAGTGATTTATAGCAGGTTTTCCTGAAAGTTATTTCAAGGGTTCCCCCATGTTAAAAAGGTAGAAAAGCCAACTGTTGAAATACCAAAAATATCTTTAGATATACATTCATGAATATGGGCTTTATTGTATTTTGTTAAAAATAAAAACAATTTTTCTTTAGTCAGTATAGTTACCATTTGTCTCCCCATTCCCCAAGGCTTTCTCCTCACGTGGTTCTCCATTCTGTCCACAGGTATTGATCTAGAGAACATTGTCTATTATAAAGATGACACACACTACTTTGTCATGACGGCTAAGAAGCAGAGCTTGCTGGAGAAGGGAGTCATCTTACAGGTAATGTCAAATTGAATCCTGTTCTGATGGCGATGCCATTTTCTGATTTGCAGGTGTGGTCAGATTTCAGCTTGTACCTCTGGACAATGGCAGCTTTTAGCATACAGGATTTAAAACTTAAAACAGGTTCTCTTTTCAAAGTAAAGTAAAAATAGGACAATGGCTGGCTGATTTTTTTTTCCATTTGTTTTACCTACCATCATTTACTTTTACTTACCATGTCCAATGCATGACTTTTGAGTATCTCCCTTCGAGTATCTTGAAAGCACCCAAGCTACTTTTGAAATTATGAGTGCTGATACAATAATCTTCACAATGATATAACTTAACTATACAAAGGGATTCCCGGAGAACTAAGGCTGACAGAATCATTATTGATCATGCTTTGAGTACAAATAGGAAAACAAAAGTTAAAATGTATAGGTTCCAGAAATGTTCTTTATTTTAAAGGTCTCATACAGTAAGAAAGCAAAAAGTTTCAAGGGCACAGAATGTCCCTCCTTGTTATGGCATGGTGTTATAAAGAGCAGCCTATATATTTGTTTTCTTTCTCAAAGCTGTACTCTAGCCTTGCTCCTCTCCTAAACTATGTTTGTTTACTCACTGCAAGAGTCCTTTGTCCTGCAGACATAGCCAGACAAAGTCAGATCATTTTCTGGCTGGAGGACGTCCAGCATCATGCCTTCTGCTTTCATGCCTGCTACTCCAGACTAACTCCTACCCATCAAGGCTTTTTGATTTTTGCATATTTGCGATTTTTCACTACAAGAGCCAGTTCATTGCATCAGGGCTTGCAAGTGGATTATTAAGGCAGGATGCTGTTATGATTTACAAAGAAATGTAAATTGCTCAATTTCTCCCTCCACTAAACATGATCTTCTACATAGTATAAAGAAGTACACAGAGCTAGGGGATGTCAGGTAAGGAATGTAATAAAATGGAAAGATTTTATTTAAATATTTTACTGGTAGGCATAAAATAAGACCATTATAACATGGACCCCTATTTAATGTACAGCGCTGTGTAATATGTTGGCGCTATATAAATCCTGTTTAATAATAATAATAATAATATATATATATATATATATATATATATATATATATATATCATGTTGATAAATATACATTAGGATTTTACTAATTCAAAACCCCATTGTGTAGCTGCTTGGCTGTAGATGTGCACCTATCCACACAGCCAGAATCTTTTGTACTTTTTAGTAAATTAAACTCTTATGGTTGTTCACCACCTACTTCTGTGACTACAACTACTGCCTTTACATATTATGTAAATAGATGGCAGATTGCATTTCCTAAGGATGCTGGGAAACATAGTTTTGTTCCTCCTACATTGGTTGAGCCATCATTTACTAAGAAACTCCTCTTTTATATCTTAGGACATTTGGCAGATAATTTTGCATGTTTGTAATTGCAGACAGTGTTATATTTTTATGTGATTGTGCTTCCTCTGTCTCTGTAGGATTTTGCTGACACGGAGATGCTGCTGTCACGTGCTAATGTGGACCAGGAGGCGCTGCTGAACTACGCCACGGAGGCTGCTCGTTTCTCCACTAATCAACAGCTGCCCAACCTGGACTTTGCCATCAATCATTATGGTCAGCCGGATGTAGCTATGTTTGATTTCACTTGCATGTATGCCTCAGAGAATGCCGCGTTGGTGCGTGAGAGGAATAGTCACCGGCTACTGGTGGCTCTGGTTGGTGACAGCCTTCTAGAGGTCAGTAAATCATGGTGGACGCTCTGTTTTCCTATTAAAATAAAACGTCAAGCTTCATCTTATAAAACAAGAGATACAGTATAATGTACCAAGAAATTTACAATCACAGAAGCACTACTAAAAGTTTGCTTATTAGACGATGAAATATTTAAAGCTTGGCAGGCACCTAAATACATTGTGGAAATTTACTTGCCTTCCAAATGATTTCTGATTCTTTTTAGCCTGCATTCTATAGCCTTGTGTAAGGTTGAACAAGCTGATTATGAGCCTGCACAAGGGTTTCTATTGCAGCTAAAGCTCAGGTTAAGATAAATTAGAATGTGCAGCTCAGGTTTCCTCATTTTTGTGTGCAGTTCACTATTTAACCATGATGGCTGAAGTTGCCTCTTTCACCGCAGTGAACGGCTCTAAAAATTAATGAAGCATGGTGAAAAAGCAGTTCCACATAGAAAAATATTTGCAAATCAACTATGCTATATAGGAATACACTTTTTTTCCTGCAACTTGTGTTGTATGTATTTAAATATAACATATTACCAATTTTTTTGTTAGTCATCCTTATTCTTTGGGGTGGATTTCATTTAAAACAAGATCCTGCATTACACAGTTGAGAGGGGTTTTTACCTTAGAGTAATTTCTTAACTATATTCTTCTTTTGCTAACAGCCCTTTTGGCCAATGGGAACAGGTATTGCTCGAGGATTCTTAGCTGCCATGGACTCAGCCTGGATGGTACGCAGCTGGGCACAAGGAGCCAGTCCGCTGGAAGTGCTTGCAGAGAGGTGAGCCCCTGCAAACTGGATGGAGAGCTGCCAGTGGCTAGATCTGACCAATGAAAAGCAACCCATCTGCACCTAACACAATAACACAACATGCCCTGTACATACTAACATTAAAAGAGGACACTTTGTACCCACAGTGCCACATTCTGTGCATTACCTGTCCGGCTGTCACTGACGGACACCTTTCAATGTTGCTCTTAATTTCAGGGAGAGTATTTACCGGCTCCTTCCCCAGACCACACCGGAGAATGTCAGCAAAAACTTCAGCCAATACAGTGTTGACCCAACTACTCGTTATCCCAATGTTAACTTGCAGTTCCTGCGACCCAGCCAGGTAAGAGTTTCTTTCTTCTAAGTTCTTTATTTAATGTGATTAGATCCTACTCCAAAACAATATGTACCTATTCTCAAAGACCAATGAATGCAGAATACAAAAATGCAAAGCAAGAGTCTTCTAGCAGAGCAGAAGAGAATAGCTAGATAGGGGCAGGGACAGAGTCCTCAAAAAAAAACAATAAAAAGTGTTGGAGGAAGAAGCAGAGTCCTCAAGCAGAATATTTCAGGAGAAGAGAGCTGAATAGAGGAAGGGGCAAAGTCCATCAGCAATGCAGAGTGTTTTAGGATTTAGGTTTAGAAAGGAGCAGATTCCTCCGGTAGTTCAGAGTATTTTAGGAGAGTTTAGGCTCATTTACATGGGCAATTGCACTTGCAGTATATGCAGGCTAGACTGCCAACCACTGATCAACCACGTCCTGTATGAGTCTGCAAAGAATGAGTTAGTTGATCTCAATTGTTTTGTCTGTGTGAATTTGCCCTTAAAAGTAGTAGCAGAGTTCTCCAGCAGTGCAGAGTATTTTAGGAGAAGATTGTTGGTAGTATGTGTTATAGGTGTTGCAGGTTTGGGGAAAGTTGGTGTGATTGATGTAATTGCTATGTCATGTATGCAGTGGATTGTCAGTATTGGTCATTTCTGGTCTCTTGTCCCTTCACTCAGGTGAGGCATTTGTACAACACAACCGAAATGAAGGATCTCAACCTGGAGATCAGTAATCTTGTTAATGCACAAAGAACACCAAAACTTGGCAGAAACGGTAACTTTCTAAACCTTTTCCGTCTTATAATTGCATCTGACTGAGCCTTTCAGAGCTGCTTGGTATATTTTCTTATATATGTTTAGTTATATATTAATATTCTTCCTAATATTGCAGAGTCGGTGGCTCGCTCCAGTAAGCTGTTGGGATGGTGTCAGAAGCAGACTGAGGGTTATGCCGGAGTCAACGTTACTGATTTAACAATGTCTTGGAAAAGCGGCCTTGCACTTTGTGCCATTATCCACCGTTACCGTCCGGAGCTCATGTAAGGACTAATCATGGTTTGCTGAAATTTTACTTCTTTAGAAAATGGTTCTACAAGCCCCCTTTTTATGCCAGCATGTTTACAAGCCTAACCTTGGCTTATATGCTTTTCACTGAAATTGAAGGAACAGTTGGTGAGGGGAATTTCTTTATTAAACTGTCACCAGTAATGGTATCTCGGTTGGAAAATTCCACCTCACCATCTGTTCTGGTGGCTGCTGTAAATGGCAGTGGTCACCAGGATCAATAGAAATGGTCAAGGGTTCTCAGAGAAGACATGCATGAAAACCTGGCAGGTGCTCACCCTCGACTCCCCATCCAAAACTAGAACGAATACATGATACATGTACAAATCGGAGATGCCTGTAGTTTTTAAAACTGAACTTCGGTTCCTCAATAGCCAAGAATGCTCAATACACTTTTGTGAACACCTAATTCCCTTTGCAAAACCAGATGTTACCTTGTGAAAGTATAAGAGGCATCTTTCCTAGCCTACTTTTTGCATATGCAGAGGTCAGAGCTGCGGAAGGGGCACACAAGTTGACTGCAGAAACACAGGGGGGTGACTACAAGACCAGTCGCCTTGCACAAGGAGTGTAGTAGCTGGTCTTGAGTGAAGGAAGCTTGTGTAGTGGCAAAGTTTCACATCGGATACCTTTACGGGAAGAAGGACCAGTTTTCCCTGAATCACTCCTAAAGTGTCCTGCCTGCTTATGTGGACACATGGTTTTCACTATAATGGGAAATATAGTCTGACATCTATATTGATGTGTCTACTGTGGTGCCACAAATGGTTTTCCCTCCCACTAGCTAAATATAGAAGAGAGAAGAGATGAGCTGTAGCGCAGTGTGTAAATACGTTTGGCTCATAAAACATATATTCTGGCTACCGATTTGTTTCTATACACTGTTTTTTTCACTTATCACTCTGTAATCAACTTCTCTCTATACCTTGTTCAATTTTGGATTTAGATGGACTTTTAAATGTTTTTCCCTCAGGACCCTTCTGGCTGCATAAGTACAGGATAACTTAGTGCAAAAGATGGTAGGATGTTGCAATGCCATATCCTTTACAAATGTAATCACAAGGCTCAGCTCTCGCTGTATATTCTGGTACCACCTTTAGAGTTGCCCCCTCGGCAGTGTGATCATCATGTTGTGTTTGGCAGCAGATCAGGGTTGTAATCGCACTAAGCTGTGAACATAAAATCGTATTTATTTTTATCTCTGGGAAAAAATATCTAAGCACACAGATTGACTCCCTTCTTTCTTTGATGTGAATTGGCTGTATTACAACAAAGGTGTTTTCAGTGTAACAATGTAAAGGGTGAGGTTTCATCCTCCTTTCCTGAGTGTTTAGTCACCTCTACCCGAGGGCTGTTAGAGAGCAAAACGCACAATTTCCTGAAACCAGCCTTGCAGTAATCCGAGCCTTCCTACGCTGGTACTGTGCTATTAGCGGGTGTGCCATCATTATCATAATACAACACGAATCATGTGACCAATGGGATTACACCCTGACACCTGTGAATAGACCAGGTGTTCACGAAATGATGCTAAGGTGGGCCTGGCACTTCCCTATAGAATAATCCACATCTGTTTTTACTCTATAGCACTCCCCTTTGTTCTCCCTCCTTCAGTCTCTGCAAAACACAAAGTGCATCTAGATATGAGAGAGCATAAGTCTTCCCATGAGGCTTTGCATGGCTCTTGTAGCTGCTCGCTCCCTGTAAGCATGACATAACTGTTAAAACCTATGAGATTTCTTTTGTGTGTCCATAGAGTTCCCTGTTCCTCAAGTTACATAAAACAAAAGGAAGTAAGGAATTATCACCAAATCCCCTGTTACACAGTAGTCAGTAAAACGGGTGTCTTGATTTGTTAGATTCTCTTTCAATCTCTGTTCTGCTTAATACTTTTACTAAGTTTTTGATTTACAATCCTTTTCTGTCTTGTTGACATAATGACAGATAACAGTTTAAGATATATTTTGGGATTGGAAATCCACAGAACAACATTTGTTTTCCATAATGTCAAAATTGTGCGCATTTGCTGTTTAGTTTGTTGTTTCAGTTAGAGCAGTTATGGGGAACTGCTGGACAGTCAATAGCAAGTATAAATGTCATCTATGCAGTGATGTGGGTGACAAAAGTTAGACCCTAACTCCTTGTTAAATGGAAAAAGAGAGAAGACTCTGAATTGAAGTTACACGTTAACAGGGAGTTTGGGGAGTAAAAAGTGTATTTAGATTTTTTTTTTTATTCGTAGCCAGTGATCAAATAAGTGAGGAAAGAGGGATTTTTGAGTTGGGGGGCAGATAAGAGGGAGATTGGCTTAAAATTTGCTTTTCTCTTGCAGAGATTTTGACTCTTTGGATGAGCGTGATGTGGAGAGAAATAACCAGCTGGCATTTGATATCGCAGAGCGAGAGTTAGGTATCTCTCCAATTATGACTGGAAAAGAGATGGCATCTGTTGGGGAGCCAGACAAGCTTTCTATGGTAGTTTATCTCAGCCAGTTCTATGAAATGTTCAAGGAGACTGCTGGTTCAGGTAGGAAAGGGTGCTGGCTCATGATATTCTCATGTTGCAATAAAGCTAATCTCAGCATTTAGGCATTTTTTTAAAACCAATTCCCACCTTTTCTGTCCTTTTTTGTGTTTTGCTGTTTAAATAAATAATCTTTATTTTCTGTATCTCATTCTTGCTTACTCTGTCAGCTTTGGTTGGACTTCACTTTTTTTTATCTCTTCTATCATGTTTTTTTTTTTGTGTTTTGTTTTTAAAGAATATTTTAAGTTTTGCGTCAATCAATTTTATTGGGGTTTACAGTTGGAAGAATATTTTGACTTTTAATTGAAGAATATGACTTGTATTCACAGACAACACTGATCCAAATGCAGATGAGAAGGCTGCTCTCCTCGCCACTGCCAAATCTCCCATCTCCTTTCTTAGCAAGCTGGGTCAGACCATTTCTCGGAAACGCACTCCTAAGGTGAGCTGCCACTTATTCATGGGCATTTATTGACTTAATAAATACATGGGCATGTTGTGACTAATATTATTTATATTGTTCGAAAGCTTTAGATGACTGCTGTTCAGTGGCACAACTGAAGCCCAAATCCAGCCAATTTTAGCTTTTGGTGAACTTGAATGAGAGTAAATGTCCATATTTCCTTTAGCGTACTACTTGTTTCTGTGACCCCAAACAGGAAAATGGAAGTGAGAAGTCAAGCAGTAACTATGCTTATGGACTTAGATCACAAAAATATTTTGGCACAGATTCTATATCTTCTTGATATCAAAATATGTATTGATTAAAAACATGGGCTCAGTCCAGATGCATCTTGTCTTGTGGGAAAAAATTAGGTTGTACTATAAATGTAGGGGCAGCCATCAATGTATGCAAGTTTTTACATTGTGTTGCTTTTTTTTCTGCACGTATCATGTGCGAATTTCAGAGTTCAATATTCTTTTATCCCTACAAAGGTCTGCATCATTTGTGTGCAATGGTTAGACTTCAGGGTGGACATATTAGTAACAATGGAGGTCGATAATTTTAACTTTTAACACATATCTAACCTGTTACAATATAGAGCAACAGTAAAACTTTCCAAAAAAGCTATTTTCATCAATAAAATGCAGTCCTTGAGCCAAGGCTGATAACATTTATTTAGTTAGCTGCATGCAGAAGAAATAAGCAACTCTTGTTTTCTCCCCTCCAGTTTTCAGACATTACATTGTAACTTCAGGTAGCAAGACAAAGACCTGATTTATTAAAGTGTTTCAAGACTGGAGAGGATGGGCTATGAGAGATCCTGGGAGATCCAGGAATGGATTTCATAAAAATCATTTATTCGTTGACAAATGTTTTCAGTCCTGGACCAGAGCCATTACAGGTTTGCTGGATCATCCAGGGTTCTCTCATGACAGCCTATTTTCTCCAGTCTTAGAGAGCCTTAATAAATCCGACCCAAAGTGGGAGGCTGCATCCAGGGCTAATCTGTTTCATGCATTTGTGAACACAACCAAGAAGAATATTCAATATTATGGCTATAGTCTACGAGCCATTGTATATCTCACAAAACTGGCATTTCTAAATTGTGCTTTGTTTCTATATGAAGGACAAGAAGGAAAAAGATGTGGACAGCTCTGGGAAGAGGCGGAAGACAAGCCAATCGGAAGATGTAAGTTTGCCGGAATGTTCATTCCTTACCACTAAATGGTCTGTCGTAGTACAGCCAAAGTTTTACCGATGATAATATCTTGCTGAGCTATGAATACAGGTGGGCCCATTCAGGCTTGGCAGACATTTTTTTTGGATAATTGGATATTCATTTTTTTATGCTGTAAATCTATACTTATGTTGTAACTTCAAATTCAGTCTTGTTACTCTGTTTAGCCTGCAATTTCTTGTGTGATCTCCCCACCACCAGGCTGCTTATTGCAACAAAAAAAAAAAAAAAAAAGTAGAATCCCACAGGTGATGTCCACCCTAAACTCAAATTTACCTCTAAGTTTGTCTAAACACTTCTCAGTGTGGCACACAGTTCCTAAACATGTAGGGATATTGCATTCCTTCATTGCAGTTATGCCTCCTAGACATCCGTGCCAGACCAATTTTTTTTTTGTATAGAGAATCCGGAGCAGGTGTTTTGGCAATGTTTTTAAAAATGAATTTGCTGTATATATTTTTTGTGCTGTACATTTATATTTATATTGTTTTGCTTTGTCTGCCTTGTGTCTTGAATTTTCAATATTTATTTTTAATGCTTGACAAAAATATCAAAGTTGTTTTTGGAACTATTTTTATGTTGCTGTGTTGGTTCCAGTTTGGACATTTTTATTTGGCAATAAAGGTGCATACATAATTCTTTATTAATTTTTCTATGGTATTTTTGTGACATTTATTTGTTTTTTCTACTATTATTAGTGAAGTAGACTGGTAAAATGTAACTCTGGACAAAGCTTTAAATCAGACTCTGCCAGGTATATGTAGTAATAAAGATGTAGAGATGTCTTATTCATGGGCTCTCAGGGTGCAAAGAAGCATTGCCTGTGCTACATTTATGCTTACTGGGTGCTACAGCAGTAGGGAATGCACTTCAATTGCCATTTGCGGCCTAAACATTGCATACAACATTTGGGCCAACAGACATTAAAGCTTGAACTTTTTTTTTTTTAGGTCAAGGGAAGGGAACTCCCTTTAAAATTACAATACCCATTAGGTCGTGTGTGAATGGTGCTTTTAGTATCTTATCTCAGTGATAATTAGTAATTAATTGCAGGTGCATTTGACCCCCTGACCATCATCAGTGGGTTTTGCATTTACATAGACAGAGACCAGCAGTTCTGGAACAAAACTCTATCAACACATCTGTGGATATATAAACCAGCTGATAGACATTTTACACGTAAATTGCAGAGGAGGGGTTGTCCATCCTTTCTTCCTGTCCCTGATTTGCTTGGATTGAACCATTCACTAAAGAACACACAAATATAAAGATTTGTTTAAAAAATGTTTTTTTTAGCCAGAGGTTAAAAATTACCTTTTGGGAAGTAATAAAAGACATGAATTGATGCAACTCCACTTGTTAATCCATCATTAAGTCTTCAACTGAAAGCATTGCAGGTACCAAAATGTGACTTGGTATCGGCCTATTGCAGTCTTTGTGTAGCACAGATCACGCTAGCAGTGGGAGAAAAAGCATAAGAAGCCAGTCAGGTGTGCTGCAGTGCATGGAGTATGTTGGCTAGACTAGGATGCATTGAGGGACAAGACCAGCAGCAGCAGGAGAGAAAGATTAGCTCTTCGTCCCTGCCAGACAGGAGTATATGAAAGGTACTTAGTAAATCTAAAGGACTATATTGACAAATACAGTTTAGCTTTGAATTGCCTCTGAACCCTTTCCCAAGTTCTGATCAGTTAGTCAGTGCCAGTATAGTTTTTGCTGCTTCTTACAATCACCAGCTACTGGTAGGACAAATATGACCACTTTTGGATAAGTTAAAAAGTCCCCACATCCCACAACGCAAAAAGGCTGTTGAAGGGAACCTTTGTTTAGTGGTGTTTTAAACAAAAGGAAACCCCTGCATGCTGACAATGGGACATGACTGCCATTACAGTCATTTGAGAATGGCTTTATTGTAAGATAACAAGTAATTGTATTTTATTTTTACTAGAAGAATTTATAAGCTGTAGTTTTTCCACATTCCATGTCCAAATTTTAACCATGAACAGAGAATTTAACGCTACTGATTTTTTGGAGGATAGCTCATTTCTGTTTATAAAGCCATCATAACATTAGCAGCAAAACACATGTAATAAAATTACTAATTAGTTTGACTCGGCTTAGGTTGTCAGCAGGAAATGCAGAAACAGGGACAGCAAACTTCCACTGACTCCCATGCAGACACAGACAAGTTATTCTAGATTACAGGTTTACGAGATCATTAGCAACACCCTCCTATCCTTCAGCATCACAAACTGAGACATCATTCCTAATGGGAGTTACTTGGACCAAGGTTTCTTTGAAAATGATGACAACATTTTTTGTGACTAAAGAGGATCATACAAAGTGTGATAGATTTAAATGAAATGCTGTTGAAATATTTAAAGCGATAAAAAAGAAAAATCAGTCTTTGGGCAAAATTGCATTTTTATCACTTAGATTTAATTTTAAAGCTCTCAACTATGTTCTGCTTGATTTGTGTTCATAAATCTACACAGTGTTGACAAAAAAAACCTTAGTGGTCAAACTTCCATACAGAACTTTTAAAAATGAATTTTCTTTCCCTTTCAGTTTGGAAAGTTTGCAGGGAAGTGATAATAAATCTTAGCTATTAGAGGGGCATGACAATGTGTGATTTTTGTGTTTGGTCTCCTGCTATTTGGAGTAGCAGTGCCTTGTAGAAGAATCCTTTAGAAAAAAAAACCTGTTGAATAAATATAGCCAATATACTCTTTATTCAGGTTCAAACTGTGCTACATCCAATAGTCCCCCCGCCCCCCAAAAAACTCAAAAGCTCTTCTGGGGCAGTGTCCTCTACTCCTCCTGTGTCACTGTCTGTATCAGTCATTTGCAACTCCTATTATATGTACAGCACTGTGTAATATGTTGTGTAATATTATTCCTGTTTAATATTATTAAAAGCAGCTTGACTGCTCCAGCCATTAGATCAATTTTGGACTTTATTAGAACAACATCCTTTCCTTTCTGACGCTCAAGTTAAATAAAATCAGAGAGAGTAGAAATATGGCACCGAACACTCGTTACTGGACTATATTTGGACCTAGATTTGAAGCTTCACACTGTTATTGATTAGAACAGAGTTGGTCTTTGAAACTTAATACTGAAATGGTGATCTCCACAGAATAAAAAACAAAAAAACAAAACTGTAAGGTTAAAATGTTAACACTAAATGTTAGCTTCTCTTATTTGCTACCTTTTGGGCTGTTAAATAAAAACCATTGAACGTGTCTATACAGTGGTTTAAAAAAATGTAGCAGTTTTTGATAATGTCGTATTCTCTCCTTGTGCTTCACTCTCCTATTATCAGTAATATTACTCCCATCTATCTCGGTAGTCTAGAACAAGGGGAACTCCTCCTTGGGAGGAGGGGGAGAGGTTTAGTAGTCTTGTCCCAAGCTGGCAATTCTGCTTCACTTTAAATGCAGTACATTGAGGAAGTAAGTGTTATAGTTTAAGAATCACCTGGTGAAGAAGGATTAAAAGTAATAGCCTCGGAAAAAAAAACTTACTACTGTATCTACATTGTTTAACTTTTTTGTTACCGGATATAGATATGCTTTTATGTTCCCTTATGTGTGCACAAATATCTTAGCAATTCTCTAAACCTTCTCTAAAGCAGAGCAAGCTCCATTTGCTTGGAGCTTGCAGGGTCAGTTTTGGTTACAAAGAGGGAACATGGTCATGTAATGCCTTTTATGTCTTTTGCTATACAGGAGGAAGTTCCCAAGACTTTGCGGGAGGAGCACCCTTCCCAAGTGAGCACTGGAACCGACAAAAAATTGGACGCCACAGCCAACAACCAAAACAAAGTTAAGTCGATGGCAACGCAGCTGCTGGCTAAATTCGAGGAGAATGCTCCAGCACCTAACACAGGTCTGCGGAAGCAGGTAAGAGCATTTTAAAAGGTATTAATTTCCTCTGTGATGCTGATGGAATATACAATATACAGAAATTACATTTCATTATATCATTTTTTTCATTTAGATACAATTTTTAAAATTCTTTAATACAGCAAACAAATATATTAAAAGCAGCATAACTTGCAACAGACATTCAACCATCTAAGCTGATAAGCAGGAAGTTTTGGATAGATTGGTATTGTTTCTGGTTTCTAGACATAATTTGGTTTTAAGTGACTTACTGAAGTAGATGGGCTTTTTTCAGTGTACTCAAAAACATTTCCCAAAATATTTCAGATAGGAGTCATGGGGTGTTCTCTACTTCCTGAAAAAGGCACTCTTATTTGTGGAAGATCCCTGCTATAGTTTCTGATGTTGCCACCCACCATGGGTCTTTACAATTCTTCCTCCCATTGCTTTATCCATCATGTGGATAATTTAGGATGCAGAATTGGATGTTATAGGATGGGTGAAGCAGGTAGGAAGATTTGCAGACTGCAGGACAGAAAGCTCACCATAAAAGGGGTACATTTAACACTTAACACTTTGGTAGTTGAAATATTGCAAAATAAATCTGAAACAATTGTTTTTAATTTAGTCTATTTGAAAACAATTTCTTTATTTTCTGTGTGCCATATATCCACCATGTGGCCTCGTTAAAAAGTATCATCTCTGCTTGTGTTCCATTTTATTTTCTCACACGTCTCCCTTTTCCTCCTCTTAATTTCCTTCTATCATCATTCCCTCCATGCTTTCTTCTGCTCCTGGATGCCCCTCAGAAACCGTTATTGCCTTATCAGCAGCGCTTACTAGAACAAGCTGCCCTCAGACATACAGAGCCGCAGTGGAAACAGGTAACCAGTGCTGGCTGACTGAATACAGGGCACTCCACCCTCACAGATGTGTGTGTATATAATATCACAGAAGAGGGCAGTGGATTATTTTGTATATTGGGTGGACTATTTGTGTGTATGGCCTTTTGGATGATAAATATTTTGTTCACCATCAATTAACTTAATAATCTCAACCAGCGAATGTGTGTGCATTCATGATTGGAATAATACTGTAATGGATGTATTTGGGAAATACATCCTATTATCTAGCAACTGCTTCTGAAACATTGTAAAGCTGTCAACTGGGTAAAAGTGGAGTGCTGGTTGGAAACTGCATTTTATCAACATCATGCTGCAACTGTAATGTTATAAAATTACAGTGAATAGATTGTCATGATTTTGACACATTAGGCCGTGTTATTATGTAACATGGAACTCTAGTAAGACCATGTTGTTGCGTAGTTTCCAACCAGTGCACCGTATGGTAACTCATATAGGCTGCATACTGGCCACTGGGTAGTAAGGCAAAAATGAAAGGGGTATTGATGTCATGAGGTTTACATACATAGCATGTTGAATGGTCACTGAGAAGTTAAAGCACATGGGAGATGGGAAACTGATCACTGAGTGGTTACTATATATTGAATGCTGATGTTCCATTGCGGTGCAAAGACATGTAGGATGGTGACCTGCCACTGAGAGACTAAGACAGATGGGCAGGGGACTACCAATGAGGAAGGGAAGTAATATATGTTAGGGGCTGACCACTTAGTGTATTCGATGGATAGGCTGGGAACTGCACATTGCTGTGTTATCCCACATAGCCTGGGGACACGCTACTAAGAGACTAAGATGCATGGTCAGGGACTAGCCACTAAGAGCGTGGGGCACATAGACTGGGGAGAGGTCATTGAGGAGCTGAAGTATGTAAATTGGGGACTGGCAACTGTGGGGCTAGATGGACTGGTCACTCAGGGGCCAAGGCACAAAGGCTGGTGACCTGCCAATAACAAGCCAAGGCATGTAAGCTGGGGATATTTGACTGAGCATTAAGGCACATATGTGGGAAAACGGACACTGCAGGTTATCATATATAAGCTCAACACAACTGCGGGACCTACTACTAAGAAAAGGTATTGAAACTGGGGACTGGCTACTGAGGGGCTGGGGCTTGTAGGCTGATAACTGGCCACAAGACAACTGACTTCCAAAGTTGCTAACATGAGTGTTGAAGTTTTTGCCATTGCTTGGATTATAGGATTTACATTACTTTGCATTACTTCAAAAATATAACTTGTACACCTGTTGAAGATTTTGTGCATTTCTCCCCAACCCTTCTGTCCATGTTTAAGCCCAGGATTAATGACCTGCCCCGGACTTGTCCAAAAAAGATCATCAGTTTGCATTCTCGGCCGTACCTTGTCCCGAGGCCATTGACGCAGGTGACTCGGGCGATGCGCTCTATACGTTTCTCACTGCTTCTGGCTGACCATCTGCTCTGTATGTACAGGCAGAAGAGTCAGACGTGTCTGCATGGATTAGGCAATTTCTTCAACTCTAGGTTTAACTGGGTGTATTTATCATATAAAGCATAACCGGATCCACCTGCCTTAGACCTGGAGCCTGTAATGGCCATTCCAGGCTCAAAAGTAACATTTTTCTGTTCTGGCTAAAATATAGTTGAAGAGGGTAAGACCCCCCATTGAATCTTATCATGTTTGGCAAATACATTTTTTTAAAAATCCACTGAAAATCTGCAAAAAGTTGGATCCTGTTTTGGAAGTGTATATTAACCTAACACAGCTGTGCATTCATTGCGATTGATCAAATTATGTTGCAAATTTTTCAAGCAAGTAGAAATATTGGAAGGCGGTTGGGTTGTTCATATAAAAGTAAATCATCTGGCAATATTCTAGAGGTCAGAGTTCAGAGTGCCTCTGTGACTCTTCCAGAATTTCTGCCAGCTAGTCAAACCAGCTTATATTTTAAAATCCTTCTCCTCCAACCAAACTCCTGTGTCTCATTTGCTAGCAATGCAACTTACAAGGATCTGGATACTTATTTTGGATCTAACTGCACCCTGCCAGGATCACACACGCAGTCCGTTCCAGCACACTCAGCTTTGGCTGTTCACCAGTTCGACGCACGGCTCAGTCTGTGGCCGTACTAGCTGCCTGCTGGCCTTACGTTTGTCCCGTATGTCTTACTTTGTTTTGTTTTCTTTTTTTTCTATCCCATTCACAGAGTAGTCCATTGCCGCCTGGTGACCGTGGGGAGACGTGTCCCAGCCCGGAGAGGGTAAACCGCATGGGTTTGGCGTGCTTGCGTGCAAACACACGAAAACAAAGGGTGTTAAGAAGCAATAGTATCCGATCTTCACACAATTTTTAAAGCCCAAGCTAAACATAATTCAGTTGTATCCATACATATTCATTTACTTTAGATAGCAGATATAACTGACATTGAAAAGCCCTGCCAGCACAATGTAGAAAAGGACCACTGCTCTGTGGATAAATGCAGTGATGTGCATGTCAGACATGTAACTCTATCGGAAAAGCTTATACTCTGCTGATTTGAGAGCTCTGACCTAGCAGGGGTATGTCTGACCTGAAGAGAGACTAGAACTTCTAAAAGAGAGTAAGGCTACATACAGACGTTTGTCATTGGAAAGGATTTTTCACAATTCTTTCCAAAGACAAAAGACTAAAAGATGCATTAACGAGTGCAGTACATACAGCACCATTCTGCTTTATGTAGATGGGAGGGGGGAGAATGACACCACGTGGCACCACGTTGTGCTGTCTCCCCTTCACTTGTATTGTGGTCGTTAGTGAATCCACCAAGACGAATCCATGAACGACATCGGATGAGCTATGTTGCTGTAGGGAAAGATATAGGCTACGTACACACATCAGATGATTCTTGTCTGATAATTGCCTCAGGGTCGAGAATCATCTGACGTGTGTACGTAGCCTATGGGTCTTTCCCTGCAGCATGCTGCCCGACTGTGGCTGCATTTCAAAATATCATATTTTTAATTGAAAAAACTATTTCTGCAGTCACTGGTTGTTGATGCTTCCAGATTCTGTAGTATCTACTATGCCCTGATGAAATGGCACCTTTCAAACTCACTGAAACACATTGGCTTTTTTACCGTATGCATCTTTTAATTAAATTTATTTTGGACATCACAAACCTCCTTTTTGGGGAGCAGGAAATTAAATTGAAAACCTTTTGAGCTGCAACTGTAATTGTTTTCTGCTTTTAACAGAGAGGAAGTAAGATAGGAGCGACTGTTATCCTAAAGCATTAATTTTCCACATTGTCATTATTTTACATACAGTTTAATACAAAAATCAAAGTGATTGCTGTTCATGTTATTACATGCAGGCTGGATTTTTTTATATACAAAATTAGCCTTAAGCCTGAAGGTGAATAGTATTGTAGCTGTCATATAAAATTACCATATTAAAGATGTAAAAGTTTTGTGGATATGCAAGCCTATAATTAACATTTTTATTTTTACACATTATACTAAATAAAAGGTTTATAATTTCTTGAGTATATATTTAAAAATTATAATAATATAGGTAGGCAAACTAGTCATAGAATTTTAATCAAGTAAACCAATGCATACCGACGCTGTTAAATCTGGCCTTGGCTTCAATTACCCTCAAACCCTAACCTTCATTTATCTTAAAAAATAAAATCGTTTTTGATTGTCCCTTCAAACCCCCCCCCCCAACCTATTGCTTTAATGATTTTTTTTCCACTTCTCAGTTCGATCTCGAACCAGCTCGTCGTTCTCCAGTCGACCAGTGGCAGCAATCCATCTTTCTCCGCTCTTCTGAGCGCCCTGCCTCCCCCTCTTATGATGATATTCGACAGGTAGCATGTTTTAGACACGTGTGTGCAAAGCTCTGTGTTTACAGCTAATAGCATGTGCTTGAGTAATCCACTGCTGCTGAATGACTTGAAGGTATTCAGCCTAGTTTCCAAAAGGACTTAAGTAGAAACTGCTGGTTTGTTACCCATCCCCATCCATCTCGGACTCCAATTTGCTATATATGGGAAACTGCCAGTTCTTTTTTAACCTCCTTTAATAGATGAGGCCTTGTGTGTGTAACAAGAATGGCTTATGACTTAATCAACACTACTTTTCAGCCAACATGGTAAAATTATTTTGTATCTGTTTATTCATTGGTATGTAAGGGATCAGGGAAAACTAAGAGTAGGGTGTAAGAATCTTTGTTGACAGCAGAACAGTTTATTGCTTTAATAAATAGATTTTCTATATCCCTGCTAACCACTTTAGGGAGCACTTTTGAACATTGTGCACCTGCTATGCTCATTGTGAGGGGTTCCCACCATCCCACCACCGTTCCTAGGTCTGTACTCCTGGCATATAAGAACTCAACTAAGAATTTGGGGATTTTGCAGCTGGAATCCTCCTGGAAATATGAGAAGCTAGCTGTTAAACATACTGCATATGTAATTCAGATATTATTTTTGGGTTAAACCACCTTTACCATCTGATCAGTAACATTGACAATATTCTGGTCTATAGTAAAGCATAATTTCTTCATGCTTTATTGTGTGAAACCTTGAGACACTTCAATCAATATTTGTATCTAACATTGTATCTAAATCCCCTACAGTACTAAGCTTTGTCCATCTTCAAGGCTGTCAGAATTGCTTCCGTTTTCAAGTGCAATATGCCCAGCCTTTTCCATTACCCTCTCGTAATAAGGATTTTTCCCAACCACCCAGGTTCATATCACATTATTTTTATTTTTTGATTGAGCTTACAACCTTTATATTGTGCTTGTTGCTGGTTTCCCCATTGATGGAGATTGATTATACTTTCTTCCTGACCCTTGGACACCCTTTTACAATGGAATGAAGTAATGAGACACCCCCCTCCCCAACACTTTCTGTGTTTTCCTGTTATGGTAACCCCCCTTTGTATCTTTTACTGGTGTCACTAGGACAAAAAACTATATAATAAGTAATAATAAATGGTGTCTGAATAGAATAAGTAAGGGTCAGACCGTTTATCAAGGTTTTATTGCTGTCTCTGTCTCCACCAGGGAGATTTATCCCTCATTTCATATTGGTGATCATTGTCACCTAGACGAGGAAAATTAAGAACTGTTCCTAACACAAAAGCTAAGGGATTTCATTTCCAATGGGGACACTTGTTCTGGGGTCAACTCTGTCACTTTGGGAGTTTAAGCATCACTTTATTTTGAATTAGAGAGTAGTGAATGTAAAATTGCCCAATAATGCACAGAGAAAAAATGGCAGGTGTTTTAACCCATTCCTACTCAAAAATAAATTTGAGCTGAATTTGGGTTTTTGTTCCATCACATTCCGCTGTGAAGGTTTCCCATATTACCACTCTTTGTCAGTGCAAAATCAGTAATTACTTCCATAACAGCATTGTAAACAGAATTTTTCTTTCGAATATAGTCATAGTGTGTATGCCAGAACAAGGCTGGTGCTGTACGGAGTTGGTTGCTGACGTGATTATTTACAAGAAACACCTACTAACAAATATGGCCTGTTCCCCGGTATGCATTGCTGTCACACATCTCCATAACGCCTCGCTGCTCACTCCTGTTGATTGGATGTGTATGTAATCGTTGAGTTTCCACCTTTCTTGTGTGGCTCATGCCCTCTTCTTCCTCTCTTCCTCATCTCCTTTCTGTCAGAAGTACATAAAGATATATACAGGTGGTGTGAGCTCATTGGCTGAACAGATAGCCAATCAGCTGCAAAAGAAGGAGACCCCCAAGCCTCTGTTTGGGAAAAAAGTGGTAAGCCAGATAAAAAGTATCAATACCCTAACAATTGTTTTATGGCATTTTTATCATTTGTTTTCCTTTAATTTTATTGCATAGAAGAATGTTGTTAAATCTTTCTTTTTTTATTCTGACAGGTCAACTTTATCCACTTCTAGACCAAGTAAGCTGGTCATACAATTTACAATCTGATTGTACAATCACCTTTACATCTACCACCAAATATATAGTTTAGGATCCTTTACCGTGGATTCGGACTGAATCGATTTTTGAGGCTTGTCCTCATATTATCTAGTTTTGATAAGGAGTTTGTATGATCAGCTTATAACGTGTATGGTCAGACTTCTGTACCCGCACAGACGAGTGCAACTCTTAAAGCTCAGTCCACCAGACTAAGAATGACATTTTAGTCTTTAAGGCTACGCACACACGTTCATAATTGTCATTGTAAAAGATCCTTCACAATCCTTTCCAGTGACAAAAGATTGAACAGTGCATGAATGAGCGCTGTACATACAACACCCATCTGCTCTATGGAGAGTGGAGGGGGGAACGAGCAAGTGGTACCCTTTTGCGATCTCTCCCCTTCACTTCCATTACGGTTCGTCATTCGTGAATCTGTTAGGACGGATCCATGAATGACCAGCGCTGTACACACACCAGATTCTCGTCCAACTATTAGCCCTGAGGAGATCATCAGCCGAGAATCATCTGACGTGTGCACGTAACCTATGTCAGTAACAAGCACACAAAGGAGCATTTCTTGCTGTCAGGGATGTGCATGTTAGGGGTTCTGCTCTAAGCCAAAACACACAGCCTAAATGTGTGCAAAAAAATTCTGCTACTTTATGCTTGTAAAACCCACATCATAGGTAGACATTGGTTCCATTTGTATACAATTAATTTAGTTTATAAAAACACCTTAAGACATCTACATTTAACATATAAAGACTATGTCCAGGCATTTCCCAAATTCTTTCCCAAACCTTACTCCCCCTCTTTCGATAATGTCCCAGCATTATTGTTTTATTCCTTGTAGTAAAAAAACTTCCTAGGACTCCCTATGATGCCACCCCTAGACGTGTTAAATTCTTGCTGGGAGCTCAGTTCATCTTGATTTAGCCCACTCCCAAAACTACATCTCCCAAGAGCCATTTCCCCACAAACTGTGTGTTGGTAGGCTTTTACTAGCAATGTTTTGGCAGAAAAGATGTCCCACAGTGTTTTCTGCAAGGTGGAGGTTCTGTGTCTCAGTCCAAGGAAGTATCCCCCCAGTGCTGAGATATTCATTTTAATGTTGACAGCCAAACTCAAGTCAGGAGCCGCTGTCAGACTCTGACAGTCAGGTGGCCTGTCAGTGTGATGCTGACAGGTTCTCATTAAATTATGCAATGATGTGCAATTTTCAGTGAATTTCCTTCCTTATTTGACCCTTATATTCTCTGCTCATATGCAGGCTTCATTCAGGAAGGAGTTCCCCCAAAACATTGGTGGTAGTGACGTCTGTTACTTTTGCCGTCGCCGCGTGTACGTGATGGAACGTCTTAGCGCCGAGGGCAAGTTCTTTCACCGAAGCTGCTTCAAATGTGACTACTGCAACACCACACTGCGTCTGTCTGCCTATGCCTATGATCTGGAGGATGGTAAGGCTTGTGCAGGAGTCTTTCTTTATTACAGGTTGCTCCATTTAGTATGTTGATCCAGGGTTTAAATTTAGTTTTAAATGGACATCAGCAGGTTTATTCTCTTATAGTAGTTTGTGTCCCCCACCTTCGACAAAGAGGTATTTATTGAGAGTGATACTCTATTGTAGCTGATGCCCCAGTTATTTGTCTTTCCATGAAATTCTGTTCTAAAATTAGGAAACGGCAAATATTTTGCTTGAGCAGGTCTGAACAACCCAGCCATAATGCAATATACTATTTCCGGGCACCATTCTCCATGCCAGGGGAGCATGAAACTGCATCCCACCCTTGCCTGATACTAATTCTGAGAACCCGCTTTTATTGATAGCCGCTGGTCTCACAATGACAGTCAAAACGGCCAATCCTGAAAATCACAAACAAAACCCTCCTTTCTGTAGAGAAAAGGAGAGGGAAGACTACAAATAACATTGTGGACTATTGTGTGAAAATAAGTGCAATAAAGAAGTGATAAAGGGTAAAAACTGTTGTGTAATAGAACCACCAATGCATTTTTAACATTTTTGTTAGCATGTCTGCTTATGATTAGAAAACATGAGGAAAGTATTATCAAGTTAACATTGCACACTGGCAATTCCACATTTGGCCTGGACAAACACATATTGAGGGGGTTAGCCCCATTACCTTCATAGTAAAGGCCCCGACCTTGTACTAGATTGTAGCAAGGCATAAAAGGCTTTTGCAGGTGAAATGTCTTGGCATTTGTATCTCACTCTCAATGGACAAACCCTAAGGTCTTGGCCTCTCAAATGTCCGTCTTGTTGAACCTTTATGACTATAAATATAGCTGGACAGCAATTCTGCTAAGCAGATTAGCTGATGAGAACACCATATAGAAGAGCTAGGTCTCTCTGCAGGATTTACTGGCAAAGGGGCCTAAGCTGTGGTCACCAAGAGTAACTTCATGGTTTGCATTGGCCCTTGACTCGCTAAGTCCTATTGTGCAGATGAATTGCGTTTCCTGTTCTGCAGTGGACATTGATTTTACTTGTTGCTTGGCCTTTAATTTATGACTGCACACAAATTGTCTATCTAGTCCTATTCCAGATTCTTACTGGCAGTTTAACCTGCTCCCACCCTTCCTGACCTTGCTGTGTTTGTATGACAGAACTGTGATGGGCACAGAATGGGTGTTTTGGCAGTGCCAGGGTTAAAAGCTTGCTGTTCCTCCTCCGTTACTGTAGTGCTGGATGTGACATTGGGCATCTTTTGTCCCTCACACACTGTCACATTGTTACTGGTAGACATTTGCCTTCTGTTTTCCAACCCCACAGCAAAGTGTCACAGCTGATCAGCCGCCCAAGAACTCTGTGTCTGCACAAATACGTTTCAATTCTCAAAGCTAATTTTTATTTTTGTAGGAAAATTTTATTGCAAACCGCACTACTGCTACCGGCGCTCCGGCTACAGCCACAGGAAGAGAGCAGCGGCACCTGCACTTGCAAACAAGGTGAGCACAGCTTGACAGAGAGGTCCCATCCTGTGGTAGTATTCTAATTCGAGGACTCTTGCTTTATGTAGCAACATATTCTGTCATTCCAGGGATATGAAATGACTTATCACACCATCGTAAGGGATACGTTTTCAAAATTCTGTGTTTTTTACTTTTATAAGATGTTTGCTTTGAATGCGTTTTCGGGTGATCTGCACTAAATGAAGTGTGGTAGGGTTAGAAGCTCAGTAGGGTCCTGTTGTCTATTTCTGCATACCCTTTATTCGCTTAGATAGTCAAAAGAACAGAATGAAAAGAAAGTGTACTTTCCAAACCCCCCAAAAAATGCATGTAGGTAGCAAAAGACCAGCTACTAGTATTGCAGATAGCCTTTCCGCAGTTGATCTTTACTCTGTTACGGACTTACCATTGTTCTGTACTGTGTCTCTCTGGGTGTGTCTGTCATAGTAGAGGAGCTTGGTAGAGAAGGAACAGCTCCATGAAACAGGTAAAGCAAAGACGTATTTTGACACAATTTAACCATGGCCTAGTCTTATGTTAGTGGTCAGACCTGGGGACACCTATTGGCTGTCTTGGGTCAGTAAAGGAGCAATCAATCATCCAGGATGTTTTTCCCATTCCAGTCTGTGCTGTTCCTCAAGTTAGTCCTTGAAGTGCCTTTCTTTAGGAACATGCCTTGCAGCTGTTTATGGCTTATTTATATAATGTGTCTCTCTAATCAGTCTATACAAAATGTATCCAGTCAGGCAGACCCTTATATCACATTAGTTCTAAATAAAATTGTACAATCAGTTTGAAATGTGCTTGACCAGTTTAAAGATTGTACAGTCAAATTGTAAGATTTGTTTCAACTTTAGTGCATTGTGATAACAAATACATTTGTCTTTCTGGCACCACAGGAAATAAAAGGAACAGCAAAAGATACCCCGGATGCTGAAGAGCCTGGACGAGCTCCTGTGTCCCCCGTGTCTGCTGTGGAGAAGACCCCAGGTACCCGCCCCTCCTTCCTGCGGCGTGCAATGAGCCTGTGTTCCTTGGCGCGGCGGCTGCCAAATGCAGCGTCCTCCGTAAAACGCCTGATCACCCAAGACCCACTGGACTGTTTTTTCATGTGTCAGCTGATTGTGTTTGGTCTACCCTTCCTGTATGTCCAGTCTGAGATCTTATTGCAGATTCTGGGGGAATTTCCCTGGTCCCCCACCGCCTGAGATCCAAGAGAGCCGAAATATTCTATGGATGTATGATTTATTTGATAGATAAATGATTGTAGCATGTGCGCTGACCCCGCTAAGACCTCATAGGGTATAACCCGCTCTGTGACGTAGAGTAGTGCGCAGAATATATTGTATTATCTTGCTTTGTTGTGTTTGTCATACCATACATCCTTCAGGTCATTTAAACAGAGGAGAGTTGGCCATTTTGTAGGCTGTAGCATTTCTGAAAATGCAGCCCAGACACTTTGTCTCTAATAAGGACAAAATGATGGGGGTCTGCATTTAGCCAGCCCTAGGAATGTAGGGTTTTGTCAGAAATTGTTACTCTGCCTTGAATTGGTCAAAGTGAGATCACTGTGGGTGTGCTTCCTGTGGAGATGACGAAATGACCACCTTTTTGTTATTCCAAAAACCAAAATCCAGCTCCAGCCCCTGGATGGAAGGGGACATTTAGGTGGACCAGATGCAGTGCCCAATGTGTGGTATGCACAACTAGTTAGTAAGGTTTCCCCCTTTCCCCATTAACTGTCAAAGACGTTTCAACAATCAAAAAATCTGATATGATGGGGGCATAGGAGAAATGAAGCGTTGCTCTTTCCCCATCCAGTCTTTCTTTATTAAACCTACCAAATGATTAGATTGTAGAAATACATTTTGTTTTCGGGTTACTAAACTAGATCCATATTCCTCAGGGGAGACCAATGTAGTGAAAACCATTTATTGTTTGCCAGTTGCTTTTATATTACTTTTTTTTTTAATGCGTAAAGTAATTTTAACTGGATTTGTGTTTTAGGAGGTTTGTTTATGTGTATGCTGCAGTCAGATTTGAACTCAAACAGATTGGGCCAATGCACTGAACACTATATACAAACTTTTTTAGTTGACACTTTCTTTTTATGTCATTTTAATGCTGGATCTGCTTTTTTTGTACAGTAAGTTTTTTTTAAAGCAGTGTTAGAAATTAGGCAGAGCACTAATATTTTATATTTTATTTACCGTAGAAAGCATTCATACAATTCATACAGATGTGCACTTGGCTTAGAGACATTTTTGTCTGGTGGTTTTAAGTGGCGGCTCTGAGCCTGCGCTGAACGGGAAAAAGAGAATATCTGAGTTTCTTCTGTATATTTTGGACTTTTATTATTGTTGGACATTAGTTGAAAAGGCCCATGAGAATATTACTTGTTTCCTAATGTCTATTATTATTACTATTTACTACTATTATTACTATTGCCTGCCCTGTAAATCCTAATCTGATTTGTAAATGGGGGCCAATATTGCCACTTAGTTCTGGTGCGTTGATAAAACAGGCCGACGGGGTGCTGTGTTGTTTGAAAGCTTCTGGGGACGTTGATTATACCTAATATATACTTAACAAGAAACAAACACTAAGCCTGGGCCACATTTAATACTTTAGTATCCTGGACAAGGTGGGCATTAAATATAGTTCGAAGGGATGGTGACATCCCTGTCATGCTGCCAAAGGTGAACTAATGCTTTAATATTTGATAATTCACAGTTGTCGCCCCCTTGTCACAGGTGAGTATTCCACTTTTTTGAGGGCCACTTTATTGTTGTCAGAATTGTCTTTTGAGTGTATGAAAGTATTCTCATCAGTGTTGATGGTTTTGTCTTATCACTTTCACTAGGGTGAGTATGGGGTGCTGCCGGTGGCTTTAATGTTGATTTAATATTGGATATATCCCCAGTTACACAGGGTCAGTTTTCTCTGCTGGGGTTCTTTAGGAGAGGTGCAGAGTGCACAAAATGGTGATTTGCTGTATTTTTTCACACTAAGCACTTTGAATTGGAAAAAGTATTTATTTTTTTAACATACTTGGTGAATTGTGGTGTTTATGTTCTTGCATTGCTGCTAAAGCTGGTCGATATTTTGTCTGTTCCACCTTCACTGCATCCAATGAGAGGTCGGTTTTAAAACCTTTTTGTGCAGTGAAGCATATAGACAAGTGAGGCCATCCTTTCCTCATTGTGGCTGGAACTCTTCTCAGTGGTACATAATACTAAGTAATTCTTATATAACCTGTACACATGGCTGGGAGATTGTTAAAAGTTTGCAACCTGTCAGTGTACTCTCTTGTGTGTCACTTGTTACTACAGGCTCAATAAGTGTTATAAAGCATTACATAGTAGACAAATGACTGCCATGGTGATCCAGTTGACCGGAACACTTTTAAGGTCATTGTGGTCATTTATACATTTAGAGTAGTAGCTTGTAGCTGTATTTTGCATTTGTGTCTCAGGGTGATGCTTGTGTTGCAGCGTGCGGTTGCAATAAACCCAGTGTAAGTGCAGATCTCCTGCTGTTCCCATTTAATGGTGTGACTTAATAGCTAGCAACGTGTAGCAATAATAAATAAATCCTCTTTGCTGCTTTGTTCAGGTACTTCATTGTAATAACTGTGACAAAAAACTACCCCTTTTTGGGTTTCAAGAAGCAGATATTTTCATAGTCATATCACCAATTCATTAAATTTCATTTATCTCCTACACTTTGCTCTGTGTTCGTGAAACCTGTCAGTCCACGGCATCGGTTTGCAGCAATGTAATAAGTTACGCTTCTGTCTAGCTTGGTACACAGCCAGCGGTTTCACTATTTATATGTAACTGGTGTTGCTTTCTGTTTGTTCAACCCTTATCTACAGCAGTTTCTTCACTTTTTTTCTGTTATGTTGGTATCATTTTATTTTGTTGTGTTGCTTTGTCTAATGTATGTGGCCCATCCATACAATCATATCAAAGTGGGATGTTAAGTAAAAAGGCCTTGAGCCCAATACATAGCCAATACCCCACATCATTATGTCGGCATTCACAATGTATACCTAGTGTTATCATAGTAATATCCAACATCATATGCCATTTTAGGCTGACTTGTAGCATGCTTCCATATGACGGATATGTGCTTGAAATTATCATCATGCAAGCCTCAGTAGAAAGCTTCCTCATTTGCTGAAGCCATTTATCTATACCTGTAAAAATAAAGTACTGTCCTTATAGTGCTACCTAGTTTTTGCTGAGATCAACTACAAGTGATTAGTAAATAAAATCCCAAGCAACACTTTTTCTGTTTTGGATGTAGTAGGGAGAAGTTGGAGGCTTTAAAATCCAAAAGATCCATAATCCAAGACAAGTGTTGTCTAGAGTTGGGCTTTAAAGTTAGATGTGCATTAGGCTTGCCTAGAAGCATAAGTTAAGTTTTGGCCCCGATAGGCCTATGTTGTGTCATCCAATACAGTAATGTCATCTTCCTGTCCGTGTCCCTCTCTCTTGCACTCTCTTGTTTCTGTCATACTCTGTAATGGTTTGTTTGCCACTTTCACTGTTGCACTTTTTACGTTAATAAATTTTGACTTTTAATTTTTTCCCTGGCTTGTGACTTATTCTTTAATTCTAGTTGTGGGAGGGATGGGAGGGTTTACCACTGAAAAATCGCAAGGAAAGTCTTGCTTTGTGCAGACGCTACAACAGTAGTCTGTAGGGCATCAGGTGCAGGAGGCATTTACAAGAAGCTTTATCCAAGCCCTACCCTTTTCTTTCTGTTCCCATTTGAGAATTTTCCCCTTATTTCCTGTCTTGGTGATACAATAGGAAAAAAGGACATCTCCTCTCAGTTGCCACTGGAACAGTTCTTGCTGGTGGTTTTGCCCTCCTTTAACATTTTGTATTTCCTATCACTTTATGTGGCTTCAAAATGATCACCAGAATAAATAAACAGTCCCTGGAGGGGATGTAAACATCAATAAGAAATGGAAGGGGATTCTAATCATTCCCCACCCTATGCAAAACAAAAAGTAACTTTGATTAAACACTTGTATGCAAGCTTTTGCAACACTTAATAATGCCAGTGTATACAGGGCTGCGATTTATTCATCGTACTTGTACAGGCTTTGATATCTCTTGGTGATGTAAAGCTCCAGCAAAATCTTCCCATATTCCAGTTATGTATTAATTTTAAATCTTTACATTGTAGTCCCAGTATTTGAGATCTTCACTTCCCTTTTTCCAGTGGTACTGAAAGCTGATCTTGTATTTCATGCCTTGGACAACAGCAGGAGAGGATTTTAGCTCATAGGAGGAGGAGAACCCAGTAAAATAGCGGGAAGATTCTTTTGGATAGTCCACTGAGCAGCTTGGAAGATACAGGGTCACTCTACCCATTTAGCATCTCCAGGACACAAGACTGGCTGTACAGAACTAAATCCTTTGGTGTAGGATCTAGCCATAATATTTTGTAGCCACAGTTGACTATTTTGCAAATTTAAAAAAAAAAATCCTCAATATAAAATTTGATGCCTCTCCCTCAAAGTGTTCTCATGTCTGTTCTGTGTGTACTGAATAATTTGTTGTGGGCTTTGCTGTATGCTTTATTCAATATATGAACGGTGTACCTGTCTTGTGTTTTTCTCCCTTGTGATGTCCTGAATTTTATAGCAATATATCACCACATTCGGCTGTTCTTCATAAAGGGGAGTCACAGATTTTTGACAAGCTCACTAAGAGCAATTTGCATTGACAGGTCCCATGCAGTCACCATGACATGCAGACAACAAATAACACTGGTCCTTGATTAGCTAATGATGTCCATTATGGAGATCTAAAGTTACCCTCAGTCACTCTTTATTATGCATTTTAAATAATCCTTTAGAGTCTCTGACAATGATTCCATTTCTGTTCATCCCTTCCTGTCTTTGACAACCTGATTCATGCAAAGGCATTATCAAGACATGAACTGAGGCTAAATGCCTGTCACAGAAAGACAACAAATGTAACTTAACTTTAGCACCTAACTCTATCTAAAACAAAAATCATATGAACTGTGTCCAATTTTGAACAGAACTGGGGAAGGATGGAATGGTATTGCTGTGCTTCTGTTGGGGTATTTCCTTTCACTTCCTGTCCTAAGGTGCTCCAAATTCTAAATGTAAAGTTAGGGCTTAAGATCAACATCAGGGTCTATTCTACACCCATCACTGTAGAAGCAGCTGTATTATATAAATGTAGCCTTTATTATTCCTAGACTTGTGTAGGTTTTTTCTGGCATTCTCTGACAAGTTTCCCCCTATTTATTCAAAAATAAAAATGACCAATAGCAATTTTAGTGCGCTTCAGGAAAAGTCAATAAGTGTTTGTATCTGTTATAAATAATCCAGAATGATTAGACTGTTCCTATGCATACCAACAATTCAAAAACATGAAGTCATAAAAAAAAGCATATATATATATATATATATATATATATATATATATATATATATATATAGTCCAATACATATCCTTTGGTTTTGTGTACATCTAGCAGCAACCCTCCCTCCTCCTACAATGGTGAATAGGATCCGTAACATTTTTTCATGTAGGAATACCTTTCCTGCATGTCTAAGTAACATGCAAATTACTTAAATGAACTTTTGCGTATTTTTATGCCCAGTACTTTAAAAATGTATCTAATTGTATTTGATATTTACAATAATTTACAGCCAGTGGTTAATAAAGCACACGTAAGAAGGTAAGAACATGAGTTTCTTACAGGTTCCAATAATTGCTTCTTCTGTGATATTGACCTGGACGGCAGGGGAGATTAGATAATGCAGAGGTACATCGAACCACTTGGCTTCAATCACATTTACACCTTAGCATGCTGGCATTAAAGTGCCCTGTGTTATCACAAATCATGTTAGAATGCTTCAAAAATATTATTTTATTACCTCGACCAAAAAAAATACATCATAGTAGAAAAAACTAAAAGATTACCTGAAGCCAATTTTTTAAAATTTTATCTTGGAGTTGGAAAGGTAACAAAAACCGTATTAGTTTATATTTTTTACTGTTCGTTTTACCTAGAGTACAGAATGGTTTAAACCCTCAGTTAAAATATTTTCCATAACAGGGTTTGACCAAACACAAAGTCATGTGATGGTATTAACGGTGCAAGTCTATACCATCTATTAGTAGCAACCCTTATTTTATTACACCACACCTTAGGATTTAGGCACTGCAGCAAGAAACATTATGTAACAAAATTAAAGCATTCCTTTTACAACTAAATAACTTATAGCATCTTGCAATCATACAGTGATTTATCTAGTTAAATTCTACACATTGCAAATTTCCCTTCTTAAAAATTTATATATATTTTTTCAAAAATGGTTACTGAACATTTGAAATGTCTTCAATTATTAAAAAAAATAATTATTAATAATTATTTAAAGATTTATGTGTTGCAGCAGTGGGTTGCTATCAAGAATTTTATCTCCTATGCCCTTAAATTTAGAGAAATTCGCTAAAAATGTTATTGGTTGACTATTTTACTGATTTGTATAGTTGAGAATTTCTGACTCATATAGTTTGGCGTTAGAAGCTCACCTCTCGTGGTGTCTTGCAGGTCCAAGCCTAAACGGTGTTGAGGATCACAGTTTGGCCAAAAGGCTTCGAGCCACTCCAGAGCGCATTGAGCTGGAGAACTATCGGGTGTCTATGCAGAAAGAGGAGCTGGAGGAAGTACCAGAGGAGACATTGGCAGAGCACAATCTGAGCAGCCTTCTTGATAAGGGTGTAGAAGACGAGGAGGAAGCCGCCAGCAGGTAAGGAGTCAGAAAATAGGCAATGTAGTGACTGTAAAACATCATTATTCAATGACATGAACTTTCACACAGTAGTTGGTGTATCTGCCCTGCTACAATGTCATAATAAGAGTAATATCGTTTTTTCAAGTAAAGCCCCAATTTGTTCATTTGACATTCTGAAGCAGTGTCATCACTTGGCTTAGTAGTGACTGCAGATACCAGATTTGTAAATTCTGGAGAGGGTTATGAAAACCACTGGAGTCCTAAGGGATGGATTTTAAGAAAAGCTGATCTTTATTACAGAGGGAATATCACCATCCCTGTGTGTGTTGTAATAACTTTGTGTATGATTTTATCATTATGTAGCAATTTTTGCTGTTGGCATAATCACATCATCTATAATTATAATAATAATATCTGCAATGTAGATTAACATTCTTTCAGCAAGGGGAGCTCTGCCTGGGAAGAGTAACACAATTTGTGCACATTTGGTTTGAAGTAACATTGTCATCACCCTCAAACATTCCTGAAATCATTAAACTGTAAGACAAAAAATTCATACATCCATAATCCTATGTTTACTATCTGCTCTTCATTGAAGTTCTATAGCCTTTAATCTAAATTTTTAGAATTTAGCACATTATTATTATTCAACAGGATTTATATAGCACTAACATATTGCGCAGCGCTGTACAATAAATAGGGGTTGTAAATGACAGACAGATACAGACAGTAACACAGGAGGAGAGGACCCTGCCCCGAAGAGCTTACAATCTAGTAGGTGGGGGAAGTCTCACACAATAGGAGGGCAGGTAATGATTGGTGGGAAGTAGTGAGGGTTTTAAAAGACAGAAGAAGATGGGTAGGCAAGTTTGAAAAAATGGGTTTTTAGTGCTCTTCTAAATGAGCAGAAAGTAGGAGCAAACCGAATAGGACGAGGAAGAGTGATCCTGAGAGTTGGGGCAGCTTTAGAAAAGTCTTTAAATGGTATGTGTGACGAGGTTATGAGTGAGGAAGTCAGTTGTAGGTCATTGGAGGAGCAGAGAGAGCAGCTAGGGGAGTATTTTTCCATCAGGTCAGAAAGGTAAGCGGGACAAGAACTGTGGAGAGATTTGAAGGGAGCTTGAATTTGATTCTAAGGTGAAGTTGAAGCAAATGAAAAGAACTACAAAGAGGGGCAGCAGAAGAGGAACGGTGGGAAGGATGGATGAGTCTGGCTGCAGCATTCATAATAGATTTTGGAGGAGAGAGTCGGGTTAGTGGAATACCAGAGAGGAGGATGTTTCAGTAGTCCAGACGAGAGATGATAAGAGCGTGTACAAGGAGTTTTGTGGTCTCTGGGGGACAGGTGGAACTGTTGGATGACTTTGTCCCCCAATGTGTGAGTGTTTCATTCTCCATCCCTTACATTAATTACTACAGGACTCAACAGTGATTTAAGGGTTAGTGGAAGGAACCACAGTGTGCTACAAAGAACACAAATCCCACCTAACCAAATGTGTTGAATTCTGAGGTTTGATAAAAAGGTGATTGAGGCACCAGCAGAGTAGAGATAGTTTTAATACCTCTTCTGTGACCGGGAATTACTTTGGGAAATTATTGGAGAGGATAAGAGTTTATCTTAAAAAGGGAGTATTTTCCTTTGATAGCTGCAGAGATGTTAACATGTCCTGTGGATCTCTTCTGTATGTGCTGTCTTAGCAGCTCCGAGTCAGAGATGGAGGAAGATGAAGAGCAACTGCCCACCTCCGATCTTGGGGGCGTACCGTGGAAGGAGGCAGTAAAGATTCATGCCAAGTTGAAGGGGAAGAGAGATGGTGAGATGGAGGCTGAGGGAGCTTTGGAGGGTGAAGATAGTGAAGAGCAGGGGGAAGAAGAAGAAGAGGAGGAATCTGAAGAAGAGGAGGAGGAGCCATCCAGTGAAGGTTGGTTACACATCTTACAACTATGTACCCCAACTGATCTTAATGTGCACATGTTATATATAACCTTGTGTAAGCGCCAACAAAGACAAGCTCAGAGCTGTTTTGGGTCACATGTACTGAAACGTGTGTCTTGGTTCATATGACCAGCAGCAACTCTGTCACTGGCTTCCAGCTTTAGAAAAGTGTTAACTTTGTCTAACAAAGTTGCTGCTACAGTTGCCCATCACATGATCCAGAAATAATGCAGGTTTTTTTTTCTTTATTAAGTAAATATCTACTTATTATGTTGTGCATTTAATGTTAGATATACAAATAAAGATGTGTCGAAATAATGAATATAAATAACAATGATCTGAGGGTCAGCTGAAGTCTTCCCCCGATGGAGAGGAGTGCAAAGATTTTATTACTATCACTTTTTTCACATTCAGCCTTCAGTATTATTCCTGTTCTCTCTCTCTCTCTTTCTTTCTGTCTCATTGTCTCTGGGGCCGGGTGGGGTGTTTGCCTGGTGCCCTCTTGTGTAGAGGGCGAGTATTGTCCCTGGGAGAGGGAGCTCCAACAGGGTCTCTGGCTCCACCGTATAACTGATGAAGACACAGTTGGTAATTTTAAAGGTATAGCGGCCACAACTTCCTGCTTCACCAACAGAAATAAATTAACAGGCAACAGTTCTTACACCACTGAAACAGACTCATCCACACCAGCTCAGGAACTACACTTTTATTTTTATTTAGAGGGAAATATTTATGAAAAAATATTCCCATTAGAAATTCACTGTTAATTTTTGGCATGGGGGAATCATGTTGGGTTGTATTATTTCGTTTTCAGTTATATCTTTAAGGGAATCTCTGCATTAATCACACAACCATTTCTCAGTGGTGTGGGACCTGTTGGATAACTGCATGAATTGTTGGTGCTGCAGTTTGGAATTCATTTTTCCTGCATGGGTTGATTCCTAGAGCAAGCTCAAAAATCCCTTATGGCAAAGGATTATGACTCCTATTTTAATTTTAAAATCCTGGGCCTTTTCTATATCTAATAAAGGCAGAGACCAGAGAAGTCCCCTGATCCTTTTACAGTCACCCTTGGAGTATTCTAATGCATGATGTAACCTATAGCTTTGCCTTTTTTGTTTTTTCTTAACTCTTGACATTGCTAAAGGTGCAATCAGACCTAAATCTTTTTGGGGTTTCCCCAATTCATTCCATCTGTTCAGGGGCTGCATACAGCTGCAAAGTTTTTACCAGCTGTAACTTGTTATTAACTGAGTAGGACTGCAGCCAAAAGATTCGACTTTTGCAGTCAGCGGTTGACTTTTTATTTACTTTTTTTTTTTTACTTTGTCTATAAATCATTTTACACTTTTACTTACTGTTAGCAACCACAAAGGTAACATTATTTGGTTTTTTGTGTCTGGCAGCATTGCATATTTTTAGTTTCCCATGTCAGTTGATAGGACAGCATATGCAAGCATAGATCATAGATCTAGGAACCCCACCCATGCAGTAGTCGTGAATAGGGACTCAGAAACCCAAACTGTCTGTATTGCACCTTTTTTTAATTTTTTTTTTTATTTTGCAACAGCTCAGCAGCAGGAAATTTGCAAAACAATCTTCTGATGACAAGGTGCACAATGTTTACGCAGATGTCTGCACCTTGTAGTCAGATAAGCCTTCTATCCTTTCTTTTTACCCTCCTAATAACAGTAAGGCATGATTTTGTATTTGCTGTGATCGCTGCTACATATATTTTATCCTACTAATCAATAAGAACTTAGAGGACATTTCAAAATGAACTGTATTTACATTAAAAATTCAGTCCATCTAGATCTTTAAAGAATTTGTCTATAGACTAGATGCATTATAGAGGGTAAAATCACCACATTTATTAGTCATTTTGGCATTATGCCTGTTTAGCTGTGTTAAAAAAAATAACAGCTTATTGACGGGGACCTTGTGTGCTAGTAAAGTTCAGTCTTTTAGGCTTATGAAGGAGGCATACAGTATTATTCTCCAATAACATGTATAAAATACATTCAATCCATATATAATTTTAAGGGAAAGGTTTTTTATTGAACAAATATTTTGGTGATAGAATCTGTTTTGAACTTGATTCTATCTTGAAAGCTATTTTTATAGCTGACTTGAAAGCTATTTTTTTTTATGAAGTGAATTTCAATGAAATTCTACTGCTTTGAACTACAAGTCCTATCATCTTTTGGCAGCTTGAACATTGCCCTGCTTAAACTTTTAGTTCTGCAACAGCTGGTAAAAGAAATTTTTTCAGGGGCGGCTTTCTGCTTTCTGCTAATCTGATTAACTCTACGCTGCACTCTTGCCCCTTGGTGTTGTTTTGATCTCACTGTACTTTTATTCCTCCTGCCTTTATTCGGCTGTAACTGTCCTATTTCTGCCCTGTCTCTGTTATCCTCCATATCTCTGTCAAACCTCTGCCTCCCTCCAGCTGGGAACCTCAAACTGCAGCAGACGCTGTCCCCAGTGGACCCTATGGAGATAAAGGCCGATGTTCACTGGACTCACGTCCACAAGGTTAATGAAGAGCAGGAAGGGGAAGAAGTGGGTGTGTCCTCTCCATCCAAAGGTAACCCCACCTTCCTTCCTATTGAATAACTGCATTCATAATGTGCTGGGTATTTAACAATATATTTTAAAGCAGTGGTTGCCCACCTTTTCAGGCCTACAGACCACTAAATGCACTCACTCCAGACTGTGCATGCACAGGAAACTTCCCTCAGAGGGACATCATAATGCTGGAACCTGCTGACTCTCCCATCGCAGGTTGAGTCCAGAGAAAAAAACCTGCACACCCTCCTGAGTCTGCAATCCGTACGGGTGACGTGGTCCGCGTCTGTGGCCTGTGCGCCCCATAAGCGGGGTCCTGGGGCGCACCGGTCACAGCCGTGGACCACCAAAGTTTTCCCACGGACCACAGGTTGGCGACCGCTGTTTTAAAACGATCACTAGGTGGAAATTTGTTACAAGGTGGAAACATTCACAATATGGACTGGTTTTGCGGTTTCAAATGCAAACACTTCTACTGAATGATTTCCAATTTCTGTTTTAATTTTAACCCACTTAACTATATTTAAAGCACAACTCGTCCAACAAGAGTCAGTACTCAGTACTTTGTAAGAGATATTTATGACCTGACTTGCTTTCTTAGGTCTGTGCAGGCTTTTGAAATTTCAGGTAAGGAATTTAAAACTTTTTCAGGCCAACAGAAAAAAAACAACGTTGAAATACAAATTTAAAAGCTGTTATAACCTGCCAAAATGTTTGTTTTCTGTATATACAGCACTGGGTTTTACAAAGCTTTGTTACCCAGTACAACCTTGCCTGACAGGGCAGGAGACCTGACTTTTCAGGGTTCTGCTTCAGTTTAGTAATGGCAGCCAATGACTGATCAGTGAAGTATTGATACTCCTCCTGCCCAGGCTTAACTTGGGTGTACTTAGTCTTTACAGATTCAACTTAGTAAAAAAATTGGTACTTACACTGTTTATGGTGCAATATTGAATTATATAATAACGGATTACAGAACTGCATTTATTTTTGACCTGCTTTAAACATTAATTGACACATGGGTGTGTGGGCTAACCTTTCCCCTGCTATGACAAGCCACATTTGATCTCTGTGTGTAAAGTAGGGAGTACTTTAAAAGCCTGTACAAGCATAAGAGAGCCTAGCAGGTCATCATGCTGTCTAATATCAGGAAGGGGTATGGTTTATGTTCATTATATTCTGGTTGATTCTTCTATTACCTCTGGTTGCCAAGTAAAATACATTTGATAAAATGTTTGTGTTTGGAGGTCAGAAGTTGGTCATTTGAACTATTTAAAGTGTACCTGTCACATATCTGAAATGGAGGCTTTGGTTGCACCAATACAATATAGTCACATGAATTTCCTGGTAATCAGCAGTAGAGCTTGCAATGTTGAAGGTTCCTAGGTTGCTAGTAGGCTGCATACAAAGTGGCCATATAACTGGTACACTTTACACTTGTATTTTATTAACAATTGAAATTTTTTTGCAGGTTCTCTTTCCTTGAGTTTCCAACAGCAAGGCTATTGTTTAAATCTAAAACAAAAAACAGTTACAATGGCTCCAGCCAAATGCCAGGGAAAGAAACAAATCCCTCCTGTGCTCTGATTCAATTTGCAGCATTTATTTATTTATTATCAATTTTGATTGACTCCTTGTTGTTCCTCTATCGTAGCGCTCAAGCTCCCATCCCAACGCCATGACCCTGTTAGAGCGTGGCTGGAGTCCGTGTCTGGAGGTAGATGGGGGTCACCTAGACCCCTCTGAAGAACTTTGTGCTTGCGGCTGTAGGCCTGTTCTGCCCTGTGCATGCACGCTATGCGCTGGCTGTGGCTTGTGTGGCGCACAATCTGTCCTTATACACTTGCGTTTTTTCTCTGCTTACACAAAAGAGGAACATATACGGCTTATATATGAGCGAGGTTAATGAATTCATGTAGAGGGTTCAGTTAGCGGTAAGGTTAGGTGTTGGTGGTCAGGTAAAGATGAATATATTTTATGGTATGTGTGGGCAGAGATTTAAGTGTTAGGGTTCTGGTATTTCTCAGAGATAAACTTAAAAGTATTAGGGTGTAGTTAGGGGAAGAAAGATAGGTTCAGGTAGGATGACAGTTGAAGCAGGGGGGAATTAGGCATTATGGTTCACGAAAGAAGGAAGGTTAAGTGTTACAGGTCAGGACAGTGTTAGGTTTCATGTAGTGGAGGGTTATATATTCGGGATCGGGTTTTTAGGGATAGCTTAGAGGTGACTGAGTCTTACCCAGTGTTAATACATTGACATGTTTACTCCCCTGAATTTAAACACTAAGAATTACTGCAACAGGTTCTTGACCCTAGAAACCAATACTATCATCCCCTAGTATGGCCAATGGTGACTTAAAACCCCAGCAGTGCTATGTAACAGAAATCTCGCTTACACCGATGCAGTGTGCTTAGGCGCGTAGGGTTCTTTGCGACTTTTGGAATTGGGCACATGCACGATGTTGAAGATGTTTCTGTGTTAATGTACAACACTATGTATAAATTTAAAGAATCTTTGCCCCTGTTGGTGTTCTGTGTACAGCCATGTAACAGCTGAGCCATTTGCAGAACTGTCTAACTTATTACTGTGTTGCTTTGTGTAATGTTAAATTTGTTTGTTGCCTTTCCTCTGGATAGGATTAACCATTGGGGTTTGTGAATAGTTTTACCTCTTCTCTGCAAGTAGGGGGTGCTAAACAATTCATCTAAGACCGCATTTTCATTACAACACCATAACAGAGCAACACTGTGACCATGATTGTTGTAAACAAATTACAGTAGAACCCCGGTTATCCAGAACTCAGATAAGCAGAAAATTCAGATAACCGGCACCTGACAGCTACGTTTCTTGATTGTTCCTGCAGCCCTAGCAGCCAGAGCTTTGGCATGTGTTCTGCATCCAAGAATACATACCACAGCTCCGCTAGGTCTGCAGGAGCAATCGGGAGCAGAGCAAAGCTCTGCTGATTGCTCCGCTCAATGATTGGCTGAGAAAAGGGAAACTGTAATGACACTCAAGCCTCATCAAGGTTTCCCTTTTTTCAGCCACTCAGGACTAGAGGTGAATTAAACAAGTCTCCCCATTCAAGTCTAGTGCGGAATTGCTGAGAAACCTCAGTTTCAGAGTAACCTTAGTTAACAGTAATCTACACTTATCTGTAATCTGCCATTCCCTGTGGGTGCCAGATAACCAAGGTTCTACTGTAATAATATGTCTCGTGGATCCTAACCTGTTGCAATTCAGCTAAATAAGTAGCATATTTGTAGCAATTTAAAGGTGCCCTCATCAGAGTAATCTGTGTCAGACATTTATGAACATAGCAACATTTTACACAGGCACCAGGATTTATTTTCTTAAATTATCTAATGAGCCAGCATTTTTTTTCAGGAAGTAGCCAGTTACACTAAATTATGCCTTAAGGTGCTATCTGCTTGGAGGCAAAGCAGATATTATCAAGGAAAATACTAAAATCTCTGTGAGAGTTAGTAAATACCTGGAAGGGTCACATTGACACATTACTGACAGGTCAACATTTACAGTATATTTTATGATGCCCCAACACAGCAGTGCTTAGGCAACTTCAATCAAAATTTCTATATGTTCAAGACAACCTTGTCATTAAGTTCTTGTCAAAGTTTTGGTAGCAGGTTGCCTTTTTCTGTTTGTAATTTGCAATTAATTTCCTTGAATCCGATTGGGTTGAGTCAATTTGGACGCTTAGCAGTGTTCTCCTAAAATCACTACATTGTTAGCAGCCCCCCTGGTGGCAGAGAGGTGGTAGTGCTTACATGCTGACTAATGCTTTATAGCACAATCTATGATTAGTAAATAACTAACCCTGAATTTAGTGGGTTGTATCCAGCTTGGGTATGAGTACTGCACTGTGTCCATTCATCCTCTCATATTCTTATCCTCATCTTCCTATGTCTCTGTCATTTCATCTGTTCTCTGCTTTCTCTTCCTGGGTGCTCTCTCCTTTATCTCCCTCCCTCCTCCCTCAGCTCTGTGTGAAGATGAAGACGCTGAGGCTGAGGTTCTTGGGTCAGGTCTTGTTGAAGCTGACGCAGGAGGTGACGGGGACACATCTGCTGATCTTGGTGACGGTATGTAGGCCTCTGTGCTTGGTGATTGGGCTATAGATGATGCAGAAAGAGAAATTATTACTATAAAAGTAGAACACTCTTTTCCTTCCTTCACTGTTCTGCATATTAGGTTTCAAACAGATAATTTTATATATAAGAGATACCAAAGTTCAAGCAATAGGTGTGTTTGGGACAGCTCTCTCAGGTAAGCAAAAGTGGTTCCTATATCAGCAGATTCTTGAACAAAAGTATTGGCTATAACCAGTCTTTACAGCAGTACCTGGATGAGAAAACCTGCTGTAGGTTAGTCAGGCAGCACAAAATTAGGATTCTCAAACTGATTTGTAAATTTTGATGCAGGTATCTCATTTTAATAGGCAGCAGCACTAGGTATCCCCAATAATCTAAATTTTTCATCAATCAGATGATGACATCCCATCAGATGCAGAAGCAGAGGAACGTCTGCAGCAGGCAGAGAGACTGAAACTTAAATTGGATGAGGATCTGGAGGCCGAAGTGGTGACACCGGCTCATCAAGGTGGAGTTTATGTTTTAAAATTTTCTGATGGGACCCCTTACAAAAATTAAATAATTTTACAATTATTTTACAAAAAGATTTTTATAAAAAGTGGTAAAATACATGTATGCATTGTCTGAGGGACTGATAACCATGTTGCAACAATATATGAGAATGGAAAGAGGTTGTTTGGACACAACTTACATCAGAGGATTTTAAAATAATGGACATTTTTGTTTTAGAAGCTGAAAGACCTCCTATTCTAGTTGAAAAGACCCCGCAGACAGCAGTAATCTCTGCAATCAGGACTCCTAAGGAGGATGCTGGGAAGGTGGGTGAGAATTTATACTGGAAATATAGACAGTGCAAATAAATTCTGTAAATAATACATTTACCCCATTGTAGATGGAAACTTTTTTTTAGCTAATTTTTTATTGTGTCCCCAGCACTCTATGAAATCTCCTCGGCAGGACCTGGCCTCTCCCGGAGTCAGATTCTTCCATGAGCCTTTCTTACCACCTACAGGGAGCAAAGTGACGTATCCTTCAGAACAGAAACCTTTGACCCCTCTTTCACCTGTGTGCTCCCAACCAGTTGCAGCACAAGAAACTGTTATCCCAAAGTCTCCTGTAAAATCATCTCCACTTCCACCTCTTGGGCGCCCCTTAAGGTCCCCAGGTTCTCCCATCTGCTCCCAACCTCTGCCTTCCGCAGATTCAGCTAATCCCCCTTCCACCCCATCACCTGTATGCCTGCAGCCCTCTCCAGTTATTACATCCACTCCTCTGGCCACACTTCCTTATACTGAACAAGAACTGACTAGCCCCAATTCAGATGAGGCAATGAAGCGCATTGATTTAATAGAAGAGTTCTGGATGAAGAGTGCAGAGATTCGCCGAAGTCTTGGGTTAGCCCCTGTTGACCGGAGTCGAACCTCTGAAATCAGTTTTCCAGCCATTGATACCTCGGCTACACGAACACAGCTTCCTAAGTCAACACCCAAGGAGCTGAAGTCTCCATCACTGAAACCTCAACAGGCTTCCAAGAAAGTGAATACAAACAGGTTGGACGCTGAGCTTCTCTCACCACTTACTCCAATATCACCTTCTGAGAAAGAGCTTAAGAGCTCAGAAGGTGAGAAAAAGGACCTTTCAACCAGTTCTGGCCTTGGTTTGAATGGTAGCCATTCGAATACCCGGACAGTGGCCAGCGAGAGCTTTAACACATCCGACTCTGCTATGCTTACTCCTCCTTCTAGCCCCCCTCCTCCTCCACCCCAAGGAGAAGAGCCTGCTACTCTTCACCGGAGTCTAGTCTCTTGGCAAAATGGACCAGAAACCGTCCCAACACCCCCTGAAGCACAAGTTAAACCTCAAGAGGTCTCCAAGCCCCGTCCAAAGTTGGAAGAAGTTCGAAAATCCTTTGTAGAAAGTGTGGATGAAATACCATTTGCTGATGATGTAGAAGACACGTATGATGAAAGGACTGAGAACTCTAGCTGCCAGGAAAGGTTCTACACTCCACCAACCAGCCAGAGAAAGCCCCAAAGGCTGGCACTTAACAAAGAGAATGGAGAATTGCCGCTTTCCTCAGAGAGAGGGCATCACAGAAAGAGAGGCCTTCCACAAGTGACTCCAGAAGTTAAAGAACTGGCTGAGGAAAGGATGAGAGCACGAGAGAAATCTGTAAAAAATCAGGCTTTAAGGGATGCTATGGCACAACAGCTAATGAAAATGAAGCAGATGGAAACTGCCCCATCTACAAGGACATCTCGAGCCCAGGGCTCATCTTCCACCAAAGTCATTTCAGATCTTCCAACAGAGTCCAGTCATACTGGAACTCATCCTGAGGCATCCACCCTGAGACTAGAGAATTCTGCAGAAGTCTTCCTGTCTCCACCACTCGTTGATAGCTCCATCACATCCTCAGAGGGCTCTGGTGGAAAACCCAAAAAGAGGCCTTCTCTGTTCTCCCCCAGAAAGAAGGAGAAAAAACCTAAGGGTGATGCAAATCGTTCATCTGATAAACCAGATGAAGGTACAAAACACAAATCACTGTGGAAATCTGTATTCTCTGGGTACAAAAAGGAGAAGAAGAAGAAAAATGCTGATGACAAGTCTTCTCCAAGCACGCCGTCTAGTAGCACCACCGTGGACTCGGGGAAAATCAAAGTTCCCAATTTGATTCGCGGAGCAGGTACACATAGCTGGGCTACAGTTATTACAGTCTAACTCAGCTGCAAACAACAAGGGAGACAACTTAGGTTCACTGCTATTAGATTTATGGATAGGAGATTTATTTCACTTTTCATGTGAAGGGTACTGCTAATACTACAGTTTAAACAGTAACCTTTACTGGAAACACCTAAACTCAACCATTTGACAGGGAACCGTGTGCTTTTACATAGTATATATTACAGATACATTTTGAGTGAAAAAATGACACTGTACACATAGAAATGAAATATATTAGCTTTGAATCATAAAGCCGCTACTAAATGGTACTACAAATGTACCTCTTTTAGGGAGCAGTTATTTCTGTTGTCTATTACACAGTAACCAAATTGTTCATCCTTACATGAACGAAAGGGTCAGGGACCTTTGTGGGCAGAGATAGTATTTTGGTTTGTGTTAGCCGGATGCATGCCACTCAACTTGTTTTATTCAGTTGAATACAAATCAAATCAATTGACTTGCCCTGTACGGTGTATTGTTTTTTTAGAACTTCCTCTTAGACGGCACCTGAGTTTCTCTGAAGACTCAGACCTGTCAAGTGATGATGTCCTAGAGAAGTCCTCACAGAAATCAAAGCGAGAGGTAAGAGCCACTGTTGATTTGCCGATATGACTATTTTATGGTAATATGGGTTCAGATCTATTATCTTGTGTAACTGTACTGGATGCACATAAGTATGGATGCAGTGAACAAGGTTCACTTGATCTTACCTTAAATTATGTTTTGTTATACATTTTTTACATTATTGTATATTTGTGTTTAAGTTCATTTTCATTGTGTTTAAGTTTTCATTTTCCCCCCATCTCAGCACTTCCCAGACCGAAATTTTAAACTGGATATAGATGAGGTATCTTATAGTGTTCTAAGCTGGGTACATAGTGTATATCAGTACTTAGTATCCACTTATAGCTTGTAATTGTAAGTAATTAGTAGTATTGTACACTGAGAATCATGGAAACTGATCAGACCTTCACTAACCCAATTTATTAATACAGGTTGACATTCAAAAATCCGGCAACCTCCAGAACTGAGGAGTGCCAGATTTTCAAAACATCCCGGATTTTCAAAAAATCCCGGATTTGTGAAGGTTATACTTCCCTTCACACCCAGGCTAGCCTTCCTCTCGCAGCACGGACATCTTGCACAGTTCCAGAGAGCAGGTAGCAGGGACGTCTCAACCTGTATTTAGTGTAGCAAGCAAGAACAGTGCCATCAAAACATAATTGGCCAAACAGTGTACTACAGTTCCTGTGTTAAAAATGCACTTCAAAATTCATGCCGGAAAAGTGAAGGAACCGGATTATTGATGGCCGGATTTTCGATTGTCAACCTGTATTTATTTATTTTTTTTTTATTTAAAGACTAGTTCTAGTCAAAGATAAATCTTTTCCTTTTTTTATTCTCTTTGTATCTCATACACTCTTTCTCCTACTCTTTCTATCACCCAGTAAAGACCAGGCTATAACACATACAAGCTATAATTATAACACGGAACCTTGTCTGACTGAATAAAGCAGTTAAATAGTAAGGGGGATACCGGAAGCTCAGCCCCTCCAAACAATACAAATAGATACGGATAACCTGGACCCATTATAATTACTTCTACCCAGTTGTTTTTTTGAGCTTTTAATTCTTTTTTATAAAACCAAACTGATGTGTAGTTCAGCTGAGGGCTATACTATGCAGGTTCTCTTACATAACCTGGTTTGAGTCTGATCACATATATTTTAATTGTTTTCCCTATCACTAACGATGACCCCAGTGTTTATCAATCTCAGCAGCCTTTTGAAGTGTAACTCCACTTTCATCAACAAATTCATGTACTTATATCATTTCTACAGAAGTTTTTTTTGTACTATTACAAAATGCATATACAACCATATTAGTTCTATTTATGGGATCTACATTTTTTTTTACATGGCAATTTTTTTATTTACAGTTTCTGCTAATTAATATACGTTGTACAAAAGTCTCCGGAAATATAATTTCCTGCTCATGTCATTGGCTATTACAACATTGAACACTAGTCATGTGACTATAAAGCAGTAAACCTCTCCCAGACTAGGAGTCGGGGGAAGCCATGTGCCCTTGTATGCAGCTTAATAGAAGATTTTTACCCCAGCTAAAGTGGAGTGACACTTTAAGTTACATTCATTGCTGTGTTAATATATAAACCTCTCTTAGCTGATTTATTTTCATTTAATCTGCTTTGCTTTTTGTTTTAATTTTGTTATTGCAAGCCTGAAAAATGTGGAGGGAATCTTTTTAAAATTTGCACTAAAGTTGTAAGATTTACAGTTATCCCGAAGTAAGAAGTTCCTTTACTTCATGCTTGTTACATTTCCCAAATAAGAGCGCTGAATAGCCATGATTTTCACTGTCCAGTAAATGGGGATAATGCTGTCTCCTCCCGTTTCTCGGGCATTTTGTGTTCTGTGTTCTCAGGGTTGGCATCTGTTGGGTTGTTCTCATTACTGTCAGTTAGCAACCCTGACTATGCCATCCTTTTGTGCTGATAAGGTGTTTTCACAGGGGGGTTTGGAAGAGTTGAAAGCAGTCTGGACACTTGGCATTCTTATATCTGGTGTCATGACTTCAGCTCAGTGATATCACAGCATCACCTTTGTTCCACTAGTAAATTTTCAACCTGCTGTACTTTCCATACTGCTCTTCCTAATTCCCCGTAAACATCCTTGATAGTTTTAGAGTTTTTTTGTTTTTATGTAACTTTGTATCCATTAATGATTTTGTTATTGATTAATCTCATTTAATTTGCTTTAACCAAATTAATTTGCTTCATTTTGCCCTCCCCATCGTGTGTCTTGTGTCAGTCGGTCTATGTTCCCCATGCCTTGGCATTCAGACGGTCATACTCATCCAAGGTAGTGACATCATTATAATCCGCTTGATTTTAACTTTTTCAATTCTGCTTTTCTGCTTTACTGTTCACATTAGAACTAGGCAATGCCACCAGTGCTTTTACTCTGTGCTAGCAAGTAAGTGGATAATGCAAACCTACACTGAAGGACATTCTAAGGTTTCCACTGCTGATTTTCATAAAAATGTCTACATTGTCTGCATGCTTGTTTTAGACCAGTCGCAGCCCTAAAACTAGAGGAAAGCTGCATTTTCAGAAGGTCAACAATAGTAGTCAGCATATTTCTTAATACATGAGAATTCAAGGAAATACTGTACTCATAAAGCCCAACTTCATCCAAAATCTTTTTAATTGACTCTGCGTCCAAAGCTAAACATAAGTTTTGGTTAGGCTTACAATAATTAGGCTATACCAATAAATAAATATTCCTCCCAATTGATAAATAGATCACATTAACTGCCACATGCCTGAAATGATTCAATACAAAAAAAACAAACAAAAAACATACACAGTATAGGTCTTTAAAGGCAGCAAATATAACATTTCACATATTCTTGTGTATTAAATATTTTAAATAAAAACAAACCAGTAAAACAATACTATTTATTTTTTTTATGTTAAAATACATCATAAAAGCTGTTACTATCAAGGTTCATAATTAATTCTTACAACAAATGAAGCAAGATCTCTAGATCAGGGGTGTCAAAAACTCTGGCCCCCGACATCCTTTGTTTTGGCCTCCAAAGGAATCCTAAATATGAACTGCAGCTGCCCCGCCGCTGCATTGAAATAGCGCCGCTACTACAATTCCTGGAATCATTCGCGTCTTTAGACCAGCAGGCTCTCTGCCTATACGTGGCCCCGCATTGGACTGTTTTATAGATGCAAGTAATGCCGGAAATTTTGGTAGCGGTGCTATTTTAATGAAGAAGGAGTTTCAACGGCGGGCCACTCATAAAATTTAGCCCCATATTGGCTGCGTCTGGTATTTCCAGCACTCCCCCTCAGCTGTACTTTTCCTTGCTAATCCAAGGCATGAACTTGAATGGTTGGATCTTCATAGAAGAATCTTGTTAATATTATTGTTAGCCTGTGCAAAAAGGTTACCATTGAAATTTACCTCAAAAGACTACAAATAGAGAAAGAAGCATAAGATTTTTTCTTAAATAAAATTTAAAAGAATTTTTTTATCCCTCTGTCTCTATTATAAGCTTGTTCCAGATTGAATGTGAAGCAAAACATCTTTGTTTCCATACAAAAAAAGGTTTTATATCTAATGAGAAGGAAAAATGTCCTCAATTTTTTCAAATATTTCAAGGTTGGCCTGCAACTTTGTCTAAGTTTTTATTTTTGGCTCTCTGGTAATTTGAGTTTGACACCCCTGCTCTAGATAGATGAAGCGTCTTCCACGAAATGCGTAGAGAAAAAGACCATCTAGAGATCTCGCTTCATGTGTTGAGAAAATGTTTTATTTGCTGCCCTAAAAGTAGAATAATTAGGCAACAGTATTTGTTTACCTCCAGGAAGTCTTTTGTTCATTTTGCACCTGACACAAGCAGTTCTCCAGCATCCATTTATGTTCTGCAGCTTTTTATTAATTTATGTTAGGCAGAAGCCAGTGGGATAATAGTAGGTGTGATGGTCAGATTTCTGCACATAGCTGAACACCGCATGGCACACCTTGCCTAATAATGGTAGACATGATGGGTCGGGTGGCTGGACATGGCTGAGCACAGAGAGCATTGCACACCAAGCCTATTAATGATAGATGTAATGGTTGGGTGTCCAGACATGGCTGAGCACAGAGAGCTTTGGGTGTCTCAAAGCGGTGGCACACCAAAACCATAGTAAGGTGTCCACAGATTTATGATATATCAGTTCTTCCAAGTCGCTTCTGATGTTTTCAGGCTCTAACTTATATGTATGATTTGTAGTTACAAAGGGCACTTACAAAGCAGAGTGAATAGAGCTCAGTCAAACAAGCTTGCCATACCAAAATCCAGATATCATTGTAATAGTTGGATTGAAGCAGGTGCATGATCATCATAGGTAGGCATTATTGCAATGAAGATCGGGTTGGAATAAAACAATAACAGAGTAATGTGTATAACTAATACAGAGCTAGTGATATGGGCTCACAGTACATTGGTGACGGTGAAAGAGGAGATGGTGGGGAACATTTGGCTTCTTATGCACTGTGTGTCTCATGTATTCTCCTCCTGACAGAAAACCTATACAGATGAGGAGCTAAACACCAAGCTTACAAAGCGAGTGCAGAAGGCTGCTCGGAGACAGGCCAAGCAGGAGGAGCTGAAGAGGCTGCACAGGGCACAGGTAGGGTGACCCCAGGGGATTGTTTGACTTTGACTTTGTTCAATTATCAACCAGTGATCCTCTTATTGGTAGAAATCATTTAATCTAAGTCTAATTGAAGTTTGAAATTCATAAATTCCCAGACATTGACAACATTTTTTATTATGTATTCTTGGAGTTGATTTTTAAGCTTAATATGTATTTTGTTTCTTTATACATAATGCATTTGTTTCTACAGATAATCCAGCGGCAGTTAGAGCAGGTGGAAGAGAAGCAGCGACAGCTGGAGGAGAGAGGGGTGGCTGTGGAGAAGGCTCTCCGTGGGGAAGCAGGTATTCAATCATTTGCTGTTTTGTTTGTGAATAGCTGCAGAAAGGCTCCAGAAAGTCCTTGTGTAAACCTTTTACTGGCATTTCTGTCCTGTAATATTAGTCTAATCAGAGACTAACCTGGTTTTTATATTCTGTTATATTAAATGTGGCAATGCGTCCCCCTGTTGCTGACTGGCTGGGGTCTCACTGCTTAGAAGCAATGTTGATTCTCTGTTTATCTCTCCTGCCACTGAGAACTGTAGAAGACTCCTGGTGATCTCCAGTTGAGAAACCTCTGTAAAGGAGCCTTCCACATTCAGATGACATAAAGTTTTTGGCTTGTACATACTCTAATGTGCCACTTACTAAAAACATTCCTTTTTTGCTTTATCTTAGTGTATTTTTTACCTGTCCTACGATGGATCTAACTCTATAAACATTTCGTTCCCATCTCTGTTACTGATCTTACAGCTTGAAGTTTATATATAGTCCAAACTTTTTATTTTTTATTTTTGGATACAAGAGGGAGTTTCTGTAGTGTGTGGCCCAGTGGGTAGACTTTATTTCCTGACCTGATTTGCAACAGGAATTGAAAGAAAGTATATTTAAAGTAAGTGGAATCCCCTCTGACAGTTATCACTGGAACAAGTGTCTCGGTTGAAGGATTTCCCCTTCCTTTTGTTCTGGTGACAACTATAACATTTTGAATTGAAATAAAAAAAATGAAAATGGTGACCAGGACGGAGAGGTAAATCTTTCCCCCTGGGAACACACCTAACCTCTCTATCCAAAACTAAAAGAAAAGACGTTTAGGCTTTAGCTATAGTTAAGTGGGAATTAAACTTTTTGTTCACAGATGAGCTTTGGGAGACAGAAATAAACTCCTTTTCTGAAAAGAATAGACAGACATGTATATATGTATACATGGCAAATTTTAGAGGGTTTGTACTAGCTTTAAGCTTTCTGATGGTGGGATTTCGTTTTAAAACTCCTTCTACTAAGATGTGGCCTTCACAGTCACAATTAAACTTATTCTTTAAGTTCAGTCTTCCAAGAATTTTTTTCACATCCACCTGAACCAGCTCAGGCAGATTGGTCACTGTGTCCAGCCTGGAATATTATCCACTGGTGAATGCCTTGTTTTGCTGAGATTTCTGTTGGACAAAGTAACTTTTCCGTCTTTTTCCTTACTATATTGTAATGTTTGTTTTTAACCAACTCTTGACATTTCAAAGTTAATCCGAATCCCATGTCTGAACACCATACTAGAGTGATGTCTTTATTTCTCTGTTAATTCCCCGAATTAGACATTAATATTTTCAATATTTTGCTAACAAAGTCTAAGGATATAAACCTGGTCAGTGTTTAAGATGCTCCTGCCTGGTACAGTCAGTAGAGATAGCTGACTGATCTTGTCCCTGGAATCAAGCTTCTCAGGAAAGAACTGGATAAGCTACACTCTGTATATAATTTTCCATTTTATCAGTACCATGTCATATTTTCAGGTCCTTGAACTTGTGTTTTAAAGACTTTAAAACCATTCATGGAAAGAGCTTATTAAACCTGAATTATTAAAGTAAGGGGAGAGATTTATTCTTACACATGTGACTTCCTACACAATAATCCTACCAACACACTTTCTATCTTGAATAGGCTGATAACATATATGAATAGGTCTGTCTAACAATATGATCTGTAATAATAAAGGGAAGATAATGTTTTTCAGTGTTTTTAATATGTGTATATAGATGGAACTAATCTTCTTAATATAATTTTTGGGAGAAAAAACTTGCTGCTCTATTGCTCATTGAGGGGCATCATATTGTAAAGTCTATACAATGGCTTACAGGGGAATGAAGGCTAGGCACAAAAAAATCCAAAGACTATTCCCATACAGGCTATAAATCCCCTTCTACCAGGCATGCTCAATATAACATAGAGTCCTACAGAACTAGGACATCTCTGTCCATCTTTGTTAGACAAAGACGAAACACATTGTTATGTTGGGTTCAACCCATATTGTTGTTTTGGTGTTCGGTGTGACCATTCCCTCTTTCCTCTACAATGATGTATCCCCTAATAAATATTAGATAAATTCGATTTTTTTTTTTTGTACTCAGATAAATCACAAATGTTTAATAAATTAAGCAACTCCCTCCCATTTTTATGGTTAGCCAAGTTAGTCCAGACATTGTTTACTTCCCTTTTGCTACAACTTGACATGCTTGGTACGGGAATGCTTATAGCTTATGTGGGCAGGTTTATTGATTTTTTTTTACCTTCTGTCTATCCTCATATAAGTGACCGCATAACCCATAGTATAGACTGGCCATTCTCAACCTGCTTTTCCATAGAGGTTTTCAAGAGTTTGCTGAACTGTGGCTAACTATTTCCATCTGGTAGTTTTGATACCAGCAAGACTTGTCGCAACCGGCTATATGAACCTAGGGTTAGCTGGCTGTAAGGATAGCATTCTGACCATCACTGTGAGGAAGGGCATTCTTCTTTCTGGCCACCCATACAAGGTGGATTTTTTCCACTAAGTTCCAATTAATTGTTTTAGCATAGGTTTCCCAAGACCTGAAAACTATTAAAAGTGTTCATTTAGGGTAAAAAGGTTGAGAAAGGCTGGTATAGACTCTACAGTGCAGTGTCCTTCAATGAACATCAACATTTTAGAGTGAGTACAAAAAATCTAATTTTCATTGTATAATTTTACATACAAATAAGTGATGTATGTAGGGCAGTGAAAAAATAGATTTGTTGTTTTGTTTTTCTTTTGGACAACAGCAGATTTATATTTGCAAGATTTTTTAAATCTTATTTACCTTTTTGTCTTTTGGTTGAACATGATGGACTTAACTCGTAGACAGCTAGGTTTCAGTAAATTAAATCAGGCATGTTCTGGTGTTCTCTCTTGTTAGGTAACCCATATTCATAAATGCCAGGTAAATCCCTAATATAATAAATATCAAACAAAAATATTAAAATATAAATTATAGTATACATTTAAATCAAAGGCTGCAGTGACTTAACACATATGCTCACTGAAAAGAACTGCTTATGTTCCCTTTTATCTTCTTTGTATACAGTGCTGAGACTTTCAATGAACCCATCTGTAAATGTTTTTAGTATTTATTTGATATCTCCTGTTTGGGTATACTGGCTGTTTAACATTTTAACTTGTTGTTGTCAATATATAGTTATTATATATTGTATGCCAATATATAGGTTAGAAAATATGTCACAGGGGGCTTTACATTCTTGATATTCATGCTGCCCTGTTTCACAGAATGCTATTTGTCAAAAAGGTAAAATCTGGCTAAAGAAAAACTATTACAGGGCCAAAAAAGGTTTGACAGATGGGGTTAATGCTTTCACCAAATATGTGTTGTGGCTGTGTCAGGATCTCTCTTCAAAGCTTTACATCTTTTAGGACTCAAACCATCTCCTGTATTCAGGGCTGTAATTAAACAAATCGACCTATTTTTGTTGTCTGAATAATGAGAAAAAAATCAGTTTAGTTTATGTAGAAAAGTTTCCTTCTGGGGTAGTTGCAGTTCTTGATATATAATGTAGGGGGAGCTGCATTAATGCCCCAGTAGAGATGCTGGCAAAGTCACAATATTGAGTTTTACGCTTATGCTTTCTGTCAGCTGCATTCTGGAGTGTTTCCATGTGTCCTGTCTGCACAATGTGTTGCATGATATTCTGCCTGTTGTACTTGCTGTCACTGTCTCAATCTTACATTGTCCCTCTCGCCTTCATTACTGATGAATGCAGATCTTCCTGTGTCTTTTTATTGCCATAAACTCATCTCTACCTTCCTTCCATTAATCCTCCCTGTTATTCCTATTTATTACTCTTCTTTGCCATTCTTTTTATTTCCCCTATTCCTCTGTTCCTGCTTCCATCCCCTCCACCAGCTATCCCTCTCTCCTTTTCCTCTTATGCCATTCTTACTTTCCATAGTTTGTTCTTCCATTTCTTTCCTCTTTCCCTCCTTCACCTTTTCTGCCATTCCTATCTGCTTCTGTTCCTCCACCATTTCAGCCTCCCTTTCCTCCTCCACCATTCCTCCTTCTTCCCCTCTTATAACGTTCCTTCATCAATATCCCATTCCTGCTATTACTTTTCTTAACCACAGTTCCTTGTTCCTTCTCTTCCTCTGCCATTCCCCGTCACCTTTGTTATTCTTCTTTTCTTCTGTTCCTCCCTCATGCCTTCTTCCTTTTCTTCCTCTGCCATTCCCCGTCACCTATGTCATTCTTCTTTTCTTCTGTTCCTCCCTCATACCTTCTTCCTTACCCTCCTTTGCATTTTTATCTAAGCATTTCCTCTCTCTGTATTCTACACCTTTGGCTCACATTCTGTCTGTCTCTTGCTCTCTGTCTGTGGTTGGCAATGCAATAACTCTCTTCACAATTCCTTATTGTAGACTATTGGGGAGAGTCATATTACAGTGACCTCATCGATTTGCACCTGGGTGGTATGTATGCCCAAATCACACCCCGATACTAACTTGCACATCCCCAAATCTATTACTCCCTCCTCTCTCCTTCAAGTTCCTCCTTCAGCACTGAAACAACAAGAAGAAACAGTGTATGTATTGTTGGGACAAAACCATCTCTTTGTACTGTGTCAGATTCTTAAATTTAACCAGTGACTTGATTCTTGATCTGTCCAATCATTTCTAAAATAAATTTGTTTATTATGCTGAATTACCTGATATGGAGATCCACTGGGCCTGCTCACCCGTCATCAATCTGTAGGGTGTTTGTCTTTGGGAATTTAGGTTATCTGCCTCACCTTTTCACTCTAAATAGTGAGCATATGTTTACTTTGGTCCAGGTTTGACATCTTTTGTACAAGATTCACTCTCTTCTTTAAGTCTGTGTATTTTTTTAATAGCCAGCCAATCCAGCTGAGTGTGCAAATTATTTTTCCATTTATCAAGTATACAGTGTGAGAGCTTGTCTGAATAAATATATAATTACTAGTCCATACACTGCACAATAGTTGGTAAATCTACATGAGATTGCAGCAGATCTGCATTGGATTGTAAAGTGTGTGGCTGGTCTACACACACAGCAGTTTGGGTTTATGGAAGTTTCAGTATATGGGAAAGATTATAAAACCCTTCAAGCCACTGCTGGCCACCTCTTCTTTATTCAAATACATTTACCGTCACTCCTGTTTCGCAGTTCATTGGGCAGCAATGGCAGGCTAAATCCTATCTAGTATATTCTTCGCTTACTGTATTCCAACATTTCAGCTGCATCACATCCAAACTCCTTTTTTCTCCAGGCAGGGCATCTTTAGGGTCATTTACCACAAAAGTGATATTTCCGGTAAATGGGGATTCTGTTGTGCTAAAGACACACCAGACCAAGGAAATAAAGAACTTGTATGTCATTCCGGTTAGAGCTTACACATGGAGGGAGTGGAGTGAGTCACATCTTCCCCAATACCTGGATGCAATGGGTGTTTTCTTATGTTTGCTGAATGGGGGAGCAAAGAAGAAAGGTGAGTGTGCAGCTGCTGAAGCTAGCATTAAAGTGAACCTGTTGTACAACACAAGTTTGCTTTAAGTGTTCCATCTACTAGGATTGCAGTAGTCAAGTGCAAGAGTTCCAAAAATGTATCAGAAAGTTGCAAAAAATTAAACCTGTAAGGTGATTCGATTCTCTGTTGTGCTTTAGACGGAGTAATCCTTGGCGCCTCAAAACATTAAGGTACACAGAAAAAGATGTAACTGAAACTTCAAAGATGCAAAATACATTTTTTTATGAACTCCAGAGATCTCCAAACAGTTGCAATGTTTTTGTAATATGTGCCTGTATGTTGTTGTGATGTCATACGAGTCAACCTTCAATTAATATAAACTTTCTGGTCTTTAGTGATTAACAGACGGGGCCAATATAGGTGGGAGGACATTAAATTGCAGACCGCTGTAAAGTCATTAAACATAATTGTCACATAAAAGTGATATGGTGTTACAAACATGGGATTATGGAACTGAACAAAGTCCTTTTGTTTCAAATGTTTCATTGAAGATATGGTTTTATTATTTGTTTACTCAGACAATTATCTTGTCACAATGTACAGTCCGGGTGAAGTGTGGATGTTTTTTCCCCCATTCCCCTCTCCTGTATGTCTTTCTTTAATGTTTAGTTCTATAAGTGTTGCTGTGTCTGCTTTCTGTAAGTGAAGAGGGATAGTTCATATAAACAACAATAATACAATATATTGTGAACCAAGTCATTTATTGAAAGAGCCATTACAATATGCAATGGTTACATAATAGTCACGCCATATTCAGTAAAAAGCATTGTTTTCTCCTTGGCAGGGGATGGGTTGAGTAGCTGGTGGAGGTTTCTGTTTTTCTGACCCATTTTTGGGTTGATTTTTCCGACTTTTTCTTCTTGTTGTTTCCTGCTCTCACTCTGTGTCCTTTTTGCTTTCTTCCTCTTCTGCCCTCTTCTGTCACTTCCCCCTCCACCCCACACACACTGTCCTTTCTGCTTCCACCCCTCTCTTTGCTCCCCCTTTCCCCATCCATGGCTCATTCTTTGAAGTTGATCCCATTGTGGGGACTCCACGACGTAGACCTATCTCCTTCTGTCCTTGCTGTGCCCACGAAGGTAAAGTAGCTTTCCTCCGCGGCTGGCATCCTATTGTCACCTCTGGCTCATTGTGGTAGACCTCGGACCCTCACCTTGCTCTATCATCACCCCGCTGCTTCTAGTGATCGCTGCATGAACGTGAGCTCACTTTAAGGGGGATTGGAATCTACATAGATTTAGAAGGAGGGGCGTTGTGAGATGTTGGATACAGTGCTGTTTGTATAAATTTGTCTGCCGTCATCATTATTTTATCTCTGATTAAAATCTTCTGGCAGTATGGAGGGGGTATTCTCTAAAATTGTAGAAATGAAAAATCAGATTTAAAACAAAATAAATTTCCCATTTTAAAAAAAAATGTTTATTAAAAAGTAGATGTAAATCCTAACTGAAAGAAATGTATGTTCTCTGCATTGTGAATATAGATAGTGAATAGTGAATATTCTATATACATATAGAAATGTCTTCTTTTTTATTTCTTGCAGCCACTTCCTGTCTACATGCACTCAGGCAGTGACTGCATTGCATTCTTCAGGGTATTTCTTGATGGTGACAACAGTGCACCAAGCCTGCATATTGTATAAAAGGTCACTTCATCTCCTATATGATAGGGTGCAGGGTTTACACCAGCTTGGAAATCTGAGAATTCAGATCAGCTTTTTACATTTTCATCAACAAAATAATGTTTATTGTGAAAAAAGTATTTTGCAAAAACACTTTAAAAACTCAAACCAATATCCTGAATATTGATGGATCAAGCATATTATAGGAATGTCAACAGTCCATCTGATCGATATCTGCTTGGATATTGAAAAGGCGGGAGGGAAGACTTGTTTGCACTTCATCATCCATTCACATGTATGGCCAAATATAGAACTAAAACTTCTATAAAGCAAATTTTGTTCATTTTTTCTGTTTTTCCTGTGTGTGAAGTTTCGTTTTGTGTCATCATTTGCATCTGTTTGACTATAAAATATTGATAAAACTAATTGTTGCTGCAGTGCATGCATCTTGTGTTATGCACAATTTCTCTCTAATGTGTGGCCAATACTTCATTGGCTCACCCAGGACCAAACTTTTTCTATAGTTTGAAAACTAGATGCATAAATCATTTATTGAGCCCAGGGGCTGAGCAAAATTAAAAGTTTTCACATTGCTTGCTAAAAATGTTGGCAGTTTAATTAGGAGCAATGGGAAAATAAAAAGAAAGAAGGTTTTTAGAGGAACAATGCTTTTTTGAGTGGCCCCCTAACAGTAAGTGAAGTTTATATTTTTAAACCATTTTTTTTTTTAACATTTAGGTAAAGCAGTGTTCTCCCCAGCCCCTTTTATCTGGGCGCACCACCTGGCACTTATCAGTAACCACCCCATTCATCCCACCGGCTTAAAACGTTTTTGGGGTTCATCACTGTAAAGTATTTCTTTCTAAATCACACTTTGACTGCACCCAGAAAAAAAAATCGTTGACCACTGTTTTTTTATCCTACAAAGTTATCATTGAGTGATCTTTATGTGAGATCTTTTTTTCTAATCACATGACTTTGGTAATGAACAAAGCCCTTTATTTTATTTTTACGCAATTATTGATTTTGTTTTCAGGCAGTTAGCAACTAATTCAGCAGTTAGCAACTAATTATTTTATTTTGAATGGCAAATCAGCGCACCTCCAGAGGTCAACTGCATTACAGGGCAACCCAAAGTGCACTATGCTCCAAAAAAATAGATAATATTAAAACTAAGTCCTGCTGGTGAATATTGGTTTTATACCAATGGTAATAACGAATGTTGATATTACATCAAATGCTACGTGTTTCAATCCACAAAACGTTTAGGCTGCGGTGCCCTTGGTTCTGGTGTAAATGGATCCTAATTTTTTTGTTGGAAGGAGACAAATTACCAGCAATAGGAGTTATTTTCCTGCTTGTTGCAGTGTTGTCTATTGACCTTGTTGATTGGTTTACTGTTAGTTGCAGGGTGGATGTCTGCTGTGTATGCGCTAGTCTAAGTTATACGTTTCCCTGATATAGTCATAAATAACATCAACATCTATACAGCATTTTTGATCGTTCCAATACCACCAAGATATTGAATTGTTAGGAAAACGCACTTTGCATTCTTTTCATGTTTTATGGGATTGGTTCTTTAAAGTGCAACTCCCACCAGAAAATTATTTTAAAAAACAAAAAAAATCACCCTTTCATTAAGTACTGGGAAAAAAAATCAATGTAGTTCATAAATTCCACTAAGATAACTCTTTCTTTTAACCATCTTTATGGTATTGACTCACAATCCTCAGCACAGCAGATGTCAGAGTGGAAAATTTTGCCCAATATAGCAATCAGGGCTTTATCAAATTTGGCATTCAAACATATTTATTCTCTTGTTTTTAATACACATGTTTTAAGAAGGAAATATATATTTAACTGTTTGGCTGGAGTTCTGCTTTAATACTTGTGGCAGCTATCCTGTGTCAGAGTCTTCCCTTTTGTCTCTGTAGTATCTGTCCTGTTCTCATGTTGGTGCGGTTTTGTACCAAGCTGTGATTGCATAGTCCCCCACGCACACACTTACTTGTTAGGTTATGTACACACTGCAGATGATTCTCATCTGATTCCCGCCTTAGTGCTAGTCCCAGATGAGAATCGGACGTGTGTACAGCAGCTGTTTGAAGTTGTTTTTGGATCCATCCTGGTGGATCCTCAAATGACAGAAGACAAAAGACCGCAATTTTATTGTTGGAAACTGTTGTGTGTGTGTGTGTACATAGCCCTAGACAGTATCACATCCTGTCCTCTGTCTGTCCAGGAGAGAAAAGCAGCACTTCACAGAGCAGAGTACAATATTAAAGAGTACCTGTTGTAGCATTCAGCAGTGCACTTGTCACTATAAACGAATGAATATTTTGTCAGTTTTGTGGCAGATTGACATCATTAGATACAACAGAAACGTATCGGTGAAATAGGAGCTTTAGAAATATGTTAGAGAGAGATGCACAGAAACCAAGTTATAAGCACAAGGATCTGCAAGCCTTCAATAAGTCAGGCTTTACTGCGCTGCACAAATACTTCTGGCATTGGAAGCTGCTGGAAAATGTTCAACCATCCTATAGGAAGAGGGAGAACTCATGGGGGGTCCCAGCAGTGTGATGATATCCATTGGTTGTCAGTTAATATCTGAAACAGCTGATGCAAAAATCCACCTACATCCTGGAAAATGTCTAATGCTAAGGTGCAAAATATGTCAACAAAACCTGGGAAAAAAGTTGAGAAAATGTTAAAAAGTTATTGGAAGCTGGTTTATTTAGTAATACTGAATATTCTGATGACAGCCCTATTTGTGTATGGACAACCAACTCAATAATGTCAGAAGGTGGCTCCAACTTTAAAAATCCTTTGTCCCAAACCCATCTCTTCCCATGGATAACTGGTTATATGGCAGAGTTGGGTGGGTTCAGGTTCCTGCTTGGCACTTCCTCCTCTCCCGTATGCTCAGCTTTGGGCAGATTCCCCCCTTCCCTCCCCTCCGGCTTTGTGTTTTTGATTTGCCCCATTGCATTGTTCTCCACTTGTTATCCCTTCCAGCTCTGACACCATGTTTCTTTCATAGGGATGGGTAAGAAGGACGACCCCAAATTAATGCAGGAGTGGTTTCGCCTGGTGCAGGAGAAGAACGCGCTGGTCCGATACGAGTCTGAGCTGATGATATTGTGAGTTACATACAGCCTAATTATCCAAAATCCAATTTTTCTTTTCTCTTTTTATTTTATTTATATATATATACTTTTTATGCAATTTAGCAGACATCATCTCAGCCTTACCTGCTGCTGTTCCTGACAGACACAGGGCACTCACTTCCTATATCTGAGTACTGAGTTGGCAGAACTGTTGGCTCTGATCACGTAATTAGCTACAATGTTGGGTTACATGAAGTACCAGCTAATGAAATTTTTGGGGGGGGGGGGTTTACACAGTGTACAGAACCACACTTAATTATGCTTCGCTTACAAGCAAATTGTATTTGATCAGCGTCATTGGATAGTAATCCTCGCGTTAATCTTGTTTTATAGAAAGCAGAGAATCGTCTGCTGCATTGTGACTGAGCACTTTGTACAACAAATATATAAAACTAAATACAATGCCATATAGCCGTCTGGGTTAGGCTGCCAACACGTGCAAATGTCATCACTGGAAGCAATCGTTTCGAGCACAAAGAGTGACAGATGAGTGAATGAGCACTGCACACACAGCGCTGTTCTGTTCTATGGAGAGGTGAGGAACAACCGGCTGTCCTCTTCTCCATTGACATGTATAGCGGTTGTTCTCCATCAGTCGTTCATGGATCCATGGACGACATTGGGCCACCGCTGTACATATGTCAGATTCTTGCCCAAGACAAGCACAACTAGCCTAAATCCACATTCATCTACACATTCTAAATCTACACATACATAGGGTTTATTTGGGTGATTTTTTTACACAGGCTTAAAGGAGATTTTTAATTTGTCAACACCAATTTGAACCCCTTGGTAATTAAAAGTTTGTTGTATAAAAATTTGTTGTATAAAAACATAATTAGAGTGTTGAGCAGAGATGGCCCCAGACTTTTTGCTGATCCCAAGGGTAAAAGGGGTTTGGCAGGTAAGTAGGTCCTTTTTTTTCTTTAAAAAAATGCTACCTGCAGCAGAACCTTCACTTCTGCTCATGATGGGACCGGCCCTGGGAAAACTCACTAATGATTTAGGTTACTTTACTTGACTTCTTTATGTCTGGAAGTTAGATTTTGATGTCTGATTCTAAACACACATTAATTTTCTGTGGATATAAATGAATTGAAATGTGCCATTAATTCTGAATTGTTTCTTCTTAGTGCTCGGGAGCTGGAACTAGAAGATAGACAGAGCCGGTTACAGCAAGAGTTGCGAGAGCGGATGGCAGTGGAGGGTGAGTATTACACAAGGATAATATTCAAGTTCAGGTGTCCTTTATATACAACCTAACCGAAAGTCCCCTACAACGCCATATCACAACAAAAGAAATCATCTCAATTCTTTTACAAATAGATTTTTTTGGCAAAAATATATATTACAATAATACACCAAAAATTAAAAAGAGACAAAAACCAAAAATAGAATGCCAAAGCAAAGGGCAAACAACTACTACTACCCCACACATCACAATTCAAAAGGATAAAAACACAAGAGACATAAAAACAAATACAAATGTGGAGATGAGCTCCTCTATTTCCAAGGTCAGCTTGCAAAATATTTGCTGAATGTGATGCAACTGACTGAAAAATGCCCACAAAGAATGCCAACAATTTTAGTACCCTGATCAAACCAAAATTATATGAATATTGATTGAAGTGTTGTTTAATAAAGTAGCATGTGATGTTCAAAATTAGGAGCATTACCTGTGTTTATTAAGTCTATGAGCAGCTTAATAATGTTTTTTTTTTTACCTTCAGTAAAGTTGTGCGAATATTTCTCACCTTTATTAAAGCAGGTAGTCTTCCCCGTCAACTATAAAAAGCAGTTAAAAAAGCTGCCCTGGTGAACATTATAAGGAATGCTAAATGACGATCTTTTTGTTTCACTCATTTCAGTCACACTCACAAGCATGCAGATTACTATGGCTAAGCACCTGAGCTGCATGCTTACTTTTAAACAATTTCTCAGACTAGGTCCATTTTAACATTCTCCCTAATCCAGAGATCTTCACCGTGCAGAATAGCCTTTAAATAGCTTGAAAAATACTTCTACAGAAGCCTTTTATCGCTGTGCATGGGTGCTGGGACATCATTTGTTCCTATGGGTAGGCCAGACTCTGCTGGTCACCTGGAGGATGTCATGGGTATGGCCCATCCATGGGAATAATCGAGGCTTTAGCGATTGCATTAGAAAGAGGCTCCAGTGAGAACATTTTACCTGCAAAGGCTCTGCAGGGGATGCACATAAATCGAAAATCAGGAATGAGAAGGAAGATGAATATTGATGGAGGGGGCCTGCATTTAGTAGGAATGAAGGATTTATTTATTCTTTATGGAATAAAATAAAGTTTTTAGTTTACCTATACCTCACTAAAGTTTATTTTACTGTTTTCTTTGTTCTGTTTACCTGCATTGCCCTGGGGCAAAACTACCAAGCTCTCTATCTACTCCCAGGACAAAGTTAATAACCTTCTCTGCTGAAAGATAAAAAGACATTGACAAAAGTGTGGAGTTGATAATGTATTTACATAACCTAGAAATGAAGGATACTTTTAATTTTGCCAACAGTAAATTATTTTTTTGTGTTTCCTCAGACAATCTGAAGACAGAGCAGGAGTTAGCAGATGAGAAGAAGATCCTAAATGAGATGCTGGACGTTGTGGAGCAGCGAGATGCATTAGTAGCACTGCTGGAGGAGCAGCGTCTGCGGGAGAAGGAAGAGGACAAAGACCTGGAAGAAGTCATGTTATCCAAGGGTTATAACCTAAACTGGTCTTGAAGTTTCCCTCGCTGTCCTCTAAACACTGAGGGGGTCCTTCATCATATTTGTAAGGGCAAGCGGAGGACTGCCTTGGAGGAGGAGGGCGCTGCCTAACAAAGCTGTTACATGAATAAGCCGACCCTTGCACTGTTCTTCTTGTGTTTGCCATGACAGAGGGACATTTAAAAGGGAGACGGCATTTGTTATGGACGTTTCACTTCCAGTGCGACACTGAAAAGTCTTTATTCAGGTTTACATTATGCTGCCATTTCTTCGGTGCCGCTTGCGACCACTTGTGATCCTTCCCACCGACAGAGGTTTTCTGTTTGTTTTTTTCGTTTTGTCCAGCACCGCGGACAATAATGCAGGTGACAGTCACTTGCACTTGAAACATTTGGCCACTAGGTGGCTCCTCCTTTACGTCTTTCTGGTTTAGTCTTTCTCGCTATGGATTTTAACAGAGCGCGCATTTCTCAATGTTTGAGGTTTTTTTTAAATTGAAACAGGTGGCGTTAAAAGTTATTTTGTGTTTGTGCTGTTCGCTCCGGGAGCGTTTAGTTGACCTTGATAGGGGGAAAATATCTGCATGAATATAGGGTGATGTTGAAACCCGAAAACGTTAAATCTGCCCTCAGCATATATGGAAATGTTCACAGATTGTATCCCACACTAAATGACAAAAGTTTTTACTTCTTTTTTTTAAGTCTTGGCTTCCTTTTATTCTGTAAAAGGCTTGCACAATCATGAGACTTAAAGTGATTATTTGGGGTTCTGATGATAGTCCCTTTTATTTTAACTTTTACTTTGCTCCCCTGCTGCTGTTCCTTTCATCTGTCAGAGCCCTTTACAGATATAAGGGAGGAGAAGCTCGCACATAAGAGGGGCGACATTATCTGTGTTTATCTGATACTATTACTTTGGTAAGCACGGTGGTAGAGCGTGTGAGCATGGACAGGCTTCTCTATTAGGGACCTGTCCCTTTATCCTAAATTACTTTCACCCCCATTATATACTAACCTTTGCATCCTATATCAGAGACCGCAGACCCCAGGCCTACTTGTTACATATCTTTGTTTTTTTAATCTCCAAAGATTTATTTTTATTTATTAAAAATCGTTCTCTTTGTTCCAAATGCGATAAAATGTCTCCTCTTCCAGTCATCCCAACTACCTGGCGTTCTCAGGAGGTGAAATAATAATTCTGAGATAAAACATTAAACCAATAAGAGTCCTCATTGTTGGTGGGGCAGGTTCAGAGATAAATGTCGGTCAGTGGCAGTAGGACAGAGCAATACAGCGATCTGGTGATGGGAAGAACGCGAGGTTGGTTTCATTTATGGGAGGAATGTCTTTGTACTAATATTAATAAGCCTGCTGCAATGTATAATAATACAGAATGTCTGCACACATTATTTTGGGCCATACACATCTTCATAGTTAATGTTAGTGCATATTTTACAAGAAGTAACTGCTACAGATCTGTTTGTCATGCACTCAGTTTCTCGGTTTCCTGATCAGAAAGGAGCTGGCGATAAAATATGGCTGCCGTCTTTCCAACCACAATCACTGCACAAAAGGATTGTATTTGGCTTTCTTGGACTTGTAGTTCTTTAGATGTTGCAGGACTGCAAAGGTCAAATAAAAATCTTTACAAAGTTTACCTATTGAGTCAGGCATTGGCACAGTAAATTACTGAAGAATGTTCATGTTTCGTAGTGAGCCATTGCCACTGGTTTGAAATCACAGCTGTCCCAGTGCTATAGCTATTCTGTCCCCCCAAACTTCACACTCTGGGACCTATCTGCCTGTCTGTGATCACCCCTAATAGTGATGCACAGTAATTGCCGTCCACTACTCTGATATCTCATTTCTGCCAGTTAGGGGTGACATGTACAGGAGGGAGGCTGAGTGATTGCAATGTTATAAAGGCTGCCACTGGATAGAGAACCATAGAAATCTGTACTATGCAATCTGATAACAGAAACATAATGACCTTACATAAGGTGAGGAATAAAAAGATGCAAAACAAAGTTCATTAAAAAATATAACAAAAACATTTTTAGTTCTCTTTTTAAAGTTATCTTTACCACAGCCAGTCATGACGTATTTCCCTCAGAAGCAAAAGAAAGTTATGCAATGTCAATGTTTGTGGTAACATTTAGGAAAGTCTGTTCTCTGTTTAAGTATGACTGTTACTTCTGTTTACAAAGCAAACTCCTAATAATGTGACTTAGTTTAGAGTAACATGAGTGCTCTGACCTCAGCTTTGGGATGACGAATGTGAACCAGGTCCTCTTATCCAAAATCAACACCAGACCTCGCAATACAGCATAAATTCCCACTTCCAAATCTTGGGAGGGGCAAAGAGCACATATTTGCTTGTGATCATGCTCACTAAAAATTTACTTTAGAAAAAAAAGTTAACCTTTTAAAATTTATCCATATTATTCCCATTGTAGAAGGCAGTTATTAATGTGTAGATAAATGTGGAGCAACCAAACAACATATATGTTGGCAGATCATGTAGCAGAGTCCACATGTGCAGTGATGTGGTTGGAGACGGTTGAAGATTTGTAAGGGAGGAGTTTATCATTCATGTGACAAAGTCTGTAAGCCGCCAACTCCTGAAACGGGATTTCATATATGTGCGTTAATAAATATTATTAATTTATTTAGAGGTTTTATGCTGTTAACAAATTATCTGCTGTATATTCGATGTCTTAGTTAAGAAGCCATTTTTTGTGCTGCTTTGCAACCCTCTCTTTCTAGGAGAGCAAGGATTATGCCTCCATGGCCCTTCTAGGACGGGTAGGGGGCCGCGTCACGTGTTTCGCCAGCGTCCATCCGGGCAGTCATCACAAGCCTCAGAACCCAGGCGACACTGTCTGACCTTTGTTTCCCATATCACAGCCACAGCGGTCTCGTCTAAACAGCCAACAGTTTTCTCAGACACTGTTTTCACTTTGTGTTTTTTTTCCTCTATTAACTTATTTTTTAATACTTGAAAAAAAAAGAGTTGCTGTTTTTTTATATAAATGTAAAAAGTGAAATTTTCTGTGTCTGTGTTTTTTTTCTCTGGGTTGGATTTAGTAAAGAAGAACCTGTGACCTCCTCTCAGGTTTTTATAGCTGTATGTGTGTTTCCCCTCACTTCCTGTCCTGGAGGGGGGTATATAATAACATCCTGACAGGGGTCCTTGGTTTTACTCACTTTTCATATCTCTTCCAGAAAACTCCTCTCTACCTGTGCTGTTAATACCTTAATATACATGGCGCCCCCACGTCAGGGAGTGGGGGGAATTTGTGACACAGCAGCTAAAAGCTAACATCTCCTCCCTACTTTCTGTATAAAACAGACTGACATATAGCATTCCCAGGAGGTCAGTGAGCTCTTGGCATCTCATATCAAGTTATTATTATTAATAGACAGGATTTATATAGCGCCAACATATTACGCAGCACTGTACAATAAATAGGTTAACAACTTTAATCTAAAAAAATTGCAGCCATGGGAGGAAGCCTTAGTTGTTGTTTTCCAATGTTATCTTCTGTGTTCAGCAGGAATTTCTGTAATTCCTGGCTCAGATCCACCATCCCTGTGCATGGAAGTGACAGGCTGAACTACGCAGAAGGAGGAAGTATGCCATTCTTTCACCTTCACAAACAGAATACTTCCTATAAAAGGAAAACAAATTTCCTTCATTGCTGGCCGTCTGGCTTTGAGCTCAAAATACTTCTTGGTTTTGTATGCAGAGGGGAAAGTTTAAAACTTATTTCAGGTCTTTTCTATATCTCCCCCCTCCCTAGGTTTTAGTGGAAAGGGAGAGAGTGTCCTGTCTTACCGTCACAATGCTGTTTCTCTATATAGTACTGTACTTAGAATGCATTGTTACCCTAGGACAGGAAGTGTGTAAATAAAATAAAAGACGTTCTTCAGGGCAGGATCCTCTCCTCCTGTGTCACTGTCTGTCTGTCATTTGCAACCCCTATTACAGTCCTATGTACAGTGCTGCATATTATGTTGACAGTATATAAAACCTGTTTATTAATAATAATTGATCTGATTAGTTGCAATATAATATATTTGTGTTCCTTGGTTTAGATACAACTGATGTATTATATAAGTGCATAGGGCAACATGGAGGAGTAACTTTAACAATTGGCCTGGACAAATGTGAATTTATTTCTACAGATCTGTTCATCACATTAAACATTGAGTCAGCTGAGTACAATGGATGACCATTGCAAAAGTGAAGATTTCTAGGTAGGGGTTCTGTTATGTCAGGTGTGGTAGTTCTCCAATTACATTTTCCCTTGTCCTCCTGTACATGGCATAGATTCAGCTTCTGTTTCTGGGAATGAAACCCTTGTGCTGGGTGTGACGGTTCATCTCCTTCCTCTTTCATTTTCACATTTTTCTGGATAGCCTGCAAATTTCATTTTATTGCAAGTCAGCAGAATGAATCATTGCTAAATGTCTTCGTATTTACTTTTCTTAAGTACCGTGGCCTTGGATTCTTAACATGACTCCAGCCAGTAGGAAGAGAATATTACAATAGCCTAATTATAGAAATCATGCAATGAATCGACCAGTCTTGGCCCCAACCAGCCCTGAAGTGGAACCTGGGACAGCATGTTCTCCAGAAAAGGAATTCTATATCCTTCTCAAGACGTATAACTAAAATGTTACTAAAAGAGTTAAGATTATTCACACTATAAATAAATGTGTAAAAGTTGGCCACTCTTTGTGTTAATATTATCCATTTTGGCTGTCAGACAAATTAAATTTATTTACTTTTATTAAATAAAAGTGTGATCCATCTGAGAAGGCGTGATGAAGAAACATCTTTTTATATGAGGTTCTGCACCAGCTCCAAACAAAGGTAATGTTCTGCCGGGTATATGAGGTGAATGTACAGCCATAAACATGGAGAGGTTGGGTAATTATTGCACCATGCGGGGAGCTGACAGCAAACTATTTATATTCTTTATAACAGCAGGCGCTTCATGTCCTCATAGCATACCAGTCTGCAAACAGCACCTATGGATGTCACGCATTAATAGAGAAATGTCTATATATATATATATATATATACCGTATGTTTTGTATATACTGTTTGTTTTATACTGAGACTAGCATGGCCAGCACATACCCACAACATCAGATTCTAATGTGGGGAGGAGGGACAACCTGGAAAGTAATTCCAATGGTGACAGTCCTTGTACACAGATGTCCAAAAAATTTATATATATATATATATATATAAGGAAAAATCTTGGAAACTACTTAGCAACAGGAAACGGTTGGTGAGGCGTAGGCTTTTTACCGTGGTAAGTGATTGTTTTAGCTTCCATTCTCTGAAGGACAGAGATTTGGAAGATTTGGGGTTCCACCTGTAGGAGTAGGATGTTATGCTAGGTACAAAAAAAGTTAGTGTTTTCACTTTTGAATTATTAGCTGGTATCGTGACAAGCTAGATAAAAGTACCCATGCAGTTTCTCTCCATACCAGGGACGGATCTGGCTATGACAGCTATGTCTCTAGGTCAGAGCAGCCTGCTGGGATACCCCCTGGAGGAACTCTCATCAAGTGTTGGCCCTGTCCAGCACCCTGTACCCACATGAGGTGATTGACCATCTTGGTGGTGCCAACACAGTCTGAGGACCTTTTCTTTCTCCTGGTATTCATATTTGGCTGTGGAGGCTGCCCGCTCTGCTATCTCTTCCATACCTCCTGTGCATTGTGTTTGGCGAGTGCCAGAAACAAAGGGTTCTGACTCCCTATTGTGGGTTCAAGGGGAATATTTTTGCTAAATACTCCTACTTTCCAGCCACCAGCTGGTGTCAGCATCTCATGTGGTTACCAAGGTGTTATTTTCAGTTCTTGTCATGATTTCGAGGTATCTGGATGGTGGGTTAGTTGGATGACCTGCTACCCTGAGTGCGATCCCACTCTGATCTGGAACAGAATCTGACAATTACTGAGCAAGCTTTACAGGAATTCATCTTAATTCTATACCTCCATCAGTCAGTGCTGATGTCTTTCTTCCATCTGGAGAAGATTCTGGACACCAGTCCACTGAGAATTTTATTATTATTAAACACTATTTATATAGCGCCAACATATTACGCAGTGTTTTACATTAAATAGGGGTTGCAATTGACAGACAGACAGTGACACAGGAGGAGGAGAGGACCCTGTCCCGAAGAGCTTACAATCTAGGAGGTGGGGGAAGTAACACACAATAGGAGGGGGATTTGGAATGGTGGGAAGTAGTGAGGGTTTTAGAAGACAGAAAAAGACGGGTTTTAATGGCTCTGAAATAAGCAGAAAATAGGAGCAAGCCCAATAGAACAGGGAAGACTATTCCAGAGAGTCGGGGCAGCTCTAGAAAAGTCTTGGAGTCATGCATGGGACGAGGTTATGAGTGCGGAAGTCATTAGTAGGTCCATTGGAGGAGCGAAGAAATTTGTTAGGGGAGTATGTTTTTACCAGATTACAGTACCTGTCATGAAGCTCTGGAAGCTCCATTCCCAAATACGCTTGGGATTACATGGATAGTAAAGGGGGATTCTCTCCATCTCATGACAGGTGCTATAGATTTGAGTTCTTTAGTCAAGGCATCCCTAGTCTCCATTCCCTGAGGTTTATATCAAGAAAGTCATCACCATCCTATTTCTGGACAGAGATGGCAACTGAGACCAGATTTTATGGCTGAGGAATGTCGAAGTGATTCTTTATACAGGACATCAGTTACTGGAAGAAGCTTAATTCCCCATCAATATTTCATGCTCAAGGCAAGTTGCGCATTTTTGCTTCATTGGTATCGTCCATATTCTCCTCCGTCTAAAACCTGTGCAACATAAAGAGGTGACCCTACCTCCTGTCATTGGGAAGATTAGAGTGTATCTGATGGCATCTCAGCCATTGGCCACATTCTCTTTTCATGGTTACTGAGGGACCTGGAAAAGGACAGGGATGTTTAGTGAAATTCTTACCTTTCCCTGCTCTGATTCCCTCTGTCACATCTATCATGTTCATGTCAGAGCGGCAAATAAACCAAAGTCAGGTTCTGTAATGTATATCCCTTCTATTGTGCGCTACTTCTCCCACCTCTTAGATTGTAAGCTCTTCAGGGCAGAGTCCTCTCCTTCTCCTGGGTCACTGTCTGTATCTGTGTGCCATTTGCAACCCCTAATGTATAGCACTGCGTAATATGTTGGTGCTATAAATATTGTTTACAACAGAGGACTGTGTGGCCAGCTAATATTATTGCAGTAATCCACTACCCCCTGCTCCAGCCCCAAGCAGGCGAATTGATGAGGTCCTGTCCCTTTAGGAGATTGTGGGCGGTACCATATATAGGGAGGGGAGGAGCAGGAAGAGCACAGATCCGCTGTATTGAGTGGGGTGATCTCTGTCAGGTAAGTGAACCCCCAGGCAACCGTGACACCCCCTTCTCTTCATCCCCTGGGGTGCTCCGACTTCTCTGTGACCCCCAGGTGGAGGGGGGCAAATTCAGGGAGAGAATTCAGCAAATACAGTTCTGTGTGGAAATTCAGAATTCTGCACAAAGGCCTAAAAGAGGCAGAAATGACTCTTCCCTCCTCATACCACCCTCTATCTTATATGAATGGAAGCTCCGACCTATATCATAGCGCCGTACACAGGAGCTTACACTCTAATAGCTCCAACTTATATCATAGCGCTGTACACAGGAGCTTACACTCTAATAGCGCCAACCTATATCAGAGCGCCGTACAGAGGAGCTTACACTCTAATAGATCTGACCTATATATTAGCGCCGTACAGAGGAGCTTACACTCTAATAACGCCGACCTAGATCATAGTGCTGTACACAGGAGCTTACACTCTAATAGCTCCAACCTATATCACAGCGCCGTACACAGGAGCTCACACTCTAATAACTCCGACCTGTATCATAGTGCTGTACAGAGGAGCTTACACTCTAATAGCTCGGACCTATATCATAGCGTCGTACAGAGGCGCTCACACTCTAATATCCCCTCTCAGTGACAATTACACATCCTCCATGCAGACGTGCATTGGTTATGGGTTTTGTATTTGGATTGCGGCTGGCAGGTTAAGCTGAGACCTCAAGTGTGAAGAAGTGAAGTTGGCACTTTTGGTAATCCCGGGGTCGGGGGTGAAGTGGCGGCGGAGTGATCTGTAATGAAGCGTTTCTATTGGAGGAATTTGTGGTGTCTGACCAGCTGTTGTATTGTGAATGTGATGCCTGCAGAGCGCCTACAAAATCCATTGCTGCGCTACAACCTGGCTGGAATCAGTTTAAAGGGCCAGACCACCCAAAAATTACTCTGGTTTCAGATGTGTTGAGTCAGAAGTGACAACCCAACATCTAAAGGTGACCAGAGAACCATGGGGCCCGCAGTGACATTTGCTCCCGGGGCACTGTGCCCGGGTTGGCATGGCCAGATCTAAGAGATACCAAATGCCAGCATGTGATCGCATTTATATAAAGTAAATATCTGATTAGGGTGGAGCTGACCTTGAAGTCGTGCAGCACAGCTGGGAATTGTTCTCTTTGGGTGACAACTTTCCTCCGCAGCTGTCGCCTTTGCCCGGATGTCATGATTTCCATCCCATCTGTTGGGACGTCCAGCACCGCTACAGCTACTACAGAACTACAAGTCCCAGCATCCACTGCCAGCTATTTACCCCAAACTGGAAGCCTCTGATAGAAGCTGCCGCGCCCCTACACATCAGTTCCAGAGGAGCTTTAATGATTGCTCTGCCCTGGAATGACCCCGAGTGTTCACAAATCATGCAGATTATTAAATATATATATAGCACCAACATATTACGCAGCGCAGATCTGTCTTCTGCATATTCTGAGGGATCGGAAAACAATTCACTGAAAATAGCCGACTTGATGCCAAGTCACCAAATCTGCCAGAAGTCACCGAATTATCCAATCAGAAGAGCTTACCGTTGCCCAGAGACAGGCGGGGATGTTTTTGAGTTGACCTGAGTTGGTCAGGTCAGGCACATTAGTGACCGGTTCCTTCTTGCCACGGGCTTAAATCTCGCCCCTAGTGCCCGATATAGGGGGCATAGTACAGGCTCCTAGGTATGGGCCAGTGATGGTGTATTTCCAGGAATGGATATCGGTAACACTGCAGCATACAGAGACATTATAGACAATTGTGCACTTCCTCCTTGTGGTCACCGCTTCAGGAAGATCCAGCATGACTGTCCCTGTGCACAAAGCCGGCTTTATACAAACATTGTGTGATCCGATTGGTGGAGAACTCGTGTCCCGCACAGAACCCGGACCCCACCAAACACCATCAGCATGAATACCATGAGCTGGGCCTTATCCAACATCAGAACCCAACTCCTTAATCCCTACACACACAGTGTCATCAATGTGGACTACAGAGCCCCTCCCTACAATATAGAGAGAGATATTCTGTAGCTGCGAAAATGGTCTTGATAAAAAGTGCAGCCATTGTACATGGGCAGTGTCGGAGCTGTGGCTGGGTGCTGCTTTTTGAACCCTTTGTGTCCAGGCTACAAAGATATTTGTGTCTTTTGTATTTGTGTTTCTCCGTCTGTGTATGTAGGAGAAGTGTAAGCTCCAGGGGCCACAGCTGTGCAGGAAGTATCTGGCAGGGTACATGATGGGGAAGTTGGAGGGGTCCTGGCAGGGGAAGGGTTAGCTGGGGTTTTACAAGCCTCCAGGGAGATATATTTGGGAGTTCTTGTTGTAACAAGCGGTTGGGTATTTCCTCTGCTGATGTCACTCTGTGCGGAGTATAAATAAGCCGACGTCCTGACCGGAGTCACCACACTAAGCGGCTGCAGGTGAGCTGTGCCCGGCGCCCATTGCTGCCAGGCAGACATTTATATTTATAGATGGGCAGGGGAGGGGTACAGTAGTCATGACGGCTGCTTCTGTGTGTGGGGTGAGAGGGGCAGATCTCATATTGGGGCAGATTGCACATCATTGTCGCATTGGGCTGCTTGTAAACACTCTCTGTGTGTGGAATGTATCTCAGCACTCCCCCTGACAATGCCATCATTTACTTTGCTTTGTAGAAGGACGGCGCCATGTTTGTTCAGGTATAACCTGGGGTCATTTATTTCCTGGTCAGAGGTGACACACTCTTGTAAATCCCGATGTCTGCACACAAATCTTTGACTAAAAGATCAGCAGCCTCACCTTGTTACAATGTCAGTCTTGGGGAGAGGTGACTGAGGAAATGCTGCCTGCAGCAGACTGATGACACAATCTCAGCCTAGGCAGAGTCACTTGAGTGGTGATATGAAATGGCATAATATTATAACAATAAACAGTGGAGTTTATCTGATCAGTGATTGCTGTATATTGTTTTGTAAAGTTGCTGACAGGTCCTCTTTAGGCCCCCTCCATGTGTTTCTAGGAATTTCCAGGACAATAATCAGGGAGAGAGCTTTGCCAGGATTTCATTTCCAGGCGAGAGATAATCTAGAATTCCCCCTATAGGGAGGGGTTTTTGTGATAGATCCCCGGCCAGGAAGTTGTGGCCCCGTGGCTGAGCTGGGGAATTTCAGCAGCACCTTACCTGGAGCCACCTAACCCTTTCACTCAGCACCAACCCAAACCACTTAACCCTCTCTCCCGTACCGTGTGTGAATTTGTGGGTGAATGTTTCTGATTTTCCTTGGTTTTCAGGCTTCTGAAAAGAAGCTTCAAGAAAAGTCCCAGCTAAACTTTTTGTTTAGTTTTTGAATCTGAATTTCAGAGTTTATTGCTCCTTCCTGTCCCGGTGCCACACTTGTAAGGAAACCTCCGTGGGGTGAATGTTTTCCCATCAGACAGTCGTAGTGAATGTGACTTTTCCTGTATCCACATTCCATCCTTCATTGTCACACGTACAGTTCGGGCCAGATAGGGCTGGAGAGATGAGCAAATCTAAATCATATGAATGTGACGATGACAAATCAGAAATGTGCGGATTGCCAATCGTCCAGGGATTTTTTTATTTGCAAATCAACATCACGTTACATTGGCCAGACTGGGACCTGTGCTCACATTTTAGTCAAATTGTGCAAAAAGAAAAAAACATAACTCCCCCCCCCCCCTTACCTGATTGGGGGTAGAAAACTAGAAGAACACAGACTGTATTACAGAGATGTTACCTGGGGACACTGCGGGAGGACTCTGCTCCATCTAACTCTGCTCAGGTCTCTTCTCCTCTCCTAGGACAGATCATGGTTCATCTCCAGCAGCGTGGATTGGGTGGGCACAAAGGGGAGATCTCTGTATCTGGGTAGGGGGTACAGTTTGGATTTTGAACACCAGAGGGCACCCTAATAGGTGTAGTTCTGTGTGTAAATAGATGGAACAAGGCTGGGATTTGGATGATCTGCAGATCAGAGGAAGATTATGAGGGTCAGCTCTCTGCTCTGTGTGTCCCCGGACTCATCTCTCTGTTTTGTCCCCGCACAGCCTCGCGTAGTCAGGATGACGGTGGAGCTGATTCTCCTCACCTTCCTGGAGAAGCAGAAGGATCAGACTTCTGAATATAAGGAGGCTGTAAAGTCTCTGGCGCAAATTATCGACAGAGATGGCAACTTGGAGACAGACGGGATTCCCAACTATAGATTTTTGATGGAGGATAACGGTAAGTCATACAGAAGGGACATGTGTCTCTAATATAGCACCGGCTGAGCTGCTTAGTTATTGGCTCAGTCCAACACCATATTTATAAAAGATTCACCTGTCGGTTTGGTGAATGTTTGCTGACAGCAGGTAAAATCCTCCTACATTTCTCATTTCAATGCATAGGAAAACAATAACACCTGCTGCCACCTAGTGGCCAGTTATCAAAAGTGCACAATAGGAAATGCTTTATATTTTAACAAATTTATGGGGGCATTAGGGTCGAACTGAGGAATGATTTATAAATAAATTCCTTAAAGTTACAGGGAAGATGCTGAGTAAGGTGACCCACTGGCCCTATTATATGTCTTTAGGACTTCAAACAACCACCTACCATTATTTCCGTTGTACTGGCATACAGCAGGAGGAGTGAGTCTCTGTAGCTTTCAAATTAATTAGTAGTGTATCCCTAATATTCAATACTTGTCATTCACAATGAGATCTGTAAGTATCCTGCAGGGGTGATGCGTGTGTAATATGAAATCATTGCTTTAGAGGTATGCCTTTTTTTGAATTTGTCGTAGAAAATAGCGTTTTACTATAGTATCCTCATTGGGTAGAGAAAACAACAGGAAGTGAGTGGAAATTTAGACAGCTGTATTCAGAACAGCTATCTCCATTGACAACCATTGAGCTGGCAACATCTGTGTCTCCCTCTAGTGGTCAAAGGAAGCAAAGCTTCTTCTCTACAAAAAACTAGGATTTTTGTTTTAGGCACTAAACTGAAAAGTGCCTAAAACAAAAATCCACTTACCTTCAGGGCAGTCCAATCCAATCCGCCATCCCGGCATCCGTCCCCGAGCTGGCGCTCCAGGCGCCGCCATCCTCTCTTTTTCCGGGTTCTTCTTCCTATGTCACCCGAACCAGGCGTGAGATCGGGTGACGTAGGTTGGGAAAGAAAGGTTTCCGATCTCATTGCGCATGCGTGAGATCGGCAAATTTTTCTTTGTGCACGAAAAGGCTCCTTCTGTGCATGCCCGAGATGCTCAGGCATGCGCCGAAGGAGCACCCAAGAGCTTCCCGGGATGTGTGACATAGGTATCCCAGGCTTTGCGCTCCCATTCATTGGGAATTTGGGGCTGGTGCTGCATCCTTTTTTTTGTTCAAAACCTAAACTTGCACTTAAAATATATGCACCTAAAAAAAATAAACAACAGTAATTTTACTTTAATATAAAAGGGCTGTCTACCCTTTTATGTAAAGTGAAATTTCTGAGTTTAGGTACGCTTAAATTTCTCTTTGAAATGTCACATGACTGGCTGGTAAACCAATCCTCTGGCATGTTGTCAGTTGCTCCGCCTTCCTCCCCCAGGCTGCTTTTCTCTGACACCTCCCAGGCATGCAGAATGTTCACAGGGAATCAGTGTCCCCATATTTCAGGTGTCACCGATGTAATAAAAATTGCACAATTTTTTTATGATAATGCAGCAGATGGATGCCTGAGGACGTTAAGATAGAAAAACAATTTTCTGTACTGTATAAGGTTTCTAAATCATCAAACTTATAATCTTCCTCCTTCAGGGGCAAACCCGGGCGTGGATGAAGAGCTTTGCCGCAGGATTGGTGCTCAGCTGGCAGAGCTGGGTGATAGGTTTGAGAAGGAAGCGCTGATCAAGCAGGAGGTGGTGGAGGGTCTCGTTCATGATATCCTCACTGAATCACTGACAGAGGACGTACGTATTAACACAAAGTGCTGCTTATGTCCCCCTCCTAGATTGTAAGCTCTTTAGGGCAGGGTCCTCTCCTCCTCCTGTGTCACTGTCCGTATCTGTCTGTCATTTGCAACCCCTATTTAATGTACAGTGCTGTGTATTATGTTGGCACTATATAAATCCTGTTTAATATTATTAAAATGTCCCAGAATTCCCTGGACAGCCAGGTGTCTGCAGGACAGGTGCACCGCCCAACCCTGAAACGGTGTTACCTTGTGAAATTAGCATTAATTATGTAAATGTATACATCTGGTTGTATCAGAGTCCCCTAACACTGTATGTGCATCGCTGCTCATGTCACAGGTCAGGCTAACAGGTAGACAAAGATTTAGCAGTGCAGCCGAAGTCCCTGCGTTACATTAATGCTCTCTCTGTGTTGTTTGTGTCGTTTCAGCGGTTTAAGACGCAGGTGCAATCCCTGCTGAAAAACATACCGGCTGGCATTGAGCAGGAAAAGGCCTCCATTGCAATCGCCATGTTGCTGACCAGCAAAGTCGGAAAGAACCTTCCCTCTCTCCTGCAGAGCTGCTTTTGTACTTCTGTAAACTTTATTGAGAGAAACTTCACCACATACATACGGGGCCTGGCTGCACAGGTAAGAAAGTGCTGCTCCCTCTCACCCACTGCCATAAATTATAATACAAGCTTTAAATGGAGTTTTGGATTGTGCTGGTTTCAATTCTGTAAAGCATCTTTATTTTTACTTGTGATCTTGCCAGTAACACATTTTCTGTCCTAGGGTGACAACACTTACTGTATTGTATCTATAGAGGGGCAGTGTTGTCATTCTAGGACAGGGTTACAAAACACCTCCCATTTCTTCTTTATAACATAGGGGAAAGAGATTTGTGGTCTTTATAGAAGAATAATTGATATAAGTGCAGTACAAGAAGAATACAGCAAGTGCTGTATTCTTGCTGAAAGTGCTGAAAGTGTGATCATATAGAAGTTCATTGATAAGAGTTTTTTACACTTTAAACTAGAAACCCAAAAGTTAAAAAACTGCAGACATGCAGGTCCTTTACTGCAAAAGGCCCAGGCGATGTCTCATCTGCAATAAAATAACTTTACCCGTCTGATCTGATCACAATAATTTAATTGCTCTTACCTGTTCTTGCTTGGGCCCAGACGCCTCCATCCTCACCCATTCTTCTTGCTGGAGTTGGTTCTTCACCGTTGGCCGCCCAGCATGATATAACTCCCGCATGGCTGCCTTCATTCAGTCCCGGCAGCCTCAGGGGAAGTAAGGATGAGCCACATGTGCAGCTCTTTTCCTTTCTGCAATAAAGTTCTGCCTGGCGGCTCATTTTAAAAGCTTTAAAGACCAGACGTTCCATTGTGTCTCCATGTGTCTGACATTTATTAATAAAAATTCTGTGTGTGCAAGGGCAGTGAGCCAAATCCTAAAATGTTTTTATTTCTCCAGAGGTGAAGGATATCGGAGGCTGGGAAGCCGGGTTATTCCCTATGAGCTCACCTGCTGACGCCTGTGCCAATAGACTCCGACAGAGGGAGGGGAACAAAGTTTACCGAAAATTAATTTCCGTTTTAAAAACTTGACTCTATGTTATGTTTGTTTGTAGCCAGCTGTATAGATTGTAGAAAATGCTTAGGAAAAAAAATGTGTTGTTAGCACACATCACATCGCAAAGTGCATCTCACGCTGAAAGCAATACTGAAAAGCACAGGATGGGGGGTAGCCATGTTTTGTATGACTCCAAACTCCGTACACCAGCAACACTCACACTCAGGTGCTATTTATATTAGTTGATAGAATATTTAGAAGCTGCTAAAAACATCGACAGCTGGGTGAACATTAGAACAAAACTCAATAATTATTCTGATAAAGAGAACCTGTCATGATGTAGGCTGCAAATTGCTGATCTCCAACAATAGTAATCCCAGAGACAACAACTTCACTTGGTGCCGGTCAGTGATGCGGAGTAGTGAAACTGGAGGATTAACATCTTCAGTGGGAGGTCAGCCATTTATTTGGCTTTATTTCACATTTAAGGTCATTCTTGCCCTTTGAGTAGTTAGTGTTTTCTATGGTTACAATTCCCGATATTTCTTATTATTGTGTTCAGAACGTTCCTGAAAAAATGTTTTTCATTATTCATCTGCTAAATAATAAAAAAAAAATGAATTTGAGTTTTTTTTTTTATTTATAGAATTAGCACTTTGAAATACTCTGTGTGTGGGGCAATATTATATTAAGAATACCAGATGGGATATAGAATTCTGTACCCTTTCTGGGGAGTTTTGTGTTGTTTTAGGTAACATTTTCCATTGGCCTAACATACAAATGTTACGTGGATGTACACTACAGTGGAAGATATGGCTGCAAAATATTCTGCAAATCATTTTCTAGAATGAATAACTATAATAATTATATTATCTGCAGGATATGAGGGGTAATTATGGGAATCTTGTTGTGGTGTATTTATCTGACAAAATCCTCTGCTAACAAAAATCATCTTTCCCAGGAGTCATTAGTGAGGGGAACAAACATGTCTGGTTTACTATGAGTTATTGACAAGTCTGTAAGTTCACAGTGTTTGATGATTCTCTGTACCAAGAGCAAGCAGAAATGTGAAAATAACATTACTTTTATTTTATTGGTATAAATGTTGTAGACCATTTAGAATACCTATTTTATATTTTATAGCACTTTTATTATCACATGCCATTCTGGGAATTGTATAAAAGCTGAGCCTAAGCCCATAAAGGTGACACCTGAACTCCAGAGAGTTCAATGAATATATTTTATGAGCTGTGCTGCCATCTTGTGCTGGCTGTGGGTAACTGCAGATCATTCTGTAACTGATCACCTGTTGCTATCACATGAAGAATGAATACAAAGCAAAAAAAAGGTTTAGGTTATTTAGTGATGTCAGACACAAGGTGAATATGTGCTTTGCCCATACAAATTGACTTATTTTCCAACACTGGACTTTTCAGCAACTTTCTAGCCATGCAAATTCCTGACATATTACCTCATACAGCAATAGTATCAATAGAATTTTTAAGAAAAGCTCCACCATGTATTGTCAGAAAATATTTTTTTTTAAAAATACAAAATATGAATGTGTCATTGATACAAACCACGTCATTTCCTGACTGAAGAACATCCAGCAACAACTAACCCTTTCCTCTCCAGGCTAAAACTCCTTGCACTGCCCATTTCATTCATTGGATTTCAGGTTTTAAACACACAGAAATACTGACACTTTGCTAAATGAGAGGCAGGCTGAGCTGTGTCTAATTTACTAGATGAATGTCCCCATTATATCTATAGAATGTTGTGCTATGAGGTCTTATAATACCATGACACCAAATATAGCGGTCACAGCATGGATGATAATAAGTGTCATTTCCTCTGTCATCTATAAAAATGTTAAGTGGGTGAAAGGCAACAGAATGCAAACCTCCATGTGACATCACAACAACAATTACGTTATTTAGCTTAAGATGCGTTTAGGCCCAATTTCTTTTCCTGATTTTATATTATGGAAAGGATAGACTGGAAAGTCTGTGTCAAGCTTTGCTTCATAGTATCACAGCAGGAAATCAGATTTTTGCAATGTATTAGATTATCTCCTTAGTAGGCAGACGTACCCTGTATGCTGGTGACAACTCACAAATGTTGGAGTTATCATCACTTATTGCTCTGGTGACAAAATGATCATGAAAAACAGACTCGGCAGCGGAAACATTCCAGAGCTTTCCTTCAATGTTCTGTTCAAAACTACAAAAACATATTCTGAATTTACCTTCACTTTAATGCTACATAAAAAATAAGTTATATCTCAGTGTTCTTCCCAGAAATTTTTTTCAGCCGGGTGGTA